>NC_066584.1:501734880-502059880 GCF_024323335.1 Lathyrus oleraceus
CAGGGGAGGAATAGAACATTCAAAGTGAATGATAAAATTGCAGACTCTGAATGCTTTAGTGCAACAAGTGTTGTGAAGGAAAGTTAGTTGTGGCACAAAAGATTTGGTCATCTAAACTTCAGTAGCTTAGTGCGTTTGACTCAAAGAAGATGGTACATGGAATTCCTGCAATTTATAAGCCAAAGAAGTCATGCAATGTATGCATGAGAGGGAAGCAACCAATATTGCCATTTGCATCTAAAATGCCTCCAAGAGCAAAACATGCTCTCAGTGTGGTGCGGTCTATTGTGTGTGGACCATTTCCAGTACCTTCACTTGGAGGGAATAAATACTTTGTGTCATTTGTTAATGAGTTCACAAGGATGACGTGGGTATCCCTTATAAAGTTCAAACACGAGGTATTTGCTGAATTTAAGAAATTCAGAATCAAGGCTGAGAATTAGAGTGGTCAGAAGATGAAAGTTCTCAAAATTGATGGTGGAGGTGAGTATAACTCTATAGAGTTCAGAAAGTTCTGTGAGGAGAATGAAATTGAGCATGAGGTGACTGCTCCATACACTCCTCAACACAATGGTCTTGCTTAAAGAAAAAACCGAACTTTCCTTGAACAAGGAGCATGCTAAAGGAGAAGAAGCTACCTCACACCTTATGAAGAGAAGTTGTTGCCACTGTGGCATATATGCTCAACTGATGTCCAACCAATAAGCTGTAGGAAATTGTTCCTTTAGAGAAGTGCATAGAAGATAATCAAAGTGTGAGCCATTTGAAGGTGTTTGGTTCTGTTTGTTTCAAACATGTTCCAGATGCTAAGAGAATCAAGTTGGATGACAGAAGCAGAGTTATCTTGCTTGGAGGGTACCATAGTACATCTGCTTATAAGCTCTATTATCCTGTCACTAACAAGCTTGATATCAGTAGAGATGTCATTGTGAAGGAATCAGGAGCGTGGGATTGGAGTAAATCTCAATCCAACTCTAGTGAGTTAACTTCTGAAGATACTTTAAAATATGAAGGTTCTAAAGATGAGTCATAATCAGAAGATGATTCTGAAGGTGACTCTGAAGGAGAGTCCGACTCTGAAGGTGAATTTGATTCTGATCTAGATTTCGATGGTGATTCAGACTCTGGTGGAGATCCAGACTTTGGGAATATTCCAGAATCTAAAGGTGGTACTTCTGGGGTTCTAGCATCTGATACTACTCCAGCGCCCGTAGAAGATTCTGAACAAGTTTAGAGACAATAAAGAATCATAAATATTCCAAGAAGATTTGCAGAGTTTAATATACTGCAAGATACTGAAGTAGACTCTGAAGGAGAAGTCATTCAGTGTTTCATGTTAGTAAACTCTGAACTAGTGAGTACTGAAGAAACACTCATGAAGAAAGTGTGGCCGAAGGCCATGAAAGAAGAACTTGAGGCTATAGAAAATAACAAGACTTGGAAGTTGATTGAGCTTCCAAAGGACAAGAAACCCATCAGCGTCATATGAGTTTTCAAGGTGAAATTAAAGCCAAATGGATCAATCGACAAACACAAAGCAAGGTTAGTGGCAAGAGGTTTTCTACACAAATCTGGGTTAAACTACCTTGAGGTGTTTGCTCCTATAGCGAGACATAAGACAATCAGATTGGCGATTACGATAACTGCTAAAAGGAATTGACCTCTGATGCATTTGGACGTGAATCTGCATTTCTGAACGGTCCATTGCAAGAAGAGGTATATGTGTCATAACCTCTTGGGTTTATGAAAAAGAATCAGGAAGGAGTTGTGTACATGTTACATAAAGTATTGTATGGACTGAAACAAGCTCCTAAAGCTTGAAATCTGAAAATTGATTCAGTTTTCAAGCTTCAAGGATACATAAAATGTGAGATAGAGTATGGTGTCTATGTTCAGCATACTTCTGTAGGCAATATGATTATAATATGTCTGTATGTTGATGACATATTGCTAGCAGGAAGTTGTGAACATGAGTTAACTAAGTTCAAGAAAGTGCTGATGAATGAGTTTGAGATAACTGATCTAGGAAATATGACATATTTTCTAGATATGGAGATTATGTACTCTAAGAAGGGTATCATTTTGCATCAACTGAAGTATGAACTTAAACTTCTGAAGAGATTTGAGCTGCTGAATTGTAAGGTTGCGGTCACACCTTCAGAAACAAATCACAAATTGGATTCTGATACTAAGGGTGATGATGTAGATGCTACCATACATGATATTTGCTATGCAGTTGGAATATTTAGTAGGTTCATGAGTAAACCGAAGTGGTCTCATTACCAAGCTGCTGTAAGGATTCTGAGGTATATTAAGGGGGACTCTAAAGTATGGAGTTTTGGTCCCTTTTAATGAAAAGGCTAATTCATAACTGATGTGTTACTCAGACTCTGATTGGTGTAGAGAGAGAGATGACATAAGAAGTATTTTTAGATATTTGTTTAATTATATGGTAAGTCTTATTTATTGGTGTTCTAAGAAGCAACCGATTATTATTTTGTCAACCTGTAAGCTGAATATATTGCAGGTGTTGTGGCTGCATGTCAAGCTGTTTGGATTTTGAATTTAATACAGGATATGAAGATCAAAGTAAACAAGCCTCTAAAGCTGATGATTGATAACAATCAATCTTGTCAAGCAATCATATTGAGACTAGGTATCATTTTCTAAGAAGTCGGGTTCAGAATGGAGTGCTAGAAGTTATGCACTGTAACATTCAAAAGCAACTCACAAATGTTCTGACAAAAGCAATAAAGACTGATCAATTTCTTCACTTGAGGGATATAATTGATGTTAATTTTGATTAATTGAATGCATTAAAGGATGATGTTAGAAATAATTCATATTCACTAATAGTAGTTATAGTTAAGCTTAATCTAACTAGAAATTATATATATATAAACAGTATAGCTGTCAACAGTAATATACAACCGATCAATGTAGTACTGAATGTATGCATCATATGCGGTGGATGTGTGTATTTATTATTCTCAGTGTTTTTCCATCTTCATCTTCTTCAATTTATACACCAACAAACACTAACTAGGGTATATATAGATTTAAGAAATGTTTAAAAGGAGATGTTCACGTAGAAATAAACATACTTAAAGTATTCCAATAGACTCCGTTAGCAATCAACTAGGTAACACAATTTTTGGATAACATTGCTTTATAACTATTCCAATAGATACTACTCCATTTATATAGCTATTAATAATTTCTAAAAGGTCTAGATAAAACCAAAAAAACACATTAAAAATAAACTAGAATTCTAGAATTGTAATTAAAAAGCCAACCAACGAAGCAGTGAATAGGGAACAAGAAAAGTAGCACAAAGAGAATAAAGAGAAAAATCCTACATTAAAGTAGCATCAAATCAATTACCACATATGGCTAAAGATAGGTCTAAATTAATCTTTTCTTTAACACTACTAGATGTTCTATAGCAGTCTTTAGGAGGAGTTGTCCAGCATGAAATTGCCTCACTGATTTCACTTGCCGAATAACAACCATTACTTGTCTGAGCTGAACCATTTTGCAATGTTAGTGACAATGACAACTCATCTCCTCCTTCACTTTCAACTTCTACATGTGCTTTGTCAGTTTTCATAACTCCATTCATTGACCATGAACCCCTCCTTTTCTCATTCCCATTACCAACCTGTAAAAAAACAACATACACATACATACTAAGCTTTCCAAAATAAAAGTACAAAGGGCCCAAAAAATTCTAACCACTTTTTTAGGCTGATTAATTGTTACATATATAATATTAATATTTATGTTGACAATTTCTCACTTAATTTCAAACGTGTTTTTCAAAAAACCAACTCCATCTAGAATAATGTAACTAACAAACTAATAGTAACCACCCATTTTAGACCAGTACCAAAAGAAAAAAAAGGACGAACAATTAAGAGTACAAATCTAAAAACTACTTATAAATGCCTAGGACGATTTAGCTGGCACTGTCCTTTTAAAATCTAAAAAATTACAAAAAAAAATTATGAAATTATGATAATGTCTGTGTCTGCAAAAGAACGGGTAAAATAGAGCGGACATAATAAAGGATGAAGACCTAAACTTTGGTCCACCTCTGCGAAAAAATTAGGGCAAAACGGACACAACCACTACAGGCTGACACTATTTGCCACCCCTATCTAGAATCAATAATAATGTAAACATACCTTTTCACAACAGTAGAAGCAAAGTGTCACATAAATATATAGAAAACATTCTAAAGGATAAGAGAATGCAATAGCAGCTGAAAAACCAACAGTTTGGCATTAACGTGGATCCCAAAGTTTAAGGGCAAAACGTAAGATTAAGATCTTACTGATCAAAAGTGAAAGTGTTAGGAAATGAGTATATACTGCTACTATAGTTATAGGTATAGATATAGCTATAGCTATAGCTATAGCATGCAGTGAAATAAAACCTAAAACCAACGCAACACTCAACTTGTTTGTTCAAGTTAAGAAAAATAAAAAAAAATAGGAGTAATTGACTCTCACTCACCTGAGAGAAATGAGATGGTTGGTTCGGAGATTTGAAAGAAGTGATGCCAAAATGTGGTTGAATCTTTCTCTGCCATCCATAAAACTTTTCTTCCTCTTTTATTCCTTTTTTCTTGTGCAGCAGTTCATGGTCATAAAAGCGGTACGGATTTGTTATTGTTACTGCACCACCATCATCATCATCATCACATATTCTTCTTCTTTCGCTGCATTGCACCAGACTAATTGTTGTAGAACTTCTCTCGATTCGAGCTCTGATCACAAACAGTAGCACAATACTATTATCCAAATCCAAAGGAATTTTTCGAGAAACAATAATAATATTAATAATAATAATAAAGTTAAAGTAATTGTAGCTCAGAAAAGTAAAAGATCAACCAAATACCTATAATCCTTTTTGTTTCTCTCCCACTTTTATACCATTAACTTTATTTTTGTGTGTGAAAAGTTTGAAATTATTGTTTCAAGGGTAAAGCTAAGCAAAGCAAAGCAAAGCAAAGCAAAGTTACCTTTTAGAGAAGATATTGCTGTTGCCAAGGAAGGAATCAGATTCTTCTCTTATGAGTTTTGAACATGAATGCTCATTCACTTCATCAACACATCCATCGTCATGATCTTCAAAGCATTGGTTTCTATGTTGTGAACTTGTTCTACCTGAAGAACATGAACATCAATGATAGAGATATACTTTAAATGGTGTTGATTTCATGAAAATGTATATACCATTAGAAGAAAATTTACAAGGACATGAATTTTTTATATCCTTGTTACACTGTTTTGGCATGAACTAAATGCAAAAAGGGAGTAATAAATGAGTTCCGTAGTTTTAGTTTTAGATTTCCCGGTTTTGCATAAAGAAAAGTTTGTTTTGTGAGTTCAAATAGTTACTAAGAGAAGAAAGAACAATAGTGTTGCATTCAATGCAGAAACAGAAACAGAAACAAAAACAAAGCATGCACATATGTTTTTGATAGGACATGAAAGAGAGAATATTGACCTTGTCTTCCCATTTCACCTCTCATACTTCTGTACATCTGGAGATGGCTTTTGACATGTGAAATGGTGAGACCTTTTACATCCATAAGCTGAAGAACAAGTTTAGGAGTAGCCTCTGCAAAGAGGAAGAGAAGAAACTGTAAGAGAAGGATCCATAAGAATAAGAGAGATTAGAAAAAAGAAACGAAGAAACTAACTATGATGGCCTCCAAGGGTATGAATGGCCGTAACGAAGCAACGGTGAAGTTCAGGAGTCCATCTCAAACGAGGGACTTTTGATCTTATATACTGTCTCACTGCTCCTCCTACACCTTCTCTTCCACAGCTACTACTCATTTTTTTTCTTCCTTTGAAAATGTTTGTCTTCAAAATATGGGTTTGTTTGTATATTTATATGTAGAGAGAGAAGAGAATCCAGGTAGGAGAGAGAGGGGAATATTGATCAGGAGAGAAAATGAAAAGACGAGAGGAATATGGAAGAGAGGTCTGCAAATTCCTTTAGGACATTGGTGTCAACTGATAATACCTGAACCATCTCATGGTGGTTGCTGTACTGCTTTTATTTTATTTTCTTTGTGTTGCCAATCACAATTAAAAAACAAATGCTTAACTTATCACAAACAAAGTGTGAATAAGTACAAACAAAACTTAAACAATAAACAATTCATTTTAGTGGTTACTATGTGTCAAGTAGTCTCATTACAATCTCTAATATATTAAAAAAAAATAAAAAACACTCTATAATGTGTATATTTTATATTAATGAATTTATAAACAAATGCTCCATAAATCCTAACTCAATTAGAAAAAAAATATTACTACTTTAAATGTCAATATTGAAGTTTAATTTTTAATTCTTAGTATTTTGTATGAAATTTTAATAGTTATTAGAGGGTTGAAATCCAAACTGATTTAAAAGAATTTGTAAACCAATTAAAAGAAATAGAAAATTGCAAAAGATCAAATAATAATGAAGGTTTTAATGTAATTTTGTAAAAACGTTCAAATTTTAGAATGATAGCAATCTAAAGAGAATTGAATTGTTTAATTATATATTTTAATGCTTTATTTATTTATTTTAATTTTATTATTCATCCAAACTTATTTTTTAATATTATTTATTAATTTAATTTAACTTATTTATTTTAAGTATTTTATTTTAATCATATTTGATTATTCTTATTTTATTATATAAAATTTTAATATATTATAGATCAAATATATTATATATATATATATATATATATATATAATTAATTTAAATTAAACTGCATAAAATTGAATCAAAACTGCTTATACTTTTTTGTCAATAGATAAATTTACTTTTAAATTAGATAAATTTACTTTTAGATTAGATAAATTTTTGTCTAAAAACTAACTCAAACCACCTCATAAACATTTTTAATAATTATTATCAAATCGTATTCAAACACAAAAATAATAAATAAATAAATAAGTTTATTAACAATGAATTTGACTTGATTAATGAATGCTCGACTGACTTACAAAATTAATAGATGATTTTTAAATATTTCTTTTAAGTGTATATTGAGAATTTTTTTAGAATAATCAATTTTTTTTTAAATTTAACACAATATATCAAACTATTCATGGTTCACACATCATCTCATTCTTAAGTTTTTCTTTAATTTTTCTACCAAAGTTATTTAAAAAGATGGGTATGTTTGTTATTCGATTCTCAAGTCTCCGTTGAAGATCTAATTTTGGAACACCCAGACTTTTGAGCATCTTGATAGGAGTTTGATCTGTTGGTTAGACAGGGAGATTGAAGACATTGAAAAAATTAGAAGAATTGATAGACTTGTTTCGATGTTCAACATAGCAAACGAGAATAACGAAGCACAATATGCACGAGAGATAGTTAGAATAGACAGTGATGTCAATGTTATGATGCATGAAATAGATGATATTGTTTTAATAGTTGTAATCTTTTATATATGTTTTAAGTGTTAAGTCATTTCGTTTGTTCTTCGTGTTATTGTTTTGGGCGTGTTTGTGTTCGTTTTGTAGTAGTCAAAAGTTGTATTCAATATTAAATTGATTGGTTACAAAAAATAAATTACATATCAAGTGTCCATAGAATAATTATGTTGGGGAGCTTGTTCCAAGATTGGAACAAAGTGTCCGCGTGTGTTTGGGTTGACAACATATACCACATAATCCTACTATTTTGTCAGTCGAATCAATTTCGGTTCTAATACGCGTGTTGTTAGGATGATATTTTTTCTTCCTTTGCATATTTTCGTTGTGCTAAACTATGTACCCTTGATACATAGGTCAATATTCCTCCTTTGTTACCACTAGAAAGCTATTCTTGGATATATTTTGAATATATTTATGATTTTGTAAATGGTAGATAGATGTTTGGAAAGGTCATGACGAATATATGAACATATCGCAATGACTATGAGTAAAATATATAAAATGCTTGAAATTTTTCGCAATTGCATCAATCTCTATTTAGTTCTGACTCGATAGTATCCTTTTAACAATCCTTCGTTATAATCCATTGTCTCCAAGTATATCTATGACTATCAAAGAATGTTAAGATGGTTATTCTAAAAAAAACTCTATATTGAATCTTGAGACACACATTTTTTTGATTAAAACAAATTTAATCAAAAAACTAATAACTTTAAAATTAAGAAGATCAATAGAACACAATATTGGAAGATTAAATTACTTAATAAAAAGTATTTATTAAATTATTTATAAAAAAACTTAAATATACTATTTAGTTATCTATTCTTAAACAAAATTGAAATTTGATTTTTTATTTTAAAAACAATTATTTAGTTTTATTTTCAATCTTTTTAGTTTTGATCTTTCATATTATTTGAGGTAAATTTTACTGACGTATAATATTATTTATAACATCTTTTAAGAATTATTTTATGGGTAATGCTAACTTGTGTCCCAAGGACACATGTTAAGAAACACACAAATAAAAAATTTATATTAAAAAAATAAATAAAATTATTAATTATAAATTTCTAATAAATTCAATAAATAATTTCTAATAATTTATTTTTATATTGATCTCTTAACTTGTGTTTTTGGAGCACAACTTAGCATTATTCTTATTTTATAGATATGTTCTATTAAATTTGTTAATGGCACCATCAAAATTGATCTTAAAATAATAGTCTAGAAAACCAAAATAAAGAAAAAAAATTGAAACTAAGGAGAAAAATAAAAATCTAGAATAGAAAAAAAATGTAAAAAGAAATATATTTAGTTTGTTTGTTTGTAGTGAATGGAATGGAAGTGAGAATTGATAATCCCAAAAAGAAAAAGCAAAAAGGAAGGAAAGAAGAAGTTTTAAAAATCACGAGTTGTGATCTGATATTATTGGTACAGAGAGGTTGGAGGAAATGATTACAGCTGCTAGCTAATGCTACTGCCATGCCAACAATAGCATACTCCCAACTGCCTCGCTTTGACCTCTCTTCTCTCTCTCTTGTTTCTCTCTCTAGGAATCGAGTACTAGTAGTACATAGTAGACTAGTATAGTATGACTTCTGCTACATACGCCAACATCGTCATCATCACTGTGTAAGAAGACCAACACCTCCATTTTCTTTTCTTCTCCTATTCTTCTGGACCATTTTGCCCTTCCCCGTAAGGCCCACACTTTTTACCTGTGTGCCAAGTAATACACTTTTCGTCGTGCTATTTTGGACGTGCATGGGAACTTCTTCTCATCGCTTTTTCATTTTTTTAAACTTGTTCTTATTCCAATGTAAACACCATCATATACACTTAAACAATTTTCGTACAAGTAATATTTTTTTTAATTTAATCAACCCAATCAATAATTTATTTAATAGATGTGTTGTGATATCTGATTATAAAAATATGAATTAAAATTATTTTTTTTAGGAGTGTATTAGATTCCAAGGACTAAAGTAAAAAACGCGCCAATTTGTAGAGACGAATACGAAAAAAATATTTAATCCAGAATTTTGGGTTTGAATTCAGAATTTTGGGTTTGAATTCAGAATTTTATGTCTAACCTTTATACAAATTCATAATTTTTTCAGATCGATGAGAACAATGAGATATTCATGTATATTTATTTAGTGCTCCACAATTTCAAACCATAATCATTTTTGCTAGTTTGATTATGTAACTTTATTATTTACTCTTTCTCTCACAATCTTCACCATCATCTTCCATTAAAGTTTCATCTTCATGATTGTTTATGAAGTATGTTTGAATTCTTAGTTTCTCAAAGTAGCAATGTTATTTTTATGTATTCATGGTGGTGAAGTATTTTTCAAAACAAATACACTCATGCATGTATATACACTTATGCAAGTGCACTCATGTATTTTATGTATGTGATTATCATTATCATGCTCCTATTTCATGAACATCAATTAGTGTAAACAAGAGTTGGAAGGGCATGAGTTGAAGCATTTAGTGGAATATTAAGTAATTTATAGTTGAAATAAATTAATTAATCATTGATAGTTTATGAAATATATATTCTTGTTGGAATATTTCTATCAAATAGAATGGTTGGTATAGAGGAAAGTTAGTTGTTTGTAATAGCAAAGGTCATGAGTTTAATCCCTCATAGGACTAAGTTTTGAATTTTTTTCCTTTTAAAGATTTAAGCCCCCAAACAAAATAATGTTTATGTGAAACTATTGGAGATAAAAATAAAAATTTAACGTAAGGACTAATCTCAACACAAAAGTAGATATAGGGACTCAGACAAAAAAAAAGATACAAGGACCAAAATCAAAACCTCGCTAACTTACGGGGACCAAATGACTATTTAAGCCTTTTATTTATTTATTTTTAAAAGGTGAAAGTTTTGTTTATTATATTATTAGATCAAAAATATAATGTTTACTACTATTTCGTATCGGTTAAATGTTCAATAAGACAAGACCCATTTATTTTGTCAGTTCTATTTAGTCTAAGGTATAAATAATTTCACAAAAGGTTTTCAGATACATTATCTACAATCTCCACCTTAAATACAATTATCTTGAACTCTAACTGATTTGAACGTTGAAGTGCTAACCATGCAGGTACCCCCTTTGATCCGCCATACCAGAGATTAACAACGTCGATTCAAGATTGACACCAATTAGCAACATTGATTCAAGATCAACGTCTCTGCTTCAAGAATCACTACAATCGCAGTCCCCGATCCAATGTACTGCATCACCAAAAATTTTAGGAAGCTTCGCTCTGCCGTAGTTTTGACAATCCTCTCCATTTCTGGTTCTGCAATAGAATGATGACATCTTCTGTGAAAAATGACTTATGATTCCTACGATTTCCATAAAAGTCACGATCGATTTGAAAGCATCATCGAATAGACACATAAATTTTGGATCCAGGTTTAACGAAAAGTTGATCCAGGAAAAATAAAAAAAGAAGTCAATTTTAGAAAAGTTGAACGATCCGGTTTAACTGCTCAAATATGAAGGAATCTAAATTGAAGAAACATTAACTTCATCATATTTCTATCATAAAACTCATGTGCAATCCTTCAGAAGAACACACTTAGTAGTTGAACGATCTTCAGAATATTCAATATCAAATGAATGAGCCTCTTGTTTAAAGAATTAAAAAGAGGATGAAGAAGATAAGGAGAAACATCAACCTCGGGGAGAAATATGGAAAAGTCTTCTTCCAACGAAGAAGATGAAATCTTCTTAAAAGACATCCTACGAGGGATATAATTTTCCAGGTATTAAATCATATGCATAACTTTTTAGAATAAGTGGCAAATCATTGGAGGAAAATAATAAACTAAGAGAGCGTACCCTAGGTCTTAAGGAATCCTTAAGATATCTTAGGGAAATCAATAATTCCTTCAAAATAGAAATAATTAAGCTTAAAAATTCGAAAGAAGAATGTAAGCGACGCGAGTCCATTACAAAAAAAGTAACTAGGCTTCGTGAAACCTTAGGAAAGTTTACCCGAGGAAAAGAAAAGTTTGACCTAATTCTATCTAGTCAAAAGCCTTTCCTAAATAGAAATAGAATAATATTTAAAAGAGATAGAAAACTTAGGAAAAATGTATATCAAAAGGACCATAAGCATCCAGTTTATAAATGCACACATTGTAAGAGAATAGGATTCTTAAAACACTTTTGCTTTGATAAATTAAAAGGTTTTAAAAGTAACCACCTTAAATATTTAGTGACTGATGCACCAGGGTCCAAGAAGATGAGGGCATCAAAGGTGAAACCTTATTTTTTTGCAGGTATGATTTGCAGCTTGAAGTTTTGACGATTATTAATGAAGTTGTGAAAAGTATGGTATACTTCCTAAGTATACAACATTTATGAAGTCTCTGAGCTGAGGATAAAATGATGATGACAAGTGTAAACCGTTGTGATCCAAGAAAAGTCTTTGAGACAACTTAAAGTTTATGATCCTCAGTGCTCAATTAAATGAATATGTATGTAATAGACCTATTGTGGTTTTACCAACTCTCGCATCCAACGATGCATAAAGGAGAATACCCTATTTGGTGTCATCTGTTTTGGGAAATATTTATCAGGACTTCTTGATAAAAGAGATAAAATTATTTTAAGGTTGAAATAATCGATAAAATATGATTAACCCATTTGAGTAAATTTTTTAATTGTTTACTCATCCAATTAGTTTATTTTATAACACATAAGATGAGTATTTTAGCTTCTTATTACAAGAGATGCAAATAAAAGCCAAACAGGGGTATAAAACACAAACCCAAAACAAAATATGATGAAAATAATTGATTTACACTTGTGTCCAATTGATTATAACTCTAAAAAATTCAAAAAATTTGAATGTTGGAGCTCACCACAACGACATTTAGGAGAGTAATTATGGTAACTGATACATGCAATAGATAACTCTCATTTTTACTATTTCTAATTGATTGGGACAATCGGTTAGACATGGGCTATAAAAGGAGGTAACTTATCATCCTTCTCATCTTATCCTTTTATTACTTGTTCATTGCATTAGAAACACATTATCTCACTCACTCATCATCATCACCTCAAAAAATGGACCAAAAGAGAACTCGTTATTCCCAACTGTCATCTTCATACTTCTTCAAAGATTTCACCTCTAAATCTCAAGAAACAAACTACAAACTACCCTCTCACTATCTAGAAGAAGATCTCATCAAGAATTACTCCTTCATGGAAGCAATAACTATTGCAAAGCTAAGGAACATTGTTTTTTAGAAACCCTAGGAGAGATGCCTATATTTGGTAAAAATGTTCCATGAAAATCTTTCCCACACAGATGGAATCATCAACTATAAAGTCAAGAAACATCCCATCACCCTATCTCTTGAAAATTTCTCTCATATCTGCAACATGCCCTTCATAGAGCAAAATTATGATCAAATGGGCCTTGAAGGTAACAAATTTACCTTTGAAACTATTGCTCATTCACTCCTCATTAACCCCACTTCCACTATTCCATCTTCCTTTAATGTTGGACTTATTCTCCCAAACATTAGACTAAGTCACTACACCACAATACATGTTCTGTTTCCAAAGAAGGGTAACTATAACGCCCTTTCAAAATCAGACATCCTTGTTGTTTGATTCTTAGAAAACCAAGTCCCTTAAAACTGGACAAATGTAGTTCTTCATCATATGATAGATATCCAAAGGAAAAACAACATCCTACCGTATGCCTAACTAATCACCAAGATACTTCACTACTCCAACTATCCCTTAGCAGAAGAAAAACCTATCTATGTGCATAAAAAGGTAGGGTAAGGTGTTATAAGCAAGTTGAGATATGCACTTCAAGAAGGAAAATTTGTCCCTCAATAACCAAGAAGAGCAAGAGAGCAAAGAAACACTCCCCCATCCAACTCTTACAAGGAAATGCGTAACTAGCAAAGGAAGATGAATACAAAAATCAACATGCTCATTAAAAAATGGCAAGAAGATATCTTATCTCTCCAACAACTTCCAGTGAGGATGATGATGCTGAGATGAATTAAGTGTTTCTTAGATGTTTTCACATCTTCTTCCTTGCACCTTTAAAGTAAGGTTTCGTATTTTGAATTCCCTAAATAAAATAAGAACTTGTCTTACTTTCCTAAATGACTAAATTGCCCTTGTCTGCATATTTATTTTTTACAATGCATCTTTACCCGTCTTTTTGATTATGACAAGAGGGAGAAGTATAATGTCAAGGGGAGTAGGGTATACTCTTTATTTAACTCAGGCGGAGTTTAATCACTCCAAATGTATATGTATTGTCTCTTTTACCACCTCCCCCGAGAAATGTGTTGTCATCATCACAAAAAGTGAGAATGTGAAACCTTGTATTGCAGGTGATATGATTTTAACAAGGACATTACCTATTGATGATAACAATTAATATCTTGTGATAAGTCAAGCATGCATGATCAAGCAGATAAAGATGCAAACATAATCACTAGGATTTGATGGAATTGACTATTCGATGATGGTAATCAAATGGAATGAAATATAAAGCCTCATCTCAAGCTACTTAAGCAAGTATCCACAAAAGAGTAATTTGAATCATCTGAATCTTGGCGTGCAAGGTTCAGTCCTTCCTCCTTGTCTTTTGTCGCTCCCTTGTCTTTATTATACCAATAATTCATGGCTAAGTGACCCCATTTTTTTTACAGTTATATCATTGCACACCTTTTTTCTCTTTGTCTTTCTGACAGGAGTTTCTTTTTCCTCTTTTCGAGGATTCAAAAGCCATATCATCGACTTTATGCTTTTGAGTGTTTGACCAAGAATTCTTGCTCTGAGTCTTGTCTCCTTTTCCCTTGAACTTATTGGAACCACCATGCTTCTTACAAGTCTGAGATTTCAGTGCTTGTATCGAATCTTGAACCCCTTTCCTTTTAACAATCCTAATTTCACGCGCCTCCAACGAACCAACCAAATCTTCTAGTTTCACGGTTTCAAGATTGTTGGATTCTTAAATATCTATGATAACGTGATCAAAGTGAGAGGTCAACATACGCATTACCTTCTCAATTATCATCTTATCAGTTAGGGTTTCACCACAACCCTTCATGAGATTGATGAGATTCTGTACCTTCGACACGTAGCCTACAATATTTTCATCTTCTCTCTTCTGCAGCAATTCATATTGTTGTCGCAAAGTCTGCAATTTGACGACTTTGACTTTCTAAACTCCTTCATAGTACTTGACAAGAATATCCCATGCCTCATTCGTCGATTCAACATGAGTGATCTTATCGAAATTCGTCGAATCGTTCATCGATTGAATGCAATATGCGGTCTTGCAGTCTTTCTTCTACGCGTTCTTGTTCGAGGCTCTCTGAGCATCAATTACTTTCTCAGCAAGCTTAGGGACGCCATTAGTAACCACTTCTATGGTTTCATGAAATTCAAACAAGGACTTCATCTGCTTGCTCCATCGGTTCCAATTTTCATCGTCAAGAATTGGAAGAGAATTCAGAATGTCATTAGTACCATTCATCTTTGCATCGATTGATTAACAACTCATGTTATTGGAAACACGATTACCGACGTGTGATTCTTGAAAACACAATCAATAATATAATCAGATCTCTAGATACCAATTTATTAGTGCGTGAGACACTTTTAGTGAGGAGAGAAAGAATAAGAGAGAATGAAAATACAAACTGATATTATTGAATTATGATTGTACAAATTGAATTACAAAATATGTCTATTTATATACATCTTCCTTGTATGCTAAATAACAAATCCTAAATTCTAATTAACTTTGAGCTTGAGCCTCACAACTTAGATTATATCACATCAAAAATGTCGAGACCTCACAATAAAATAACAAAAAAAAAAATAAACAGTAATTTTTTTTATTATTATGAATGATCTATTGAGTCAACTAAATTCTTTAATATCATGTTAATAAAATAGAAAGAATAAAAAAAAAGCAAATTAGAGTTTCTATTAAAATAAGAATTGCAACAAAATATCAATATTAAATATTAAAAAAAAACTTAATTATTCTACTAAAATACAATAAATATATAATGCTAACATAAGTAATAATAATAATCTATCAAGTCGGTGGGTCCTAACCCAATATGTCTATAGAACGTGTTCATTCTTTAGTGTGGTTAAGTGCTTATAACTTTGGTCATATGATCCAAATCTAGTACTACTACTATAGAACAAGACTAATTCATACGGGGGAGGGGTTCAAATCTCATTCTCTATTGACATTAGTATAAAATAGAGAAGAAAATAAGAGGAATATTGTATCACATCGGTTTGTCCTAAAAGAGGCAAAATATTCAAAATACCTTATGAGTTAATGACTAGACATTTCTGTTAAAGTCCAAGTGGAACCTTTCTTGTCATAAGAGGAAAAAACCAGGTCAACTATTTGGATTTCTAATAAAAAATTTATTAACATGTCCAAACAAGAAAATCAAATGGAAAATACTCCCATGAGAGATCAACGGCTGAGATTGTTGGAAGAATGTTTACGTTAACGTGATAAATTCTGTATGTGGGAATTTCAAGTCTGAACTATTGTCAATCTATCTATCTACTATCATTCAATACCTGAAATGTGCCATCAAAATCAATCAATCAACTTTCTTTCTTCATTTATTAAATATTTACTCACTTTTATTTTATTCTTTCTTCATGACAGTATTATACTGTAATATTTGTATACTTTTGGAATTACAGCTGTTTAATGATGTATTATTATTATTATTATTATTATTGTTATTATTATTATTATTATTATTATTATTATTATTATTATTATTATTATTATTATTATTATTATTATTTATTTTAATAATAATAACAATTATTTATTATTATTATTATATTTGTTATTCTTATTATATTTATTATTATTATTATTATTTTTATAATAATACTAATAATAATAATAATAATTACTATTATTATTATTACTATTTTTTTAAATTTTTTTATTATTATTATTATTATTATTATTATTATTATTATTATTATTATTACTACTACTCTTATTATTATTATTATTACTATTATTACTATTATTATTAGTATTATTATTAAACACAACATTTGTTATAAAACATACAAATTGTGAGATTTTATGTTGAGTATGTTGAAATTGATTTACTAATTAATAGCATGTTCAATAATAAAAATTATAATTATAATTATATTTTAGTGTGAAAATAAAATAAATATTGAAAATGAATACATAAATAATTTTGGAATCTACTAGACATTTATTTATTAAAGACATTAGGAATATTTGGATCAATTTCTATAAATCTTTCTTTGACTTAAATATAATTTTGATCCCTCTTCTTTCATTTTTCTGAATTGTCTACGTGGCATGTTCAACAATAAGGTGACAAATGAAATGTTGATTAAACTTGAAATAAAAGTATCAAGCCATTTAAAAATATTTTATATTTTATTTATATTAATAATTGTTGGTGATTTTAGTATCACCCATGATTTTAGTAGTAATGAGATTTACTATAGGCCGATGCAATTATGCGTTAAAGCTTGGAAACGAGTTAGGAGTAGTGCGGAGTGCACGCTCGTAGAGCCAACGTATAATTGACTGCAAGTAATTAAAAACGGGATTCCAAGGGGCGTAGCCCCTGGCGGGGTGCGGGGCAGCGCCCCGCTGGGGTTCCAAGGGGCGAAGCCCCTGGCGGGGTGCGGGGCAGCGCCCTGCTGGGGTCCAAGGGGCAGAGTCAGCGGGCGGGGTGCGGGGCAGCGCCCCGAAGAAAATTTTATTTTGAACGTTTGAACCTTCCCAGCCGTTATTACCGTTTTTCTTGAAAAGGTATGACTTTTCGTTTTCAGTTTTCGTTCTCCTATAAAAGGGGGAAATCTGGCCTCGGTTTAGGGTTACACACAAAAACCATTCTACGTTCCAGAATCTTTCTTTTGCCAGAAACATTCTTTCTTCAAGAATTATCCCCACAAAGATTTCGTGAACCCAGGCATAAATAGGGTCGAAATACTTTGTTCGGAAAGTGAACGAACACGATTCTTCGAAGATTATCCAAGATTATCAATTAATTATCTAACAATAATTTTAGAAAATAATTAAAACAAAATAATATTTAATCTTTTGAGTTTTTTCATCCCCTTTTAGAAACTCTAACAAAATTTTCTTCAAATATGCTTCTCTGTTTCATAACAACAGATCAACAATCCTCCAACATCTCTTGGTATTATGAAACAACAAAAACTTCCAACAAAAACTAGTTGGTTGCAGATCAAATGTTTGTGCGAAGAACACTATCAAAATTTTTATTTTTAATCTCAGAACCCAAACCCATATTATTCTTATAAGGACCCATGATGGTTAAACTCGTTATGAATTTCAATTTGAAATCAATGTGTTTTTCAAAACTGAAGATAAATGGAATTTGTGGATTGAATTTCATAAACGGCGTTTGAATGAATTTTTGATTTTGTTTTGATGGATTAAAGTTTGAAAAATATTTTGTAAAAAGATGGAGATGTTGTGTTGTTATGTAATAGAAAACAATGAGTCTTAATGCAGAGTTTCAATCCATGTATGAGTAGGTTAGAAGGTCGCGTGTTCCAACTAATCATCCATTAGATGAAATCGACTTCTCTCGCATAATTTGTTATTGTTTGTGGAGAAGTAAGCTTCTTCCTCAAATTCAGTCTAGGGTTCAATCAACATTTGCATCAGGAATCATCTTCACCAATCAACAAATAGATTCATAAATGTTGAAAAACAATTTAACTCTTGAAATTCTACCGATTGTTGTTATGCAAAGACAATCGAATCTCACACCTTCACCATTCTCCAAGCTCCAATGGATTATGGACAATCGAGGGTTAGAGGCGGATTAGAATTAGGGTTCTTCATAATTTCTAGGCTATAGTTCTTCTAAAAAATTTATGAACTAGGGTTCTTGTGTAATTGGGGAATTTTTTTTTTTGAGGAATGAACTGAATCAATTTTTTCAAAAGGGGATGAAGAAACTCAAACGATTAAATATAATTTTGTTTTAATTATTTTCTAAATTTTTTAATATAAATAAAATATAAAATATTTTGAAATGACGTGACATTTTTATTTTAAATTGAATCAACATTTTATTTGTCACCTGATTGTCGAACATGCCATATAGACAATTTTGCTTAAGCATTTTTCATTTTGTTTTAAATAAAGATTTTATATGTTTCTTCTCTTATTCCTCATTTTCTATCTAATTTTATTTATTTTATGTCTTTATATATCTATCATCTTTCTCATTTTCATTTCTTTCCATTATTGCTTTTAGAAATATCTTTCCATTATTGTTTTTAGAAATTATATATCTTTCATCTCTTTTATTTCTCCAGTACAGTTCTCTATTGCACAACTCTTTGAGTACACTCTCTTCTCTTATGTGGGATATCCCTTTCTCTCAAAGTGATACCAATAATTTATTAAGTTAATTTTGTTGTATGTATCTCTCTCATTAGTGTTTCATCTCATTGCATCTTAACCAAAAAATAGGAACTACCCGTACTTTTTACGGGTTTGTTATAAATCTAACTATATTAAAAATATGTAAATTTTTATAATATTTTTTTAAAAAATTGTTACTTTATAAATATTAATAATTAAATTATATTAATGCATAAATATAAATAAATGGCATTTTTAGGTTTAAACTCTAGATAATAAGTTGCATCAATTTAACTTATCAAGTTGTTACAATATATTGGATTAATTTAAAATTGTAATATATAGTTTAACTCAATTGGAAATAAATAATATAAATACTAAATAGTTTTTTTATGGAATAACTATATATTTTTCAAGTAAATCAATAGAATGATTATACTATCATGGGTTTAGTTCTGAATACATGTGTATAGTTGTCAAGATTAATTTTTATAATCTAAATTCAATTTGATTTTTGAGTTCAAGTATCCGTTTTGCATATAATCAATTATATATATATATATATATATATATATATATATATATATATATATATATAATATATATATATATATATATATATATATATATATATATATATATATATATATATATATATATATATATAGATATATATATATATATATATATATATATATATATATATATATATATATATATAGATATATATATATATATATATATATATATATATATATATATATATATAATTTTTTTGTGTATTTTAATAAAAATTAATAATTTATATATTATAATTATTTGTAATTTTTAGAAAATATTAAAAATATTTAATTTAATTAATTAATTGATGACAAAGTATTTGTCTAGTATATTGTGTATTATAAAAATTTAATTTTTATATTATAATTATTTCCAGAAAAAATAACGTGAGGAATGTATTGAAAAAAGTGCTAGTGTCATATAACTATTTTGATTTTTATGTTAATATTATTGAAAATTAATTCCCGTGTATATCATTTGTCATAAACTATAATTAATTTATTATTATATTTTCATTTTCATTTAGATATTTATAAAGCACTAAATTTAGCTAGCTAGTTAGTAATAAATAGTTGTAGGTAAATAATTTAGCTATAACTAAATAGTAACGAATAACTGTATTAAAAATTAGTTATATGCTCCAACGTTTTTTTTCAGTTATTCATTTGTAAAATAATCATGTATAAAAGTTATAGTTAGTGGATTTGGTAAGTATTTTCTTTTTATTTAAAAATTACAGTAAGAGTATTTATTCCGTGTATGATTATACGTTTAAACAATTTTTAAAGTGAATTATATAAGTATTTTTATTTTTTGTTGTTGATGATATTAAATAAATATTATTTTGAATTAATCATTTAATGACATACATTTTTATCTTAATTTTTTAATATGATATAATTGTATATAATTTATTTTATTTTAAAAAAAGTATAAAAATATTAAATTTAATTACTTATTAATTGATTCTTGTCTCTTATAAGAGACATAAATTAAAATTAATATAAAAAAGACAACATATACAATTATAAAAACAATACGTGTCAAATATAGAAGTAGGGTTAATTTTGATTCTAGGCTAGCATTTTGTTTTCTCAAGTTTATATAGTATCTTGATTTTTTAATATGATATAAATTGTATATGATTTATTTTAATATGGTGTCTTGAAGTGAACGTTTCTTCTCCTGCTCTAGAAATATCTTCTGGAACACATCAATCTATGCAAATTGAAGGTTCTAATTCTGAACTCATTCCTCTAGTTCTGAAGATTCTGCAAGAGTTGAAGCAAAAAAATGAAGTTGTAAGGATTCGGTTGGACAAACAAGATGAGATGTTCAAGGAACAAGCTGAAACAAACAACAAGATTGAACAAATGTTTCATGCTATCTTATCCAGACTACCACCCCTTCTTAAACCTTAGTTTTTAAAACTTGTTGCTTTCCTAGTATTTTAGTTTTTATCATTTCTGATTCTGTACCTTGCCTTTTTCAATGAAATGAAATTCTGTTTGGTTTTTACTTTGTCTATTTTCTTTCTTTTTGATTGATGACAAATGGGGAGAAGAATGATACAATTTTGATATACCTATTTTACTTCTGACATCCAACATTTGTCTTTAATATTCTTATTTTTGACTCTGAAAACTATTATGGGAACTTTGATTAAAGTTCACCATGCTGCTAGTTAACCAGGCTTTCCAGGAGTTAATACTTTTTCAGAAGACATTAACCAAGCTTATCTGAGTTTGAGTTAACCGAACGTATATAAGTTTTGACAAATCAAGCTCTGATACAAGACTGATAACCAGACTTCTGTAACCAGACATATATAAGTCAAGTCTGAATACTTCTGTAACTAGGCTTCTACGTTCTTGGAAGTTATTTCTTTCATGCTGATTGAGATATTTTATACGTTAAGATTATTGTAAAGTCTTCAATTTAGGGGGAGCTTGCAAACCTAACTCTAAAATTCTAAGTTGAATTTTTTTTAATAGTATAAAATTTAGTGGGAGCTTACAAAGCTCACTCTGATGTTTCATGTGATTAAACATAGTAAAAGTTGTTCATCAAAATACATGGTTTTGTCATCACCAAAAAGGGGGAGATTATAAGAACAAGATTTGATTTTGCATCGGACCTTTAGTTTTGATGATAATAATATATTGTTTCTTAGAGAACAATTTTGTACCCTAATGATTTTGTCTAGTGTGTAGCTTTTGCTAATAAGTTCCGATTCTGAAGATTTGGTGAGTAACATCATCAGATTCTGGACTCAACACACTTTGACTCTGAAGAGATACAAAAGTGCGCTTTACAAGATCATGTCAAGTTCTGGAACGTTCTTAAACAACGGTTCTGATGAACGTTTATGCTAAGACTTCTGATTGTGGCTCTGATAGAAGAGCCTCTAGAGATTTGTCAAGCTCTTAAGATTCTGCACTCTCGAGTTCTAAAGGTCAAGTTTTGAAGACTCTGAAGACTCTTTACTCAGTATTGATCCTTCTAAACATGCTTCAACAATATTTATTCAGAAGCCTCTGAAGATTAGAAGATAAGATCAAAAGATTTTACGTGAGAAAAATAGTACACAATACAAGTGAAAATGCTCATTCCACTATGCTGATTTTATGGAATAAGGACTGTACTATTGTACCATTTTCTCTCCCACCTTTGTAGACCGTTATGCAAGGTGCCAACTCATTTGTGAATATTTCCATCCACACTATCCAACGAATCTTTTCATTGCCTATATAAAGGAGACTTGGAAGAATGAACAATGCTAATTCACACTACTATCTCACAACGCTTTTGCTGAAATAAATATTATTCTTGTGAATAAATAAAAGAAAACACACATAGAGCTTTTGTTCGTTTTTGTGTGATAAATACATTGTACTGAAATTTATGTAATCTGCTTTCTTAAAAGTAATCTTGTAAACACATTTCTTGTATCTCATTGATTGAGTTTGTATTTATTGATAGACTAGGGTTTAGTAAAGATTCTCAAGAAGACATTGATGTGTTGTCTTTGTGTGTTTGTAATCAGTTGATTATAGTGGATTAGGTCCTTATTGATAAGGTAAAATCACTTTGGCGGATGGACTGGAGTAACTTCATTAACAGTGAACCAGGATAAAAATAATCGTGTTCATTTATTTTTGTTCTTGTTTCATCTTTGAGTGTTTTGGGTACGAAATTTTTTGATCTTGGAAACCCATTTCAAACCCCAATTTTTTGTATTTCTTGTCACCTTCAACCATAAGCCAACTTAATAAGAAGATTTGTGCAAGAAAGACCGCACCTCATTTTCTTCAAAGAATTAGAAAGGCCAAAGAAGAGAAATATTTTGGAAAGTTCATGGAGATCTAGAGAAAATCGATATCAACATATCTTTAATTGATGCAATTCAACAAATGTAAATTATTCCAAGTTCATGAAATATGTACTAACAAAGAGGAAACGTGTGAGAGAATTTGCTATTGTAGCATTAACTCAATAATACAACCATCTTGTGCAAGGGAATTTACCTCAAAAGTTGAAGGATCCATGAAGTTTCATAATACCATGTAACATTGGATAAACGTTTGTGGGAAGCCCTTATGAGATTTTGGAGCTTTCATTAATATTATGCCCCTATCCAAATTTAAAAATCTTAGCATTAGAGCTACCATACTAACGACCACCACACTTCAACTAGATAACATAAGCATATGCTATCCTCAAGAAGACATTTAAGATGTGATGGTAAGAGTATACTTTAGCGATAAATTCATGATCATCAAGCTATGAATAAGCAAAACATCAAATAACAAGAGTTGCCACCGCGCTTTTATTGTTTCCAAGGGAAAAGTACGAACAAAACCCGAAAAGATAAGAAGTTTTCAAATTAAAACTAATTAAATGCCAGAGATTATAGGTAAGGGGGTTGGTTACACAGAGGGAAGGTGTTAGCACCCAAAGTGTCCTAGGTACTCCTAGGAAGCCCTTTCTTGTGTGCATATGTATTTTGTATAAAATGATGTTTGCAGACAAATAAAATGGGGGGATGAGAAAAGAATTCATTAATTATATTTTTGTGTTTGACAAGACCTTCGGACTTGTGCCTACGTACCAACATAAAAATGAGGGATAAAAACCTCTTAGTTCGTGATACAAATTTCAAAGTGGATGCATTGCTTTTAATCAAAAAAATAAGTTTGAAAGGCATAAGGGCCTAGAAAATGGTTTGAATGAGTTAGTTCTTTTTGGCTTTTGAAAATTTTAAGTCAAGTATAGTTAAGTTTATTTACATGTTTGATTAAGAAAAAGTTTGAAAAATGCAATGGCATAAGGCCAAAGTTTCTAATTTGCAAAGGGTCTAAGTTTAGAAAATAACAAGTTCAAACAAAGAAGTTTTTTTAAAAGGAGGGAGAGATTTTGAAATTAAAGAGATAAGGAAGAGATGAAGAGACTAATCCTAAGCATAAATTTAAAAGTTAAGAGTTGAAAAGATCTGACCAATGAGCTGCAATCCAATAGGCAAGAATGCCATATAGAAACCCAAATTTCCTTGGACATTAGAATCAAGCAACAAACAATGCATACAATATTCACTTTAAGAGCAAGGCATCGAATAAAGATAGCCACTCCATAATGTCCTTCAAATTTGCCCATGTAGCAGATGAATTCTACAAGTCACAGGTTCAAAATAACAGCTTCACAATGATCATGTTACAGATGAACTCATATGGATCTTCAATGATGTACCAGATGAAGTTTCAAATTGCAAGCACTTGGTTACATGAAAGTTGGAATTTGCCAAGTCCTTTTGCATAGGGATGTTGCCTAGATTCTAAGTCCAATTGCCCAAGATCAAACCAACAGTCCACACAATAGTTTTTTAGGGTTTTTGTTTCTTATTATGTACATTAATGGTCAAAGACCACACAAACAAACAAAATACACACAAACAAGATAAATCACACAATATGGTCCAAGTGGACAAAGTGAAAATGCATTAATATAAACAATTAGAATGGTATGAATAATGACAAATGAATAGAGCTTAAAAGTTAAAGTGCATTAAAAGTAAATGACTTGAAATTAAATGTTAGTTGTTAATGAATTAGAAGTTAGTATTGTTTTTGCTTTTTATTTTTTAAGTCATTCTTTGGAGAACACTCAACCCACTTATCACAAGTATGGATCCTTGAACCAAGACATCTTCCAAAGGAAGGAAAAAAGGCCAAGTTTCCACACAATACCATGAAAGGGGGGAGACTTACAATCTCACTAACTAGAATGCTATGCCTTTTTGTGTCAAAAATTTAGCACCATGTTAAGCAATCGTAATTGGACTTATGTAGAAGTCACAACTATTTGAGGCCGGGCAATAGAATTTTGGTGTTAATGCATGTTAGAGACATAATATAATGGACTATGCTCATGAAACATACCACACACAAACAGAATATGCAAACGAGGTGGCCTTATCTCATCCATACTTATGTTGATTTTTCAATTAACTAGCCTTAGGACTTTGAGATATCATAGGTCAAATGAGATGGATGCATAAAGAAGGGGAATTAGATGAAGAGGGAGGGGAATAAATCAAAACTCAAATTGGTCAAAGGAGGACTTTTACCAAATTAAGATCATTCATTCATTTTGGGAGATGGAATGTACATTCCATCAATCCCCTAAATCCAATGATCTTAACCTAGCAAAGTCAAATCAACTTTGACCAAGGCCCAACAACACAAGTCAAACTTATACAAATCATCAAGATAGCTCAACACAATTATTTGACATTTATTCAATTTAAAAATACTAAAAACAATGCATTAAATTAAATATGGTTTTTCAAATTCCTAAAATCTCATCAAAACACCAAAGAAATGGCCATGAGATTTATCATAGGTCAAACAAGGTCAAAGGACCTTGGAGAAAAAATTTCAGAATTTTTGGAGACTTAAAAGTATTTTTAAACAATTAAAAATATTCACAAAATCAATAAAATCATGAAAAATATTAATAATGATCCAAAAAATGATTTTAATTAAAAAATATGAAAGAGGATTTTTTTTTTGGTGAAACTCTCATATTTTTTTGGATCAATATTAAAATTAATATGAATTAATGAAAATCAAATGAAATAAAATGAAAATCAGAAAATCAAAAAAAGCGTGGACCACTTGATCTCCTTCATTAATTGAGGTGACAGATCAAGTGGACATGAGCGCGCGTTCCACCATACACCTGGTCAATTGTTCCACACGCGTGGTAATTATTTTGGGCGCTCAGGATGAAAACATTTCAAATAAGATCAACGACTCAGAACCTGTCCAACACTCCACCGGCACTGGACCTCCGGTCACCTTCTCAGGCGAGGTCCACCGGACTGGTTCACTCATCACCATCAAGAAAATGAAAAAAAGGACATGATCTGAAAGAAAAAATGGCGTAGAGCACGAATCTGACCTCAATTTCAACTAACTCTAAATATATAGAAAATATATGAGGAGTTGAATTTTGAGGTGTGTCAACTCAGTTGCTTCAATTTGACCGCAAAGCAACTCAATCTTCTTGCCTACATTGGTAGGACTTCAGACAACCAAAGATCCAAGAGAATTGATGGGAATTAAGTGAGAATCGAAGAGAAGAAGATTTCTGAAAATTACCTTCAATGTTGTGCATAAATGGATCTTGCTTGCTTCAAACTTGACTTGATCACACTCGAGGAGCTTGCAGAAGTGGTTTGGCAATGGTACAAAGCTTTGGATCCTAGAGTTTTTGAATCTCCAAACAGTGAGATTCAAACTCAATTTTCAAGTTGAAAATTCTCAGGTTTTCCTTTGAATGGTGAGGGTTTCAATTGGAGGGCAAAGCTGGCACGCAAGGTGTGTTTGAAATGAGCTCAAAGGCCTTGTATTTATAGCATTTGGGATTGATAATTGCACACTTGAAAAATTGCTAAAAATGGCAAGGGTGATGCACAAGCTTGCATGGGCGTGCACAAGCCCATGAAGCAATCCATTATGATCCAATTGCAGCTGTATTGAAGTTCAAATCATGCTTGAATGGCAAGGCAAAGTGAAATGGAGTTTTGGACATTTGATTTTCTCTAATGATGCAGACCTGTTAAGACCATGCGCAACCCTAGCAAACCTCATCAAAAATGCATGAAATACGGTTCTTTGAAAATCTTAGATCAAGGGGACAACTTTGATGTTGAACACTTTTCCAATTGGAACATGGATCATGGTGAATTTTGAGGTGGAAGTTTGGAAATTTCAACATGTTGAAAAGTTTTCTAAGTGTTAAGTCATATATCTCAATATTCCAACTTACTTAACTTTTTATGTGAGCTCCAAATGAGAAAAGTGTATTCATCAAAGTTTTATATCTTTCAAATACCTTCAAAATGGTCACCAATTTCATGTCATTTAGATTTATAATGATAGAGTTATACATTTTTGAAGTTGAGGAAAATCACTTGTTCAATGGTATAGGTAAAAAAGGACCTATAATGTATCCTCATATCACATGCTCATAAAGGTTGATTTAGCTCTCACTCCAAACATCAAAGTTGAATTATACACATTGAATTTGATTGTGCAACTTGGAAATCTTTCATCTCATAAAAATTGAGCAAGTTATGGCCTTGGGAAGTTGACTTTCAAATTAGGGCTTAGACAAAATGACCTATAATATTTCATCATAGAAAATGATTTTACAAGAAAAACTAGATCTAGGTCTCAACATGAAAGTTATTTGTAATGTCCTTTAGAGTAACTTTTATCTTGGAATAATTTTCATATAGTGAAAAGTGTAGGAGATAGGGTCTAGGGAGACCCAGTTTTGATCAGATGAATTCATCTGGCCAACCACCATCAACCAACTTGCTAACCTTCAATTCTCTTGAGTTTATAGGCTCATGGTAGATCATATATGCATAAGATGATGAATTTTCAAGTGTCCCTTAAGAAATTTGATCAATTGATGAGATAGCTTGTTGGAGAAGTTACTCAAGATACCCACTCAAACTAGGGTTTCCAAGGCAAATCACTTCCAAACTCTTGAAGAATACTTGATGAATATGACATGTAGAGATAAATGGGACTCATATATGATGCTTTTAGACATTGTGGATCAATCCTTGATTGTAATTTTAGCCATGAGGGTCTGTAAGACCCCAATTTTGACCCTAAGATCCCTCATGCAATTTCATCATAAGCACTAGCATTGGGATCACACCTTGGCATCCTCCTTACCCCTCTTTCATTGGGTTTGTTTTGGGAGAGATCACCAAGCACTTTGTGATTATATTATACTTGTATTTTAATTTCACTAACCAAAATACCAAAAATATGTCTTTGTATTTGTCTAACTCTTTTGTAGGAAGGGCATGATTCCATTGATTCATCAAGTTCACATCTAGGATTTGAGACCCTCATGAACAAAGAGCACAACCAAGAGTTGATCCAATAATGTTTATGAGCATCACATATGAGTCCCAATGATCTCTACATGTTATTTTGATCAAGTTTTCTTCAAGAGTTTGAGGGTGATTTGCCTTGGAAACCCCAGTTTGTTTGGGTATCTTGAGTAACTTCTCCAATAAGCTATCTCACAAATTGATCAAATTTATCAAGGGAAACTTCAAAATTCATCATCTTATGCATATGTGATATACCATGAGCCAAGAAAGTCAAGATAATTGGAGGTTAGCAAGTTGGTTGATGGTGGTTGGCCAGATGAATTCATCTGATCAAAACCGGGTCTCCCTAGACCCTATCTCCTACAATTTGCACCATATGAAAATGATTACAAGATAAAAACTTACTCTAAATGACATTCCAAACAACTTTCATGTTGATACCTAGAGCTAGTTTTGCTTGGAAAATCATTTTCTATGTTGAAACATTATAGGTCATTTTGTCTAAACCCTAATTTGAAAGTCAACTTCCCAAGGCCATAACTTGCTCAATTTTTATGAGATGAAATATTTCCAAGTTCCACAATCAAATTAAATGTGTCTACTTCAACTTTGATGTTTGGATTGGGAGCTAATTCAACTTTTTTGAGCATGTGATATGAGGTTACGTTATAGGTCACTTTTGACCTATACCATTGATCAAGTGATTTTTCCAAACTTCAAAAATGCATAACTCTATCATTTTAAATCCAAATGACATGCAATTTGTGACAATTTTAAAGGTCTTTGATAGAGCTACAACTTTTATGAAGACACTTTTCTCATTTGAAGCTCATATAAAAAGTTAAGCAAGGTGGAATATTGAGACATATGGCTTGACACATAGAAAAGTTTTGATATGTCAAAAATTTCCAAACTTCCACCTCAAATTTCTCCAAATTCCAAGCTCCAAATTAAAAAGTGTTGAACATGAAAGTTGTTCCTCTTGATCTCAGCTTTCCAAAGAGCTCAAATTCATTCATTTTGGACAAAGAATGCATAGGTTGTGCATGACATAAACATGTTGACATCACTTGGCAAGGATCAAGCTTCAAACATCCATACATAATTGCTTAGCATTCCAACACGACTTCATCATTGCTTACACTCAATTATGGATCAGATAGAGTGATTTCATGGGCCTGCACACGCCCATGCACTCATGCATCACACATTGCTAAATTTGGAAGTTCATTTGAAGTGTGAAAATATCAATTGAATTGGCTATAAATAAAGCTCCAATTGCTCAAAATTACACACACATTCGCACCGACTTTGATCCCCCATCTCAAACCCTCACTTTGCAAAGGATAAACCTGATAAATTCTTTTGAATTTGAGGTTGAATTTCCACTATTTTGAAATTCAAATCTCCAGGAATCCACAGCCTTGTAAGCATCCAATCCTTCTTCTGCAAGCAAGTGGAGTGAGACCAAGCACAAGCAAGATCAAGATCAACTGAATCCAGACCTCCATTGAAGGTATTTTCCCAAAATTTTGAACTCTTCGATTCTCTCAAATACTTGCTCAATTATATTGATTATTTGGTTGTCTGAAGTCCTACCAATATAGGCAAGAAGATTGAGTTACTTTGAGGCCAAATCGAAGCAACTCAGTTCATGTACCTCAAATTTCAACTCCATGTATCTCTCAATATACTTGGAGTTAGGATGAATTGAGGTCAGATTCGTGCTTTACGCCATTTTTTCTTTCAGATCATGTCCTCCTTTTTCATTTTTTTAATGGTGATGAGTGAACCAGTCCGGCCAGGGTCGCCGGAGAAAAAGACCGGCCTTTGGATGCCGGTGATGTGCTGGCTTGGTTCTGAGCCTTTGGATTGATTTGAATTGTTTTAATTTGGAGCGTGCATTTGAATTACCAATGTTGCCACGCGCTGACTAGTGACCAGCGTGGATAGCGCGTTCTTGGCCACTTGATCTTCCACCTCAATTAATGAGGGAGATCAAGTGGTCCACGTTTTTTCTGATATTTTAATTTTCATTTTTATTGCATTATTTTCAATAATTCATATTAAATTCAATATTGATCCAAAAAATATGGGACTTTCACCAAAAAAATTCAAATGTTTTTCTCTTTCATATTCTGAATTAAAATTATTTTTTGGATCATTATTAATATTTTTCATAAATTAATTGATTTTGCATTTGTTTTTAATTTTTTAAAAATATTTTTAAATGTCCAAAAATTATTAATTTTTTTCTCCAAGGTCCTTTGACCTTGTTTGACCTATGATAAATCTCATGGCTATTTTTTTGGTGTTTTGATGAGATTTTAGGAATTGGACAAACCATATTTAATTTAAATGCACTATTTTAATATTTTTAATTTGAATAAATACCAAATAAATTTGTTGACCAATTGTGATGACTTGTTTATGTTTGACTCTTGTTGTTGGATCTTGGTCAAGGTTGATTTAACTTTATCAAATTAATATTATTGGATTTAGGGGATTGATGGAATGTACATTCCATCTCCCAAAATGAATGGATGATATTAATTTGGTAAAAGTCCTCCTTTGACCAATTTGTGATTTCATTCATCCCCCTTCCACTTCATCTTATTCCCTTTCTTCATTCATTTATTCCATTTGGCCTATGACATCTCAAAGTCCTAATGCTAGTTAATTGAAAAATTGACATGAGTGTGGATGAGATTAGGCCACACCTTTTGCATATTCTTTTTTTGTGTTGTATGTTTCATGAGCATAGTCCATTATACTATGTCTCTAACATGCATTAGCACCAAATTCTATTGCCCGACCTCAAATAGTTGTGACTTCTACATAAGTCCAATTATGATTGCTTAACATAGCGCTAAATTTGTGACATAAAAGGCATAAGCATTCTAGTTAGTGAGATTGTAAGTCTCCTCTCTTTCATGGTATTGTGTGGAAACTTGACCTTCTTTCCTTCCTTTGGAAGATGTTTTGGCTCAAGGATTCATGCTTGTGATAAGTGGGTTGAGCGTTCTCCAAAGAATGTCTTGAGATGAAAAGTAAAAGAAAAACAATACTAACGTCTAACCTATTAACTACTAACTTTTAATTTCAAGCTTTTACTTTAATGAAATTTACTTTTAGCACTCTATTTCATTTGCCATTGTTCATATCATTCTAATAGTTTATGTTAATGCAATTTTCACTTTGTCCATTTGGACCATATTGTGTGATATATTTTGTTTGTGTATGCTTTGCTTGTTTGTGTGGTCTTTGACCATTAATGTACATAATAATAACAAAAACCCTAAACAACATTTGAGTGGACTGTTGGCTTGATCTTGGACAAATGGACTTAGAATCTAGGCAACCTTCTTATGCTAAAGGACTTGGCCAATGCCAACTTGTTGAAGAACCAAGTGCTTGCAAATTTGAAATTCATCTGATACATCTTTGAACACATCTCTAAGTTCATCTACAACATGATCATTGTAAAGCTGTTATTTTGAACCTGTGACTTGTGGAATTCATCTGTGGTATGGGCTATTTTGAAGAAGATCATGGAATGGATAAGCTTGGATGAGGCCATCTTTATTTGATGCCTTGCTCTTCAAGATAATATAATTGTGCATTTGTGTGTTGCTTGATTCTAAAAGTCCAAGGGAATTCTGGGTTTCTATTGACATTCTTGTCTATTGGATTGCTACCCACTTGGTCAGATCTTTTCAACTCTAAACTTTTAATTTTATACATAGGATAGTCTCTTCATCTTCTCCCCATTTCTTTAATTTCAAAATCTCTCCCTCCATTTTTAAAAATCTTCTTTGTGTGAATTACTTTTGTTTTAAACTTTGACCACTTTTGTAAAAAAGATAGAAACTTTGGCCTTATGCCATTGCATTTTTAAACTTCTTTTCTTAAATCAAACTTGTAAATAAACTTAACTATACTTGACTTAAACTTTCAAAAAGCCAAAAAGAACTAACTCATTTAAACTATTTTTAGGCCTTTATGCCTTTCAAACTTAAATTTTGTTAAAAATCAATGAATCCATTTTGAAATTGGTATCACGAACTACGAGGTTTTGATCCTTCATTTTTATGTTGGTACGTAGGCACAAGACCGAAGGTCTTATCAAACACAAAAATATAATTAATGACTTCTTTTCTCATCCCCCCATTCTATTTGTTTGTAAACATCACTTTGTACAAAATACATATGCACACAAAAAGGGCTCCCTAGGAGTACCTAGGACACTTTGGGTGCTAACACGTTCCCTCTGTGTAACAAACCCCCTTACATGTGATCTCTGACTTTTTATTAGTTTTGATTTGAAAAATTCTTACTTTTGGGTTTTGTTTGTACTTTTTCCCTTTTCCCTTGGAAACAATAAAAGCACGGTGATGACTCTTATTATTTGATCTCTAGCTTGTCAATAGCTTGATGATCATGAATTTCCCGCTACAGAAATTAAGTGGAGACTCTGATGGGGAGTAGTCTCCAGTGGGTTTAGCCTATTTTTTGTGTGAATATATTTGTATATATGTGATGTTTATATATATGTATGTGTGATATAATTTACTTGTTATGCTTGGTGATCTTTGAGTGGTGAGATAAGTTCTAACCCAAACTTGAGTGCAATTAAGATAGGAGGATGGTATAGTCATGTTCGACTTGTGTGGACTAGTCCTTAACAAGTTGGCTTGAGATCCATCTACTCAGTGGAGACTCCTTTGGATTTGGAAATGTCACACAAGTATTTGTGGTTAGGCATTACTATCTCTAATTGGGTCTGAGAAGCTGAGGACCTTAGAACATTTAACCCATCTTGGCCTATTTAGGACGTAGTGCGGAAACTGTTCAAGTGTAAACTTGATAACAGTTGTTACGCGATACTACACTCAGACGAGTTTCTCTTGAGAATATTATGGGTCGATGAGTCAGTCATCTTAACCTGTAATATCCGATAGATGGAATTAAGACTCTGGGAACTTTTTAGAACATGATCTATAGGTTTTTATACTTAGTTCACTCCTTTGGGATGGTTCTTACCCAGACTCCATGCTCGTGACTTGCAACAAACCCTTGATTCTTGGTTGATCCAATCAAGTCTTGCCAATATCAATGGAACTTGGGTGTTGATAAGGTGTAAACCATAATCCACCAAAATGGATGATTGATCTTGACAATGAATTGATTCATCCCTTGACCTTTGTTTGCCTTGTATGTGATCCCTTATTTGTGATTGTTGCATTCATGCATTCATGCGCATCATAACATTCATCACACGAAAATTTCAAGGAACGAAGGTATCATTTGCAAATATTTTCAGACCATGGATTGTGGACGAAGGAACACTAAGAAGTACAATTTCAGATGTCCCGACTTGAAAGAGTTAAGGAAGCTAGCATCTTTTGTATTAGATCCCTTGGACTTCAAACAACGTCATGGGAAGCTATTGTCTATCTTGTGTGCTGATGTGGTTGAAGGACTTTTGAGTGTATTGGTGCAGTTCTATGATCCTTTCTACCGTTGTTTCACTTTCCCAGATTATCAGCTTGTCCCTACCTTGGAGGAGTATTCTCATCTTTTGGGGATACCTATTTCTAGTAGAGTGCCTTTTAGTGAATTGAAGGAGATTCCCCGATCTAGTATTATTGCCGAAGCTCTTCACTTGAAGAAGTCTGAGATAGAGGCTCATTGGGTGAAGAAAGGAGGATTGTTTGGTTTACCATCTGTTTTCCTCATCAAGGAAGCTACTACTTTTGCTCAAGCTAGTAGTGTGGACGCTTTTGAAGCTATCTTTGTGTTGCTCATCTATGGATTAGCTTTGTTCCCTAACATTGACGGTTTTGTTGATGTTAACGCTATTAGACTTTTCTTGATTGGGAATCCTGTGCCTACTTTTTTGGATGATATGTATTTCTCTTTGCATCTAAGGAATTCTAAGGGTGGTAGAACTATTGTCTGTTGCATTCCTCTTCTGTACAAGTGGTTTATTTCGCACTTGCCTCAGACACCTGCTTTTGTGGAGAACAAACAATGTCTAAGGTGGTCTCAGAGACTTATGTCTCTCACTAATGATGATATAGCTTGGTATGATCCGTCCTTAAGCAGTTTGGAGATTATTAATAGTTGTGGTGAATTCTCTAATGTGCCTCTCATTGGTACACAAGGAGGAATTAACTACAACCCTGCTTTGTCTTGTCATCAACTTGGGTTCCCCTTGAGAGACAAAGCTAATAACATGTTGTTAAAAGGTCTTTTCTATCAAGAGGGTAAAGATTCCCAACATTTGAAGCAGAAGATTGTGCCTGCTTGGTATAATATGCATAGGAAAGGAAGATCCGAGCTTGGTCTGTGTAATTGTGTAGCTTTGGAAGCTTACACTCTTTGGGTGAAGAAGAGAGCTTTGGAGTTGAAGATGCCTTATCCTTGTGAAAGACCTATGTCTATGGTTGTGGTTGAGCCATTAACTCTCCCTAACCAAGATGTAGAGGAGTTGGAAGACGCGCTCGTCAAGATGAAGCAAGAAAAGGATATGTGGGAAGAGCGTTTCCGTGCTTTGAGCAAGAAGCATGAAGAGTTGCAATTGGAGTCTAAGGATAAAATGCACTTATTGAGCTACTTGAAGACCGAGTGACGAAGAGACAGAGAGATACAGAGGTTTCATCTTCTAGCATGCCTTAGCCTTCCATTGCTTGTTAGAAGATTGTTGACCAGCTTGTCCTCGAGAAGACTCAGATGAAGGCTTCTTTTGAGACCGAGATACGTCGCATTCTAAGGAAGTATGCGCCTTTAGCCAGATCTTCTGACATTGTTGTTAGGGATCCTTAGGATGACTAGTCTCCTTTTCTCTTGTATTTTTTATTTTGATTTCTGAAATTGTACTCAGTGTAATCTTTCCAATTATATAAATGAAAAGAGATTTTTTTTGGTCATATAAAAATTATTGCAATTGTTGATATATATATTTGCAAATGATATAGTAAGTTCCTTGAAAGTAAAAAAATAAATAATCAAGCATTGCATTTCATGCATCATTTGCATAAGTAGGTTTTCGCCAGATGTCTGATTGGTGTTTCTTTTGTGCTTTAGCCAAGTTGACTCACCGATACAATACCCGAGCCAATCATCAGAAAATCATGGAACATTTGGAGTAAGAGAACAGAGAGCTGAAAGATGAGATCTCCCGCCTGACTGCCAGGATGGAGTCAGTTCTTGCTGCTCAAAATCAAGCTTCTCCAACACCTGCAACTCCTCCCGCGAGGACTGTCACTTTAGAGGTGACTACATCTATCATGCCTGTTGCTACCGCCCACTTCGCACCGAACCCGCCTGCCGGATTCCCGTGGGGAATGCCACCCAACTTTGTGCCCGAAGGCTTTGCGCCAACATTTTCTTCCATGCCGGCATCTAGCCCGGTCATGTCCGTGCCACCTCCCGTTGTGCACACTTTGCCTCGCGTAGAGGATACCATCTATCATTCCGAGCCGTCTGAGGGTCCGGATGTTTATGAGAAGATGACGAAATGAAATATCAGTTTCTTGAGCTACACAAGGAATTGAAGACGCTGAGAGGTAAAGATCTGTTTGGGAAGAGTGCTGCTGAGTTGTGCTTAATGCCCAATGTCAAAATCCCGATGAAGTTCAAAGTGTCTGACTTTGAAAAATATAAAGGGAACTCTTGTCCGCTCAGTCATCTTGTGATGTATGCCTGCAAGATGTCTACTCAGACAAATAATGATCAATTACTTATTCACTACTTCCAGGATAGCCTGACTGGTGTTGCACTCCGTTGGTACATGGGGTTGGATAGTGCAAGCATTCGCACTTTCAATGACTTGGGAGAGGCTTTTGTGAAGCAATACAAGTATAATATGGACATGGCGCCGGATATAGACCAACTGAGGTCTATGTCTCAGAAAGACAAAGAGATATTTAAAGAGTACGCGCAAAGATGGAGGGAGTTGGCTGCCCAGATCACTCCTTCTTTGGAGGAGAAAGAGATGACAAAGATCTTCTTGAAAACTCTGAGTTCATTTTATTATGAACGCATGATCACTAGTGCTCCCAGTGATTTTACTAAAATGATAAATATGGGGATGAGACTTGAGGAAGAAGTCCGTGAAGGACGGTTGTCAAGAGATGAGGCGTCAACAAGCAAGAGATATGGTAGCAACTTTGGTAAAAAGAAGGATAGTGAAACCAATGCAGTAATCAGTGGGAGGCAGAGGAGGCCTCAGATCAGAAAAAATCCACCACCCCATCAACATCATCATCATCAAGTGTCATCAGTAATTCCAGAATTTTCTAATCAACAAGCAACACCGATTCAACAACAACAACATCAACGTCAACAACAACAACCGCAACAAAGAACGAACACCTACAACAACAACAATACCAACAACAATCATCATCAGCAGAATTTTGAGAGGAAGAAGGTCTCTTTTGACCCGATTCCTATGTCATATGCAGAGCTGTATCCCTCGCTAGTTCTCAAGAACTTAATCCAACCGAGGAACCCACCGCAGATCCCAGAACCACTTCCATGGTGGTATAAACCCGAGCTCCGTTGTACTTTTCATCAAGGAGCACCCGTACATAATATTGAAAATTGCTATCCATTTAAGTATGAGGTTCAAAAGCTTATGAAGAATGGTATGGTGTCCTTTGAGGGCCGCACACCGAATGTGAAAGCAAACCCTTTGCCCGCTCATGGGAACTCTTCAATGAATATGGTGGACGGTTGTCCTGGAGAATTCAAGGTTTTTGACGTCCAGTTTATCCGAAGATCTTTGATGCAGATGCACAAGGATATCTTTTTGGTGAGTGATTGTGAACATGATCATGATGGTTGTGTTATTTGTAGTGTGAACCCAAGAGGGTGTGATGTGGTGAAAAGGGACATCCAACGTCTGATGGATGAAGGCATGATCCAGATTGTTCAATCTCGTCATGTAGATGACGACATCAATGTCATAGTGCCCGTTTTCAAGCAACAAGAGCGGTTGATAATCCAATATGATAGCAGCAACAATAAGAATGTCAATCAAAGATCAGTATCGCCGTTGGTAATACGGTTAGCGGGCCCAGTCCCGTATTCAGTTGATAAGGTTGTACCGTACCAGTACAGTGCTACAATGATAAAGAATAGCCAAGAGGTCCCATTACCTACGACTAGTTCAGTGGTGAGCATTGCTGATGTAACGAAGGTGACCCATAGTGGTCGAGTGTTTGGGCCGGTGTTCCCAAAAAACAAGGAAGAAATGATTGTTGGTAAGAAGGCGGAGGTGCCTAATGTAGATCCAGTTGGTTCTTCAAAGGATAAGTCTGGTGAATCCAGTAACTTGAAAGCCAATGATGATGATGAGGTACTTCGATTAATAAAGAGAAGCGAGTTTAATATGGTAGAGCAGCTGCTTCGGACCCCTTCAAAAATCTCAGTGTTGTCTCTGCTTTTGAATTCCGAAGCACACAGAGAAGCACTACAGAGAGTTCTTAAACAAGCATATGTAGAGCAGGATGTTACTGTTGGTGTAAGCCCTAGAGGCCAATACTTTTGGTACTTGTATTGAATTATTTATTAATAATAAAAGGCTTTTTCTTTATTATGTTTGTTTAATAAAGTCCCTAGAATAGCTAGTCCGTTTAATGTATCAAGTGTGACTTAATCATGAGATCACATGAAACATAAGGACACTATTCTTAAAGTATCCGTAGTCGAGCTTTATTGTGAAGTGGGATAACATTAAAGCATTAAGACTATTATGTATATAGACTGATGATCACATCTCATGGATCATGAATAAGGAGTTATCAAGTCTTAAACATAGGTATGAATATTAAGAGTAATATTTATACTAGATTGACCCGCTATGAGAATACTATATAGAATGTTATGCAAAGTGTCATAAGTTATTCTCATGGTGATAATGGTGTATACCACCCTTCGACCTAAAACCACTATGGACCCTAGATGTAGAGTCGAGTGCCTTATTGCTGATCAAACATTATTCGTAACTGGATGACCATAAAGACAGTTGATGGGTACTCCACGAAGCATGCTAAGGGCATGAGTGACCTAGATGGAATTTGCCCATCCTGCGTAACAGGATAAATGTCTATGGGCCCAATATTGAACTGGACAAGGATGACACGGTCTATGCCTTGTGTTCAATATAGACATAAGGGCAAAAGGGTAATTGTGCACATAAGTATTATCACAAAAGGATTTGTCATATCACATGACATTTTCGTGTCTTGGGTAGAAGTGATGTGTTGCTAGATACCGCTCATTATTTATTATGTTAAATACGTGATTTAATATAATTGCCAATGTCGCGAAAACCTACAGGGTCACACACAAAAGGACGGATTGATGAGAGATAGAGTAACTAAGGAACATCGTAAGGTACAGTGCACTTAAGTGAATTGTAAAACATCGTAAGATACGGTGTACTTAAGTAGAATACGAAATATGGTACGGTACCACGCGCTTAAGTGATTTTGGCATATTATAAGATATGGGCCACATACACTTAAGTGAGTTTTTTAGCTTGTAGCCCACACAAGTGGTTCTATAAATAGAACCCTTGTGCAGAAGCATTTGTGGAGTTGCAATTTCTTCTCTCTCTCTCTCTCTCTCACTCACTCAAAGCCTTCATTCGTAGCAGCTAGCACTGAGATTGAAGGAATCCGTTCGTGTGGACTGAGTAGAGGCATTGTCATCATTCAACGTTCTTGATCGCTCCGTAGATCTGCATCAAAGGTTACAATCGTCATAAGAGGTAACGATTCTATCACTGATCATGCCCATCCGTAAGGATCACTAAAGGAGAAAATTTTAAATTCCACTGCGTTTTGGATCGCTTTTCTCCTTCAGTGGTATCAGAGCCACTTACGAAACCATGCATTTGATAGCTGTTTATTTTTTGTATTAATATGATTAAAAGACAGAATGAATCAAAGAATAAACGAGAAATTAAATTTGGCATCATGTGTGTACGATTTGGATGATTGATGTTGACTATGCTTCGGAATCCGACATTAGTATGGTGAAGCAGCGATGCATCGATCGTCCATAGGTTACGCAATTGAGATTGATCAAGTTATATATATGATATAAGTAATCCTAATGCAAAATACGGTATATATATGATATACTGTTTCTGTTTCGTTCATTCAAACACTTAATGGTTGTTTTCCTTTGAGCGATCAATGGCCGTTTGCTTCTTGATCCGACATTAGTATGGTGAAGCAATGACCTGTTGATCAATTATACTGAATCAACAATTGAGGTGTGTTTGATGGTCTGGAATTGGTGCATTAGGGTTAGTGACGGCACAAGGGTTGTGCTGTCAAAGAGTTATGAATTGAGGGCTTATTGGATCACGTCTGTTGACTGTTTCAAAGCGTTGATTTTGGCCGCGTGACGTTCGTGATGGGCCTGTGACGGTCGTCACAGGCTGGACGCGATGGTCGTGACATGCTTTATGACGGTCGTCACATTCACAAAGTCTGTATTCTCTGTTTTTCTGCTTTGTGACCGGACAGCAGACCCCCGGCTAACTCTGCGTAGTGTGATCGGTCACCGAAATTTAATTTGGTTTTAATTAATTAAAAGAATTAAAATTAATAATAATAATGTGTTTATTATTATTGTCTTGTGGTGATCGGTTATGGCCTTAGTTTTCCTTTATTTTGTTTTGGGATTTTAGAATACGACCTGCGTGTCGTGCCTCTCTTTTAATCTCTTAATGTAACTTCTTTTTTCATCTCACTCCCTCGTATGTAAAACGAGTTTCTTTTATGTAATGTAATGTTATGAAGAAAGAGAAGAATTCAATATCAAAGGAGGACAACCTTGAAGATCTTGCTGGGAGAAGCTTAGATCGTTATTAGGTTAGCTTAGTTCTCTCATTGGCTTGGGAGAACAATTGCGCTAGGGGCCATAACTGTTTCATTATGTATGTTGATGCATGTGAATGTATGTTGATGCATGTGAGAGACGATTTATATGATAAATAAGCCGGTGAGATCAAAATAATTGCAAATTCCCTCTAATTAAATATTAAGTTTATGCTTTCCAAGTTTTAGCACTCATCAAGTACCAAAAGTATTAGCCTCTAGGGCTTACACCAACACCTTCGACCTGAAACCACTATGGACCCTAGATGTAGAGTCGAGTGCCTTATTGCTGATCAAACATTGTCCATAACTGGATGACCATAAAGATAGTTGATGGATACTCCACGAAGCATGCTAAGGGACATGAGTGACCTAAATGGAATTTGCCCATCCTGCGTAACAGGATAAATGTCTATGGGCCCAATATTGAATTGTACAAGGATGACACGGTTTATGCCTTATGTTCAATATAGACATAATAAGGGCAAAAGGGTATTTATACATATAAGTATTATCACAAAAGGATTTGTTAGATCACATGACATTTTCGTGTCTTGGGTAGCAATGATGTGTTGCTAGATACCGCTCATTGTTTATCATGTTAAATACGTGATGAGAGATAGAGTAACTAAGGAACACCATAAGGTACGGTGCACTTAAGTGAATTGTAGAACATCTTAAGGTACGGTGTACTTAAGTAGAATATGAAATATGGTAAGGTACCACGCGCTTAAGTGATTTTGGCATATTATAAGATATGGGCCACATACACTTAAGTGGGATTTTTAGCTTGTAGCCCACACAAGTGGTTCTATAAATAGAACCCTTGTGCAGAAGCATTTGTGGAGTTGCAATTTTGTTTCTATCTCTCTCTCTCTCACTCAAAGCCTTCATTCGTAGCAGCTAGCACTGAGATTGAAGGAATCTGTTCGTGTGGACTGAGTAGAGGCGTTGTCATCGTTCAACGTTCTTGATCGCTCCATAGATTTGCATCAAAGGTTTCAATCGTCACAAGAGGTAACGATTCTATCACTGATCATGCCCATCCGTAAGGATCACTAAAGGAGAAAATTTTAAATTCCGCTACGTTTTGGATCGCTATTCTCCTTCAGTTACTGTTGATCAGTTTGATCGCATCGTGGAAAACATCACTTCATGCAATAATTTGAGCTTCTATGACGAAGAACTCCCTGAGGAGGGAAGAAATCATAACATGGCTTTGCATATTTCAATGAATTGTAAGGAAGATGCTTTGTCGAATGTGCTTGTTGACACCGGTTTGTCACTAAATGTGCTTCCGAAGTCAACTTTGTCAAAGCTATCTTACCAAGGAGTGCCTATGAAGTATAACGGTGTAATCGTCAAAGCCTTTGGTGGTTCGCGCAAGACAGTAATTGGTGAAGTGGACCTTCCAGTTAAGATAGGTCCGAGTGATTTTCAGATTACTTTTCAAGTAATGGATATCCACCCGGCCTACAACTGTTTATTGGGAAGTCCATGAATTCATGAGGCAGGGGATGTTACCTCCATTCTGCATCAGAAATTGAAATTTGTCAAGAATGGCAAGCTTGTGATTGTGGGAGGAGAGAAGGCGCTGTTGGTTAACCATCTGTCATCTTTCTCGTATGTTGAAGCTGAGGATGAGGTTGGAACTCCGTTCCAAGCCTTGTCTATTGCTTCCTAGAAGAGGGTTGGGTCATCTACGTCCTCATTAAAAGATGCTCAAAAGATTGTGGAAGAAGGTGCTGTTGATTAGTGGGGGCGCATGGTAGAGGTCTCCGACAACAAAGGTAGAACCAGTTTGGGGTTCCAGAAAGGTTCATCAACTGTTAGATATGAAGATATGCAACTCAGCTTCCATAGTGGAGGGTTCATTCATGGCAATGAACAACACTTAGCTGCTGTGCTAGAGGATAGCGAAGAGGAAGACTGCACCAACTTTGTAACGCATGGAAAGACATGCAACAATTGGACTACTGTTGATATTCCTGTTATTTTGCATCGATCTAAGTAATTACTTTTATATTTTAAAATCCTTCTCCTATGCCTAAGGGAGAAGTGAACATTGTTTGGGCATTTTAAATTGATCATCAATAAAATTAATTGTATTCATCCACATCTTTGATGTTTATTTTTACTTTTTGCTTTATTCTGAAAATGGTAATCACAAAAACATAAATAAACAATATAATTGTCCATCTGCATAATATTTGGTCATAAATTCACTTCTCTAAAATCAAAATATCAAATCATTATGCAGGTTGGTTCCTAACCCCATTGAATATAATTCATCTTCTCCTTCTCCAAATTTTAAATTCCCTGTGTTTGAGGCCGAGGAGGAAAGTGATGTAGAAGTAAGTGATGAATTGTCTCGTCTTCTTGAGCAAGATGAAAAGATTATTCAGCCGTTTGAAGAGCAGATTGAACTAGTCAACTTGAGTTCCGAAGATGATGTGAAGGAAGTCAAGATTGGGTCTCGATTGTGTCCAGATGCTAAGAAGGGGTTGATTGATCTTCTTCGAGAATATTCAGATATGTTTTCTTAGTCCTATCAAGACATGCTTGGGTTGGATTCTGAGATTGTGGAACATAGATTGCCGTTGAAGCCAGAATTCCCACCAGTCAAGCAGAAGTTGAGAAGAACGCATCCTGATATAGCTGTGAAGATCAAAGAGGAAGTGCAGAAGCAGATTGATGTCGGTTTCCTTGTGACAACTGAGTATCCGCAATGGGTGGCCAATGTTGTGCCAGTGCCGAAGAAAGATGGAAAAGTCCACATGTGTGTTGACTATAGAGATTTGAATAAAGCCAATCCGAAAGATGATTTCCCTCTGCCACACATTGGTAAACAATACTGCTAAATTCAAAGTCTTTTCATTTATGGATGGATTTTCCGGATATAATCAGATCAAGATGGCACCCAAAGATATGGAGAAGACCACGTTCATTACACCCTGGGGAACATTCTGTTATAGAGTGATGCCTTTCGGTCTAAAGAATGCTGGTGCAACTTACCAGGGAGCAATGGCTACTCTCTTTCATGATATGATGCATAAAGAGATTAAAGTATATGTCGATGACATGATTGCTAAATCAATTGATGAAGAGGAACATGTTGAGCATTTGTTGAAACTATTCCAGCGTTTGAAATATAAACTTCGATTGAATCCCAATAAGTGTACTTTTGGTGTTCGTTCTGGTAAGTTGTTGGGCTTTATTGTCAGTGAGAAGGGTATTGAAGTTGATCCCGCCAAGGTCAAAGCAATACAAGAGATGTCTGCGCCCAAAACTGAGAAGCAAGTCCGAGGTTTTCTCGGCCGCTTGAATTATATTTCCAGATTCATTTCCCATATGACTGCCACATATGCGCCTATATTCAAGCTTCTTCGGAAATATCAGTCTTGTGATTGGACCGAAGACTGCCAGAAAGCTTTTGACAGTATCAAGGAATATTTGCTTGAACCTCCTATTTTGTCTCCACCTGTTGAAGGAAGACCGTTGATCATGTATTTGACTGTGCTAGAAGATAGTATGGGTTGTGTTCTTGGTCAGCAAGATGAGACTGGGAAGAAAAAATTTGCTATTTACTACCTCAGTAATAAGTTCACCGACCGTGAGACTCAGTATTCTATGCTTGAAAAAACTTGTTGCGCATTGGCTTGGGCTGCTAAGCATCTGCGTCAGTATATGTTAAATCACACCACTTGGTTGATATCCAAAATGGATCCAATCAAGTATATATTTGAGAAGCCTGCTTTAATTGGGAGGATTGCCTGTTGGCAGATGATGTTATCAGAGTATGATATCGAATACCGATCTCAGAAAGCGATCAAAGGTAGTATCTTGGCTTACCATTTGGCTCACCAACCAATTGAAGATTATCAGTTAGTACAATATGATTTTCCTGATGAAGAGATTTTGTACTTGAAAATGAAAGATTGTGATGAACCATTGCTTGAAGAAGGGCTAGAACCTGGTTCCCGTTGGGGCATGAAGTTTGATGGAGATATTAATCAATATGGAAATAACATTGGGACAGTGATTATTAATCCTCAAGGCATGCATCAACCGTTTACAGCTAGATTGACTTTCAAATGTACAAATAATATGGCAGAATATAAGGCTTACATTATGGGGCTTGAAGAGGCCATGAATCTCAGAATCAAGTATTTGGATGTCTTCAGTGATTCAGCTTTGATTATGAATCAGATCAAAGGAGAATGGGAGACAAATCAACCCGGTTTAATACCATATAGAGATTATGCGAGGAGGATTTCAACTTTCTTTACAAAGGTTGAATTTCATCATATTCCTCGAGATGAGAACCAAATGGAAGATGCTCTTGCAACGTTGGCATCAATGATTGTAGTGAAGTATTGGAATGAAGTTCCCAATTTGTCTATGATGCGTCTTGATAGGCCAGCTCATGTGTTTGCTGTTGAAGAGATCAAAGACGAGAAGCCGTGGTATTACGACATCAAGTGTTTCCTCAAAAGTCAGATTTTCCCGCTTGGGGCATCTTTAAAAGATAAGAAGACTTTGAGAAGATTAGCTGATAATTTCTACTTGAATGGTGATATACTGTACAAGAGAAACTTCGACATGGTTTTGCTCAGATGCGTGGATAGACATGAAACAGACTTGTTGATGACTAAAGTGCATGAAGGTTCCTTTGGTACTCATTCCAATGGACATGCAATGGCGAAGAAGATGTTGCGAGCAGATTACTATTGGCTGACAATGGAATCTGACTATTGCAAATTTGTGAAGAAGTGCCACAAGTGTCAAATTTATGCTGATAAGATCCATGTTCCTCCGACACTATTGAATGTCATTTCTTTCCCATGGCCCTTCTCCATGTGGGGAATTTATATGATTGGGATGATTGAGCCCAAAGCTTCGAATGGACATCGTTTCATTTTAGTGGCAATTGACTACTTCATAAAATGAGTTGAAGCGACATCGAAGCAAATGTAACCAAGCAAGTTGTTGTAAGGTTTATCAAGAATCAGATCATATACCATTATGGTGTGCCAAGTAAGATCGTTACTGACAACGGATCAAACTTGAATAACAATATGGTGGAAGCTCTTTGCAAAGACTTCAAGATTGCACATCATAATTCTTCTCCCTACAGACCCAAGATGAATGGGGCTGTTGAAGCTGCGAATAAGAACATCAAGAAGATTATCCAAAAGATGGTTTTCACATGTAAGGATTGGCATGAGATGCTCCCATTTGCTTTGCATGGGTATCGTACATCCGTCCGCACTTCTACAGGGGCAACCCCTTTCTCTCTTGTATATGGTATGGAAGCAGTGCTCCCTGTAGAGGTTGAGATTCCTTCATTGCGTGTGCTCATGGAAGCCATGTTGACTGAAGCTGAATGGTGTCAGACTAGGTTTGACCAATTGAATTTGATTGAAGAGAAGAGATTAACTGCCATGTGTCGTGGTCAGTTATATCAGCAAAGGATGAAGAAAACTTTTGATAATAAGGTCATACCTCGTGTATTCAGAGAAGGAGACCTTGTGCTCAAGAAGATTTTGACGTTCAAGCCAGATTCCAGAGGAAAATGGACTCCTAATTACGAAGGCCCATATGTTGTTAAGAGAGCCTTTTCAGGCGGTGCATTGATTTTTACAACTATGGATGGTGAAGAGTTCACTCGTCCTGTGAACGCAGATGCAGTCAACGGAAATGCCATTTTTCTGTGAAGTTCTAGGACATGAGAAATCATGGGAAATGCCATTTGCATCAAAAATATTTTCAAAATGTTTATTTTCAAATTCGCCACCATAATCACTTCTGACTCTGACTATTTTGCAGTTCATCGACTATGAAAGTGACTCATCCTTGTGTTTCAGAAACTTTACCCATGTTCATCGACTATAGTCATCAACGATGACCAATCCATACTTCTTTCCATTGATAGAGGCAATTTTAACTAGTCTAAATAAAATAATATGCAGAAGCTCTAATGGTCTAGAAGTAGAAACAAGAGTTTTTACTTTGAAAGATGTTTTATAAAACTTGCCTTTCTGACATGCTTCACAAAGAGCATCTGAAGCGAACTTCAGGTTGGGTAAGCCTATGACTAATCCAAGCTTATTTAGCTAAGAAATCCTTCTCATGCTAACATGGCCCAAACATCTGTTCCATACCCATTGCTCCTCATTAATAGACATTATACATTTTACATTTTGATCTTCAAGATCATAAAGTATGGTTTTATAAATGTTGTTCTTTCTCTTCCCGTTAAAAAGGACTGTACTATCTTTCTGACTAATATCCTTGCAGGACTTTTGAAAATAGGTTATGTACCAGACCATAAACCAAAATAACATTAGTAATAGAAGGAAGTTTACTATTACCAATAGTTCCAGGGCCAATGATCTTTCCTTTATGGTTTCCTTCGAAACCAACGAAGCCTCCAGGCTTAAGTTCCAAATCTTGGAACATAGACCTTCTGTCCATCATGTGTCACGAGCATCATCTGTCCAGGTAACATGTGTAGCGGGGTATTCGTTACCATTAGAGATATTGACTAAATCTAAGGTAAATCATACAAGTCGAGTCGCCACCTCACTTCTATTTATCCAAAGGAATGGTTAGAAAGCGAACAAAAACCTAAAAGTTTTATCGAATAAAAAACTAGTAAAAAAGTCAGAGATCTGGGTAAGGGGGTTGGTTATGCAATGGGAAGGTGTTAGGCACCCAAAACATCCTAGGTACTCCTAGGAAGCCCTTTTCACATTTGTTGTATGGTTGGTATTTGTGAAAATTTGTTTGTGCAAACATGATTGAAGAGATGAGAAGAGAATGTACAAGTTATTTACATTTTGTGTTTGAATGGATAAACCCATTGTCTACGTACCATCTTAAAAAAAAGATTAGGATCAAAACGTCGTAGTTCGGGGTAAAAATCTCAAAACAAATTGGTGAATTGATTGGTCCAAAAGCCTTAAGGTCTTTTGTTATCCAAGGGAGAAAACTCAACCTAAAACCACAAATCCACCATGTGAGGATAGCTTCAGCATGCTAGTGAGGGGTTAACCCTATAATAAGCATGGAAGACTCATTGTCCATCACTAAGGATATAGGTGAGCATTACATTTACCTCAAGGATAACTTAAGCCTAATAGTTAAAGGTTATGAAAAGTTTGATTAAGAAGGTGGCCATTGAAACCACAAAGAACATTTGAATGGGTTGTATTTACCAATGAAAAGTATTTACAAAATGGTCAAAGTTGGCTTAGAAGTTCAATTCAAATAAGTGTTATGAAAAGAAAGTTTGAAAGTCAAAAGCATAGGGCTTAGGTTTCTAATGTTGAAAACAATTGTTAAATGTTTGCACAAAAGTTTTGGCTTGGGTTAGAGTGGAGAGAAGAAGAAGAAAGGCTAAAGTCCTAAGCATGCAAGAGGTGAGGGACAAAGAATAAGACCATAATGGAGTTCCTCTCTTGAGATCATATTGATGATCCAAGTAGCTCCCATCCTTTGGAATAAGCATTCACATAAGCATAAACTCAAGCAATCAACAATCAAATGAACTCTAGGAAAGCTCCTCAATGCATCTTGGATCTCTCTCTCTTGGAAGTTCATGGTAATGGTTCCTCAATTGGACTCAATGTTGGAATCCCTAGCACAAAACACACACATCAAAAGGTTCTATAAAAACAAATGAGGAATGGACAAGAGGAGTTTAGAAGTTGGTCCTTTCAAAGTCATCTTCAATATTAAGCATTCTAAAGGCCCAATGCCTAGTTGCTCTTTGACTTTTATAGCACTCTAAAGGCCCAATGCCTAGTTGCTCTTTGACTCCAAATTTGCATAGGGAGAGTCCTAAAGTCTAAGTCCATCTGTTCATTTCTTTGCATTTGGTCAACAACAAACAAACAAAACACAAAAGTATATACACAATTATGTGCCCAAGTGAGCAAAAGGCAAATGGCATTAACATAAACATGTGCTCAAATGAGCAAAGGGAAAAGAAAATGAATAATATGTACAAGAATAGTAAATAGCATAAAAGTAAAGTGCAAAAAGTAAATGTTAATGGTTAATAGTTAATATTAGTAGTTAGTGTGCCATAAGGCAAATTTAGCGCTATGTTAAGCAATCGTAATTGGACTTATGTAGAAGTCACAACTATCTGAGGCCGGTCAATAATAATGTAGGCAATAACACAAGTTAGAAGTCTTGATTAGTGAACCAAGTTCCAACAACTTGCCATGCCAAAAGAAAAAAGAGAATTGATCTTGTATTGGTTTAAGTCCTTTGCATGGTTTAGGAAACAACCTATCCTTAATGCAAAGCCATTCACTTGATCAATTGATCAAGATGAATTAGATTTGAATCAAGGAAGATTAAGTCTCCCTAATCAATGCTAACTTATCAACCTTCAACTCATTGATCAAAAAGAAAAAAAAAAGAAGAATGAGATGAATAAAGGAAAAGGAAATGGAAAGAATAAAGTGCATTAGATGAAAAAGAATGTATCAATCAACAAGTGTTGACCAATGACATTGAGGGTCATGGTCAAACAATCAAAAACAGAAGTGAGATGAAGATTGGAGGTCAAGAAATGAACAAAATATTTTTTGGCATTTTTAATATTCAAAATAAACTTGAATTAAAATATTAAAGAAAGGTCAAACTTCAAAATCACTTCAAATCAACTTTTAAAAGTCCAAGTGATTTATCCTAAGTTCAACAAGGTCAAACAAAGTTTGACAAAAAATTTCAGCATTTTTAAAAGTCAGAAACTATTTAAAATGAATTAAAAATAACCAGAAAAGAGAAAATTCATAAAAAGTATCTAATGACAAAATAAAAAATATTAAAAAATATTTTTAGAAACTAGAATTTAAATGGAGAAAAATGCAATTAGTCCCATATTTTTTGGAATTAAAATGAAGAAGTTATGAATTTTTGAAAATAAAGGAAATAAAAGAAATTAAAACAGAAATTAGAAAATAGCAAAAATCAGGGAGCGTTGGATGGAACTCATTAATTGACGTGGCAACATCTAATGGTCCAGAAGCGCGTTTCCATGATAGGCAAGAGTCAAGCGCGAAACATCCAGCATTATTAAAAGTAATCCAAACGCATGGCTGAGATTAAAACGTGGGAGATGCATCCAATGGTCCATATTAAATCTGGCATGGTGGACGGTGGCCAGCGCCACCGTTTTCTCTGTCGAGCACTAAAGCTCCGGCCAGAGTTGCAGGTCCTCCAAACTCAACCAAAACTCACGATCCATATATCAAAATAAAGCTGGGGTGATGTACATCACCCCTGTGACCTTGAATTATACTCAAACTTTCTATGGAATAAGAAATCTGAGCTGGAAGATTCAGGTACATAAATTACAGTTCATTAAAATACAAAATCAAAGCCACCACTGGCTTGCCTCTCAAGTGAGGACTTCAGAAAACACATTGGCCAGACAAATAGATCAAGGAACAAAGAGATTCGAAGCAAAAACTAGTTGAACCATACCTTTTGATTGTGAAGATTTGAGCTTCTTTCCTTGCTTCCTTTTGCAAAACAGAAGTTCAATGGATCATATGAGGAAGGTCTAGGAACTTTAGATCTAAAGATTCAACCAAATTCAGTTGAATTTCAGATCTGAATTTTTGAAGAAATGTGAACTAGTTCCTTTAGGTATGGCTAGGGATTCAATTGTGCAGCATATCAGGCGCCTTCAGGTTGAGATTTGATGGAGGTATGCACCTCTATTTATAGCTGGAATTGGCTGAGCAAGTGAGTTTCCTCGTGTGCATGGCAAGTGGATTTTCCTTGCATGGGCTTGCATGATCATGTAGAAGGCCCAAACTCAATTACATTTGCATGCTGATGACCAAATAACTTGAAATGGACGTGCAGTTGGCAATGCATAAGCTTGTGCATGGAATTCTAACATGTTATGCATAATTGAGCTTAAAACTTCACCTCTTCGAAAATGCCACTTGAAAAATTGAGACATAGGCATGTGGGTAATGGTTGGAAAGGTCTTGACGTAAGGAACAAATGTTATGTTGGACCAAAACTCATTTGGAGTGTGTAAATTTATGAAAACAGGCCATGAAGTTCATAGTGCAAAACATGCCTTTGAGAATTTTGCCAAATTGGTCCAACTTCAAGCCCTTCTTTTTTGATGATACATGCCTCAAATGGAAAAACGTCCAACATCAAAGTTGTAGGGATTTTCAAGAAAATCAAAATGGACTTAAAGTTTACATCATTTGGATATTTGAAGAAGGAGTTATGGGCACTTGAAGTTGGACATTTTTGCCTTTCAATGCATTTGGTCCAAAGTGACCTATAATGTTTTGCATTATCACATGTATTTATTTTGAGATTTTGAAATTTTGTTCAACATAAAATTTGAATTAGACATCTTAATATTTCCAATTCATTTGATCCCACCTCAAAATCATAAAAAATGAATGAGTTATGTCCTTGGGAAGTTGACCCAAAATTAGGGTTTCAGTCAAAATGACCTATAATGTCTTGGAATGGGAGATGACCTTCAAAGCTTAAAATCAATTTTTGATGAACATAAAAGTTGTTCATATTGTCCTGAAGAACATTTTTGATTTTGGGATCATCTCCATTTGACCAACCCATAAAAAGTTAGGTCTCAGTGCATTTCAAAATAGTCAGATGAATTGACTGATCAACTTCTCAAGCCCACAACTCATATCTTGATGAATTGATGATTGAGGACACTCAAATAAGTTCAAATATGCATGAAATGATGAATTAAAGAACTTCCCTTAATTGTATTTGACCATGGGCTGAGGTTGCTTCATTAGCAAGGCATTGTGGGGTGATTAGATGAATTAGGGTTTCTTTGAGGAACAAACCTCAACCCTTTGACTTGCTTTGATCAAAATGATGAATTGAGATACTTGAGGCATATTTTATGGATGAGAGCTTTGGGAACCATTACCATTCTTGTTTTCATCTTCTCTTGACCATATCTTTGCACAAAGGATCTCCTTGAAGCTCTTGACCTTGTGATTGCTCAAGCTACAAACAAAAGATGTTAGTGACATATTTTTGTGCTTTTGGTTAGTGAATAAAGATGAGAAAAGCAACAATATACAATTCAAGCATGCTTGGTGATCTCAAACCACTCACAAGAGGTCCCACCCAAACGCAAAGGGAACCAAGATGCTTATGATCCTTGAGGCTTTGCAAATGCAATGTTATGATGCCATGAGGGATCTTAGGGACAAAGTTGGGGTCTTACAGATGCCCCTATTTAAGGTCATTCTAGCCAGAGAAGTGAAGGTTAAAATCTTCGTCTTGACGGGGTAGAATGGGTTTAAATAATAACAGAGAGAGGAATTTTGGTCCCTAAGAGACCTCATGATGCAAATGTATGTATGCAAAAGGTAATACTCTGTGGAGATATGTGTCCACAAAGGAAAAGATCAGGAGGAATTGATAATCCATCTGAGTAATTTACTCCATGGGACAGAGACTCTAGGACTCTTATGGGGATAATAAAAGGAATAAAATGTGTGAGCAGGTCACGACTTGAAACTTGGGGAGCAGAAATCAATGGAAAAACCCGAGCTGACTCAAAGGCGCATGTATTGGGGAATATGCCAATACAACAAAAGTTATTCATAACGGATACTCCGGATAAAAATCTGGACTCTGGCTGGGAGAATCCACTAAGGGACTTCGTTGGGGAAAACCCAAACAAAACTCCTCTGGGGAAGTAACAGGATGAGGTATTACCGGTTACTGAGTAATAAGCTCAACGAGACATGTGGTCTGAACACCGGTATAAGGGTGAGAGGACAACATGCTCGGGAAGAATGAATATCTAAGACCGGTATAAGGGTGAGAGATATCAAACATCCGAAATCATCTGAGGAAGACCTAAAAAGGTATATCTCAACTCAGGAAAACCTGACTCCGCAAGGAGACAAAAAGTCATAACAGGGAGCAGGGTGGAAGGAACACCAGGGATACCGGTTACTGGGCATATAATAGGTGACCAACCAAAGCGTGAATTGGGGAATATTCCCAAGACACTCATCATCCAAAAGAGGGCTAAAAGCAAAACTCGATTATAGGATGGACATTCGATTCCAAAAAAGGGATACGAATCTTACTCGACTGGGGAAAAACAAAAGGCTTCGACCAAAGAGTGCATGAGACATGTCATATATTATCGTCAGAACGTAGATAACATACTCGCATGGAAGATTATCCACAACCGGCTACTGGGTAAATAGAAGATAAATCGACCGAAAAGAAAGGACATCGGGATACCGAATACTAGGTATACAGTGATGACCGGTCCAGGGGGAAGAAACAATCGTTACCAACAAAAGGGTAAATGAAAGATGACTTGCTGGGGATAAATTGCTTTATCAGAGAAATTATCCAAGAGATATATCACCGGGGGTGAAGGAATTATCAATACCGAATATTGGATAATGATAACCGTCAAGGAGGGGATTACGTCTACCGGATACTGGGTAGAAAACCACGGACAAGTAGCCGTCATCGATTTGGATGAACAAAAGGTTAACTCTACAAGGGGATGAAATAGGGTTTACAACTACCGGTATAAGGGTAGAAGACCATAGACTCCACTGGGGAAAAGATGGATAATTACTGGTTACTGAGCAACTATTCATCTATACCACAGGGGAGTGCAGGGAACAGTCAAAAGAGGCCAGTCTAGGATCAAACTAGATAGGCACGATGAAACAAAGCTTGCCCCTATAAGGATATAACTCAATGGGGAAGTCCATCCCAATATATGTGTTGGGAGGCAACAGAAACAACCATTATCCATGAGGATATAACTCGGTGGGGGAATACGGAAGGAAGGATAAACACTTTCTGCTTAAGGGGCTGACTCTATATGGGGAGATCAGGCACCGACATCTGCTTGGGAAAATGTATTACCAACTAGCAGGGGATAACAAACAAAGATATATGGCAAAGAATGCAATCATGAATATCTGAATGTTATCATTATGCATATATGCATGGTTTATGTATGATGAATGCTGACAAACAGACATTTCTAACACAAACAGGTCCAAGGAATAAGTACACAAACGTCCGGTACTACATCTCGAGAGAGAAAGCCAGGACCACAAAGATCTCTGCAGGGGAATGAGCATCCATCATTCCAACTGGAGCAAAGTCGTTACACAGATGAGCTTTGATGTAGAAGCAACTCTACTGGGGTAGTTATCCAAGAGGAGGATGGAACTCTGTGGGGAACAACCGCCAAAATCAGAAGTTTTCAAGGGTCATCAAATACTGTCCCAAATAATGAGATCACATCTACTGAGGAGGAAGGAATGCTTCTCTGCTGAAGGAAAGAGGGATGGATAATCTTACCCAACACTCTGCTTGAGAGAAAGAACCATAAAAGGTTTCGGAGGAAGAGGACACAAGCATGCCAGGAACATGAACAACTGTCTTACCCTGTCGAGAATCTTACCATCCTTGGGAGAGCACTGAAGACATCTACAACATCCCTTTGTCATTGTGAATATTCACCTTGTTTAAAAACAAATTATGAACAATTTGATTAAAACAATGATATTTTTTTTTCAATTAAAACATGTAAAACATTTGTTGAAATAGAAACAAATAAGAATGCAAATAATTGGATAAAGGCTCAAATTTATTTGATGGAATGGTAGTTTGCAAATGGAAAGACTCCATAGATCTTTACAAATTTGAAATTGGTGATATATATTGGAAAAGGGCTACATTGAACATAATGACCATTTCTCCACCAATTCTGAATCCGACGTATTTGAAACTTTGGTTGATGATGAATGAGTGAGAATCTTTGACGGATGGCAGTTGTAGAACAAAGTCTTGTCAGGATGCAGTTACTTGCCAAATCCCTATTATTTTGCCTAGATTGCCCCAGGGTGAGGTACTCAATCTAGCAGGATACATATTTATTTTTTATGTCTCTAACTTTTGCCTGGATTGCCCTTTCAGGTTTTCAATCCACCGAGACGCTCATTTTTGCCTAAGTCGCCCTTTCGGGTTTTCAACTTAGCGAGCTATTCTTGTTTTTATTTTTTTTAGGCGAAGTATTTCTTGACTGCATCTTAATTCACAGGACGAGTGAAATCCTCCCCATCCATAGTTGTGAGTATCAATGCACCGCCTGAAAAGGCTCTCTTAACAACATATGGACCTTCATAGTTTGGAGTCCACTTGCCCCTGGAATCGGGCGCGAAAGACAAGACTTTCTTGAGCACAAGGCCGCCTTCTCGAAACATACAAGGCTTGACCTTCTTATCAAAGGCTTTCTTCATCCTTTGCTAATATAACTGACCGTGGCACATGGCAGTCAATCTCTTCTCTTCAATCAAATTTAACTGGTCATAACGACTCTGAACCCATTCAGCATCAGTCAACTTGGCTTCCATCAAGACTCTCATTGATGGGATCTCCACCTCTACTGGGAGCACAATCTCCATGCCATACACGAGAGAGAAAGGGGTTGCCCCTGTTGAAGTGCGGACAGATGTACGATATCCATGTAAAGCAAATGGCAGCATCTCATGCCAATCTTTATACGTGACAACCATCTTATGGATAATTTTCTTGATATTCTTATTAGCAGCTTCAACAACCCCATTCATCTTGGGTCTGTAAGGAGAGGAATTATGCTGTGCAATCTTAAACTCACTACACAACTCTTTCATCATTTTGTTGTTCAAGTTAGATCCATTATCAGTAATGATCTTATCTGGAACACCATATTGGCATATGAGTTCGATTCTTGATAAACTTCACAACCACCTGCCTAGTCACATTTGCGTACGATGCCGCTTCAACCCACTTAGTGAAGTAATCAATTGCTACGAGAATGAATCTGTGTCCATAGGACGCTTTCGGCTCTATCATGCCAATCATGTCGATTCCCCACATAGAGAAAGGCCATGGTGATGAAATCACATTCAAAAGTGTCGGAGGAATATGAATCTTATCCGCATAAATCTGACACTTATGGCATTTCTTCACGTATTTGCAGCAGTCAGACTCCATTGTCAGCCACTAGTAGCCTGCTCTCAACATCTTTCTAGCCATGGCATGTCCATTGGAATGAGTACCAAATGAACCCTCATGGACCTCAGTCATCAACAGGTCTACTTCGTGTCTATCCACGCATATGAGCAGCACCATGTCAAAATTTCTCTTATAAAGCACGTCGCCATTGAGGTAGAAACTTCCCGATAATCTCCTCAGAGTCTTCCTATCTCTCACAGATGCCCCAGGCGGGTAAATCTGGCTCTGAAGGAAACACTTGATGTCATAGTACCATGGCTTATCATCTTTTACTTCTTCTACTACAAATACATGAGCTGGTCTGTCCAAGCGCATCACAGTGATATTGGGAACTTCATTCCAAAGTCTTACCACAATCATTGAAGCAAGTGTAGCAAGAGCATCTGCCATCCGATTCTCATCTCGAGGAATATGATGGAAGTCAACCTCAGTAAAAAATGTTGAAATCCTCCTCGCATAATCCCTATATGGAATGAGGCCAGGATGATTCGTTTCCCATTCACCCTTAATCTGATTAACGACGAGGGTTGAATCACCATAAACATCGAGGTGTTTGATCCTAAGATCAATGCACTCCTCCAATCCCATAATACAAGCTTCATACTCAGCCATATTATTCGTGCATTTGAAAGTTAGCCTTGCTGTAAAAGGAAAATGTGTGCCCTGAGGAGTAATAATCACTGCCCCAATACCATTTCCATATTGATTTACAGCGCCATCAAATACCATACTCCATCTAGAACCAGGCTCTGGACCTTCATCGAGCGTAGGCTCATCACGATCTTTCATTTTCAAATACAGAATCTCCTCATCTGGGAAGTCATATTGAACGGATTGATAATCCTCAATCGGCTGATGTGCCAGGTGGTCTGCCAAGATACTACCCTTAATAGCCTCCTGAGCTCGATACTCAATATCATACTCAGATAACAACATCTGCCAACGGGCAATCCTCCTAGTTAAAGTAGGCTTCTCGAAGATATACTTGATTGGGTCCATTCTGGATATCAACCAAGTCGTATGATTTAACATATACTGACGTAAGCGCTTAGCAGCCCAAGCCAAAGCACAACATGTTTTCTCAAGCATTGAGTATCGGGACTCACAATCAGTAAACTTCTTACTCAAGTAATAGATGGCATGCTCTTTCCTTCCTGATTCGTCCTGCTGACCAAGGACACAACCCATTGAGTCTTCAAGAACTGTCAGATACATAATCAATAGTCTTCCCTCTACCGGCAGAGACAGGATCGGAGGCTCAGACAAATACTCTTTAATACTGTCAAAAGCTTTCTGGCAATCCTCGGTCCAATCATGGGACTGATCTTTCCGGAGGAGCTTGAATATCGGTGCACATGTGGCAGTCATGTGTGATATGAATCTGGAAATGTAATTCAAGCGGCCAAGAAAACCTCGAAGTTGCTTCTCAGTTTTGGGCGTAGGCATCTCTTGTATTGCTTTGATCTTTGCAGGATCAACCTCAATACCTCTTTCACTAACAATAAAGCCCAATAGCTTGCCGGAACGGACTCCAAATGTACACTTGTTGGGATTCATACGAAGCTTGTACTTCCTCAAACGCTGAAAAAGTTTCAACAGGTGTTCTACATGTTCAACTTCCGTTCTCGACTTAGCAATCATATCATCAACATATACCTCAATCTCCTTATGCATCATATCATGAAACAAGGTAGTCATAGCTCGTTGATACGTGGCTCCGGCGTTCTTCAAACCGAAGGGCATCACTCGATAATAGAATGTTCCCCAAGGTGTGATGAATGTTGTCTTCTCCATATCCTCGGGTGCCATTTTAATCTGATTATATCCGGAAAATCCGTCCATAAATGAGAAGATATTGAATTTATCTGTATTATCTACCAACATATCAATATGTGGTAGTGGAAAATCATCTTTCGGACTAGCTTTATTCAAGTCTCTATAGTCCACACACATTCGGACTTTTCCATCTTTCTTAGGCACGGGCACAATATTGGCCACCCATTAAGGATATGTAGAAGTCACCAGAAACCCCGCGTCAATTTGCTTCTGAACTTCCTCCTTGATCTTTACTGCCATATCGGGATGAGTTCTTCTGAGCTTCTGCTTCACAGGCACGCACTCAGGCTTCAAAGGTAGGAAATATTGCACGATATCAGTATCTAGACCAGGCATGTCTTCATATGACCAAGCGAAGACGTCAACATATTCTCGTAGCAATTCAATCAACCCCTTCTTAACAGACTCTTCTATGAGTGCCCCAATCTTTACTTCTCGCACACAATCTTCAGACCCTAAATTGACTGTTTCCAGATTCTCAAGATGCGGCTGAATGATCTTCTCTTCATGCTCAAGTAGACGGGTAATCTCGTCAGGAATCTCTTCAACATCATCTTCTTCCGCCTCAAATACAGGGAATTCAAAGTTGAGAGATGGTGTTGGATCATTATGTTCAATGGGTTTGATCAACCTGCATAATGATTTTAGATATAAAAGAGATTTTAGAATTCAAACAAAGCAAATCATTATGCAGATGAAAAGATTGATTTTATTCTTATTTTTAGGGTTTTATGTGATCACCAATTTCATGCAAAAAGCAAAAAGGGAAAAAAATGGGAAAAACAAACATTTAACATGAATTTATTGAATGAAAGTATCATTGCATTTATGTGCCAACAATGTCATCACTTCTCCTTTTGGCATGGGAGAAGGGTTTTCAAACATAATGAACATTACTTTGACTTATGGATAACTGTTGGAATATCCACAGCGACCCAATTATTGCAGATCCTTCAAGGGATGATGAAATTGCCAGAATCCTCTTCGTCCTCTTCCAAAATGGCATCAGCCTCTTCATCCTGACCAGTGTGGATGAAACCTCCACTCTTGAACAAACCTTTCTTGTTGAAGACCCCATAAGAAAAGCCTATGCCAGCCCGAGACTTGTTGTCTTCCAACTTGATCATTTGCCCCAATCCAGCAGTTGCACCATGCTCAATGGCCAACTTTGCATCTTTGTAGGAAGCAAATGAAAAAGTTCTCTTTTCAATAGGTTCAGCAATAGATAAAGCTTGGAACGGAGTTCCAACTTCATCCTCAGCATCTATGTATGAGAAGGAAGACAAATGGCTAACCAGGAGAGCCTTTTCTCCCCCTACCACCACCAGCTTCTTGTTCTTCACAAACTTTAATTTCTGGTGTAGGGTGGATGTCACGGCGCCTGCCTCGTGAATCCATGGTCTGCCTAAGAGACAACTATACGATGGGTGAATGTCCATAACCTAGAAGGTAATCTAAAAATCACTTGGTCCGATTTTGACTGGGAGATCAACCTCACCAATCACAGTTTTGCGAAACCCATCGAAAGCCTTCACAACTACCCCACTCTGCCTCATGGGAGGCCCTTGATATGACAATTTCGCGAGAGTGGTCTTCGGAAATACATTCAACGATGACCCAATGTCCACCAACACATTGGACATGGCGTCATCTTTGCAGCTCATAGATATATGCAATGCCAAGTTGTGGTCTCTTCCCTCCCCGGGGAGATCAGAGTCACAAAAACTCAAATTGTTACAAGCTGTAATATTTGCAACAATGCTATCAAACTGTTCTAGCGTGACATCGTGATCTACGTACGCCACATCCAACACCTTCTACAGAGCCTCCCGGTGTGGTTCTGAATTCAATAGTAGTGATAACACAGATATTTTGGATGGCGTTTGTAGAAGCTGGTCTACAACATTGTACTCGCTCCTTTTGATGAGCCTCAGCATCTCATCACAATCTTCTTTCGTATTGCCACTCGGGCCAACAGAAGCAGGAGTTTTCAACATAGAGGCGGGCTTAACAACAAGTGCCGGATTCGGAGTGCTCACAGCATTCCCAATCGGGCGTTCAACAAAATCAGCATCAACACCTCCTCGAGCATCAGCCTGGGGTTTTACCGGAACTGAAAATACACGACCGCTGCGGGTCAAACCACTGACGTCAGCAATGTTTATAATAGACGAAGAGGGCAAGGGAACCTCTTTCCCACTTTCCACTGCTACAACATTGTAGCGATAAGGAACCGCCTTCTCGGAGGAATACGGTACAGGTCCGGAAGGCTTGATAGTCAGAGATGGAGCAACCTTCTGCTTGCTACCATCATACTTGATGACAACAGGCTCAGGTATCCGGAATACCGGAGAAATTACGTTGACTTCGAGCTCATCTTCGTCAACATTTCTATTTTGAAGGATCTTGATGACTCCCTCGTCCAACATCTCTTGAACATCTCTGCGAACCTGACGACACCCTCTCTGATTGACAGAACAAACTCTGCACCTATCATGGTCATGCTCATAATGACTATAGTCACACAGCAAGCAATGCAACTCGACCAGCGATTGCCGGATATGGCTGACATATTTAACTTTGTACTTGCCAGGACAGCCATGAACCATATTAACAGACTTCCCATGCTCGGGCAATGGGTTCTTCTTCACATTCGGACCTACGTCCTCAAAAAACAAAATCCCGCTTCTCACAAGGTCTTGCACCTTGGTCTTCAAGGGATAACAATTCTCCACATCGTGTCCGGGAGCACCGGAATGATACACACAATGAAGCTCAGGCTTGTACCACCATTGGGGTTAGCAGGTACAGCGGGAGGGTCTCCCAGAGTGATTAACTTTCTATCGATCAAAGATGGATAAAGTTCAGCATAAGTCATCGGAATTGGATCAAAGGTGACCCTCTTCCTCTCATAGCTGGTGCTGGCATTGTTGTTGTTATTTCGAGGCTGGTAGGCCTGCTGTTGTGGACGCTGTTATTGTTGCTGATATTGCTGAGTTTGCGGTTGTTGATAATGTTGAGCTTCCCTGAAAGCAGGTGCTATATGAGCCACCTGATGCTGATTATTGACTGGGTGAGCAATCTTCCTCTTCACAGAGGGTCTTCTCTTGACATGGGAAGACACAACATGTGCCTCTCCCTCTTTCTTCTTTGCAAAGCTTCCATATCTCTTTGTTGAAGAGCCTTCATCTCGAGTCAAACGTCCTTCACGGACCCCCTCTTCCAGCCTCATCCCCATATTCACCATCTCGGTGAAGTCTGAGGGAGCACTGGCTATCATCCTCTCATAATAGAACGAGCTCAATGTCTTTAAGAAGATCTTCGTCATCTCTTTCTCCTCAAGGGGTGGCACTATCTGAGCTGCCAATTCACGCCACCTCTGGGCGTATTCTTTGAAGGTCTCTTTCTCTTTCTGGGACATTACCCTCAAATGGTCCCTATCAGGAGCCATATCCACATTATATTTATATTGCTTGACAAAGGCCTCGCCAAGATCATTGAAAGAGCGGATGTTCGAACTCTCCAAACCCATGTACCACCGGAGAACGGCACCGGACAAACTGTCCTGGAAATAGTGGATGAGCAGTTGATCATTATTAGTTTGTGTCGACATCTTGCGAGCATACATCACAAGATGACTAAGAGGGCATGTGTTTCCTTTATACTTCTCAAAGTCAGGCACTTTGAATTTAATAGGGATTTTCACGTTGGGCACTAGGCACAACTCAGCAGCACTCTTACCAAAGAGGTCCTTCCCCCTCAAAGTCTTCAGTTCCTTACGAAGCTCAAGGAATTGGTCTTTTATATCATCCATCTTCTCATAAACGTCTGGGCCCTCAGATGGATCAGAATGATAGATGGTATCTTCAGCCCTTGGTAAAGTATGCACGACATGAGGTGGCACAGACATGACCGGGCTAGATGCCGACAAAGAAGCAAGAGTTGGAGCAAAACCCTCTGGCATGAAGTTGGCGGGCATTCCCCAAGGGAACCCGGCTGGCATAGATGGCGCAAAATGAGCTGTTGCAGCAGGCATAATAGAAGTTACGATCTCGGAAATGACCGTCCTCTGGGGAGGAGTTGAGGGTGTTGGAGAAGACTGGCTCTGAGCGGCGAAGAATGACTCCATCAGGGCAGTCAATCTGGCTACCTCCTCTTTCAGTTCACGATTCTCTTGTTCCAAATGATCCATCAGTCTCGAAGAATTGGCTCTGGTGTAGTACCGGTGAGTCAGCTTGTCTTTGGAATAAATGAAGAACACAAAGTTAGACCATAGGACAAGAAGCCTGGAGCGAAACCTACTTATGCACATGATGCATGCAATGCTTGTGCATATGATTTGTTTTTTTATTTCAGAGGAACTTTAGAGTTCTACTTGCAAATTTTGGGAAATATTACATTCTTATCACATATGAAAACATCTTATCAATAATATTTGGGAAATATTTTTACACCAAGGAAGTACATCATTGGTAACCAAATACAAGAAAAAAAAGGAAAATAATCATCCTATGGATCCCTAGAAACAATCATCTAAAGCTCGGGATACAGGAAAATAAGATGCACGAAGCCTCTTAACCTCCTCCTCATAGGCTGCCTCCATATCTGCCTTCTCCTTGGCGAGTCGATCGTACTTCCTCTTCCAAAACTTGGAAGACTGAGGAAGTAGAGAAGTCCATGCATCATTAGGATCGTCAATAACCTGATGCTCGAGGAACTCAATCAAAGCATCCTTCTCCTTGATCTGCTGAAGCAACTCTTCTCGTTCACGGATCCAAGCACGTGAGCGGTCTTCGTCTCTCAACTCCTCTACTCCTTGGTCAGGGAGGGTTGAAGGCCCAGCCATAACCAAAGTAGGTCTCGGATATTCGTAAGGCATAAGGTACTCAGAAGCTCTCTTCCTAACCCAAGCAGTGTAAGGCTCCAAAGCGACACAGTTCTTAGGACCCAACTCATTCCTTCCTTTCCTATGAATCTTGCGCCAAGCGCGGACCATCCTGCCCTTCAAACCTTGGGGATCTTTACCCTCCTGAAAGAACACACCTTCTAACAGAATGTTATTGGGTTTATCCTTTAGGGGGAACCCAAGCTGACGACGTGCCAAAACAGGGTTGTAGTTAATCCCACCACATGTACCAAGAAGAGGTACATAGGAGAATTCACCACAAGAGTCGATAATCTACACACCATCATACACACGGTTGTACCAAGAGATATCATCATTAGTGAGAGACATAAGTCTCGTGGACCACCGTAGACATCCCTTGTTCTCTTTGAAGGCGACCGTCTGTGGTAAGTGAGAAATAAACCACTTATGCAACAGAGGCAAACAACACACAATGGCACCACCACCCTTTGCATTCGTCATATGCAAAGAAAAATAAGTATTATTGAAAAGTATATCTTCGGCAAATATTTTTATATCGTATCCACAGAGATTGGTTGATATTACCGCCGTTTTATAATCCAAATGTTGTAAGTTTAAAAAGTAACAAGGTTGTTTTGGTTGGAAAGTTATCTTGTGAGTAAATGTCACTAAAAAAACAGTAAAATGGTTTTAATCTAATATAAAAGCTTGGCAAGATTGGAGTTCACTATTTCAAATGTTTATGCTTCCTTATGATAACTATATAGATTTAAGATTATTGATGATGTTCAAGTATCCTCTCAAAGTCATTTATGTCTAAATAATATTGTGATAATCACTATATTGATCCTTAGACGATCTCTCCACCTAACTATCAATATAGCAATCTTTAATGTTTAATACCAAAGAAGAGTAATGAATAAATCTATCTCTACAACTTATTCACTACTTGAAAATCTGTTTTATGTCAAGACTCAAATAATCTCTCTCGACAACTACTCAATTCTGGTTTTCAACTTAGGGCAAAAACAGTATTCAATACATCAACAATCTTTGAAATATATATAAATCAAATGGAATACATAAACATATGAGAATAGCTACTACCTCCAATCTTGACAAAGGAGAGTTTAGCTCCTCATAATCATTGTTACAAAGCAGAAAGTTAAAGAAGAAAAACTCTGTTTTTCTCTCTTACAAAATCTCTCAATATCAATGTGTGAATAATAGTCAATGAATGAATGCCCTAGAACAATGTATTTTTCTTTACAAAAAGGGGTGACATTTCCCTAATTGGTCATTCTCATCCAAAGCAGAAAAGCTATTCCAAGGCAGACACCAAAATGGCAACAACCTTTTTCTACAAGACAACACTTTTGACCCTCAGTCAGCTTGCTGGATTCGCAGCCTTCGCGGCACGAACTGTTGCTTATCCAGCTTCCTTGTTTGGCAAGCTTCATCCAAAATATGGTGTTGCATTCTAAAGCCTTCTCGTCCAAAAATTCTACACAATTAACAAAAATGTGAAATAACTATTCAAAACAAAATAAATTAAACCTAATTGCATTTATACAGAATAGTGAGAACGAAAGTGTGTAATTACATCAAAACTTGGTAAAAGGGACCAATAAAATGATATAAAAAGTAGTATTAATTGGTCCCTAACAACTCTCCCCAACTTAGCATTTTGTTTGTCCCTAAACAAAAGTTTCCACCCTTACAACCAAAGCAATGACATAAAAGATTGAAACAAGAATTTACCAAGGACATTCAAATGGTTCAAAAGTGTTTGGCAATTTTCTCAATCCACCTATCTCAATTCTAAACAAAACATTAATAAGGAAAATGGTTGAGTGCAAAAATCATTCCAATGGATTCAAAGCCATATATGTCAAAATTGAATCAAACTTACACACACATCATAATAATGATGAATAAAATGAAGGGTTACTTTCACTCATCCAAGCAATTAAGTCAACAACAACTCAAATCATGCGGTTATCACAACAAGTACCAAATCATGTGAAAAATGAGAATCAAGAGGTCTTTCAAAGGTTGTAATGTGGCTTAGGTTACAAGAAAGGATATGATTTAAGAGAATTCAACCAAATTGATTATCCTAAGGGAGCATTCCCAAATATTCAACTCTACACAATTTCCCTTTCTTTGATCCCTATCTTTTTCTTTTTCTTTTTCTTTTCAAATCCACACAACCATAAGTATTTTCTTTGCTTTTCTTTTTCTAATCTTTTTTCTATGCTATATGGTTTCAAGGGTGATTTCTTTTTCTTGTTTCTTTTCATTTTTTTTACCCTTTCATAAAAACTCACTTTTCCAAATTTCTAATCAACTTTTCACTTTACTCTCCCCAACTTTAGAATCCAAAACCAAATTTATTCAATAATGCTCCCTACTTAGACATAAGCAAAAGGCAAAAATTTTGCAAACAACTCGGTTTGAGGTTTTAACTGATACGAAAGAAATTAGGATTCATTTATTCCACAATTTTCAATTGATTTTACAATGATCAATCAAATGAATCCTAAAATAAGCTCAAAGGGGTTTAACTAAGGATTATTCCTCACAAGGTTAGTTGATTCAAACTTTTTGGTCAAGTGGTTTTTCTCACAAACAATGCCTCTATCATTTTCAAAATTTTTACACAAAAATGGATTGATGCGTGATTTAGCATGATAAGAATGAGTTAAAATAATGCTCGGTTTCCCGCTTTTTAGTGTATAATGGAAAGCCTCCTCACAATTGGTTAAGTCCTATTTTGATTCAAAACTGACATATACTTCAATGAATTTATGACATGGAATTTGCACACACCATCAAACTACTCATGTTAAGTCTAGAAAGTGATAAAGTGTACCTTGAAATGCCGACACTAATTCTTATCATCACCACTCGAAGTGTCCTATGCTTCTTTCTTTGCGATCATTTCTCGGTTGCTTAAAGCTTGACTTAAGAATAAGAGCAATTAACAAAAGTGTTGGTAAACCAAAATTTGATTAAAAATACACTTAAATCTCAAACAACATTCATGCAATTGTCAAAACACTCACAAAAAATAAGGTGCCAAAATAAAGTTATGGTGAACTAGAGCCACCCAAAAGTACATCACATATTCCCAAAAACAAAAACAGAAATAGTACAAAGAAACTCAGAAATACAACAACTTCTCAATTCTCCAAATTCTCAATCCTCCTCCTCTTCGTCACCACCTACATTTCCAAGAACATCCTCCATCTCCTCATTTGGGTCTGCACTACCTCCTGTACCCCCCATAAAATTTGGCCTGCCCTCAGGCCAATTAGCATAAGCTGCATAGTCCGCTTGCGAAGGAAAAGTGCGGGCCTCTGGCGCCAGAAACGTGTTCTGGAATTGCTGCTGCATGGCATCAAAGAGAAATGATTGAGACCTCCTGGAGGCCTCAAAGCTCTCGCAGCAGTAGTTGGTAAACGCCATCTGATCAAAGCCTGGGGTAGTGTGAGGTTGAGGTTGAGGTCGGGGTCTGGCTCGGGCTCTGGATGAAGAAGTTCCAGGTGCATCAGTCTTATCATTCTGGTTTTGTAGAAACCTGTTCAGATATGCGTCATTGATCACACTGGTGATCGAGAAGTGTACTTCCTCTGGGATGGGAACATTTTCCTGACGGCACAGTCCCATGATAAGTCCTGGATATGCGAGTACACCTGCTTTGCCACTGAAATTGGTTCCGCTTAAAACCATCTTTCTCATTTCGCCTCCGATGATGGATGCGACATCCACAGACTTCCCGACCATAATGCAGTACAATAGACACCCTACTGTAAGACCCCAATTTTGTCCCTAAGATCCCTCATAACATCATATCATATCATATCATTGCCTCAAGGATCTTTGTGCACCTTTGCTTGCCTCCTAGTGGGTGGTTATCTTGTGAGTGTGGTTCTTGATCACCAAGCATGTATTGCATTTGTATATCATTACTTTTCATTTGTTTACTAACCAAAAGTACAAAAATATTGTCATCTAACCTTGTTACTTGCAGATGAAGCAAACTAGGTCAAACAGTCAAATCATTCATTGAGCAATGGATGGTGCCCATTCTTGAAGAATTTGGGCACCATGATCATTCATAAGAGATTTATATAAGTTGTGACATCATTTGGTATCAAGATCTCAAGAGAAAAAGGCTTGAAATTCATCAAAGCATGGCTCAGTCAACCAGAAACCTAGCAAAGTCAACTGTGGTCAACTGTGCATTTAATCAGGGATTTGAAGGTGTGAGATGGTTGGAAAGGTCTCATTCATGTCCATACAAGCCTCACATAACATTTCAAAACATCCACAGTGAAGGATTTGAGGTCAGACAAAAAGTTTCCCAAAATAGTAATGACCTGTAATTTTCAGCTGCCAAAAATGGAAAGTCATTCTCCTCAAAATTACATGTCTAAGCAAGCTTCAAATCAAAATTTGTCCAACATGAAAGTTGAAGATCTTGCTCTTGCCTTTCCAAAAAGTCCAATAACACTCATTTCTCATGTGTGGTTGGCAAGTTATGATCAAATCATTTTCAAGAATTTTGGAATTTCAAAGTGGCATAACTTTCAAACCATTTGGCCAATTTGGGTGATTCTTTTTTGAGCAAACCACATTTGACATGAACTTTCATGATGCATCATCACATTTCATTAAAAATCATCATAGCAAAAGTCCATTTTTCAAGTGTTCATTTTGCATTTTGGTGTGAAAAATGGTCAATTTGAAAAATACATGTCATTTGCACTTCAAACCATTTCCAACACATTCTAAATGGAAAATGTGACTTGTTTCAGCTGCACTTTTACTGTTCCATTGGCTGCATTTGGAAAAGGGCATTTTGGCCACTTAACATGAAATGGCATTTCACTAATTCACATCATTCTTGCTAATCTTGTTTAACAAATTGGATTAGTGCATCATATATACCTAATCATAACAGAAAATCCAGATCCACAATCATAATCTCAGATCCAAAGCAAAAAAAATTTCTCAAAATTCTCTCAATTGTTCTCACATTTTTTTTCACTTGTTCATCAAGAATTCATCACTTTTTTTGCTTTCTTTTGCGTGGATCATCAATTTCAGGTGCTGTTAAAGATCTGTTTGAGGCAAAGGCATAGAGATTCTTGAAGAAAGCTCCACTGTTGAAGACAAAGCTTATTCATGGCAGATGCGAGTTTTGGACTCTTGAAGCACAATTGATTCATTCTGCACCTTCCTTCCATCTTCATAACCACTATAGAGTACCTGTTTTGCACTATTAGGACCTGAAGAGCTCGATTTCATCACTGCATCATCAAGAAGGTGAGAATTCGAATCCTCTAATTCATGAAATCAACATGTGGCTTAGGTAGTTCGTGGAACATAGAGCTCACTGCAACTTAGATCACTTAATTTCATCAAGTATTGTTGAAGATATGTAGATCTGAACATTTGAATGTGAAACTTTCTTGGCTCGATCCGTGAAACATGATTAGATTTAGGTCAAATCATTGTTAGATCCATGATCTAGGTGGAATGAGGATTCGATCCATATATGGCATGATGATTTTTGTGACGATTTTCTGTTGACCGGTATGAACATGAAGAACACGATGATGTGTTCAGTATTTTCACTTCAGTTTTCGTGTTTGATCCATTTGCCTGTGTTTGCTTTCAAATTTGCTGTTTCCCGCGCCATAGAGCCATTCACGTGAGGACACCTCACTTAATGAAACGCAGAGTTTCATTAAGTGAGTAGCGTAATTACGCTTATGCCACTGCCAGCTTTTAAATTCATTTTAATTCTTAAATGTTTATTTCATTTTATCAATCAAATTTCAAAAATTCATAAATAATTCTTGGATGATCCAAATTGTATGGGGATTTTTGCATCCATCTCCATTTTTCCTCTAGTTTTTTATGAGCATGATATCACAAGTTGTGCACGGCTGTGTTTTATTTTGGTCTAAAGTATTTGTTCATGTATGCTTCTTGCATATGTTTTTCCATTTCATTCATGAAATCTTGATGCTTGCTCCAAAATGTGTGAAATTTTACATGTGCATTCTAGACTCACTCCTGTTCATTTTGATATGTGGTTTGTAATTTTTGAGTTCCTGGATTGAGAGATATGATATGATCTTTAGAGTGTTACATTTTGTGCCATGCCATGCTTTGTGCATCTTCTTGATTTTATCTTCTATGCTTGTTGAACATGATTTGCTCCGGATTTTTGCATGAGATTACATCTAGATGTTAAATTTACATGTGAATTTTTCTGGAATTGTTGAAGGCATTTCCTATTTGATTGGGATTTTATTTTCTGTTTAGTCATTTGTTGACTTTTTGTGATACATGTTCCCATTTGATTTGTGAAATTCTGGTTATTAATTGGATGGATTTGAAATTTGGCATGTGTATTGTAGACATCTTTAGGTTTGCCATGGTTTTAGTCCCATTCATTTATCATGTTTTATATTTGTTTTATGACTGGTTGAAGTGGATGCATGTTTTGATGCCATGTATGAGCTTGTATGAACTTGTGTTGACTTTCTGATTTTCATTGACTTACTTCCCTTTATCCAAATGACATGAAATTTGATATGTGGCTCATTGAATGTGTTATGTTTAAGCTTGAATTTTCTGAGAATTTATTGAGTTATTTTGGTATTGGTTTGATTGTGATCATTCTGTTTGCTCCAAGGTGATTCCAAGATGCATAGTTTGACATGTTTAGTGTATGAAATGGATTTGGTGCATAGTTTTGATGTGAGACCAATTGGAATTTGTTCTTATTTGATAAATATTGATTTTGATCAATTTTCACTTGCTGTTTTGAATTTTTCACCTCCTTTTGACCCTAGGCTTGTCCTAGTGGTCTTACTTCTCACATTTGAGTTGTTTTTTCAGGTTAAAGAAGCAATTGCTTTAAGGAGTTTAATTCAAGTTGATTGAGTTTGGTTTAATTGATTGTCATGAACTAACTTGGTTTGTTTTGTAGGATGCTAACTCATTTGATTTGAATTTGTGCTTTGCACATGTGATTGATTGTGTTGACTGTTGGTTCTTATCTTGTCTGTTTTGACTTTGTGATTGGGATACTAATTATATTTGATTGATTTCAGGTACCATAGTCGCTTTAGTTCCTTTGAGAACTTGCTATTGCTTTGCTTTGCTTAAGCATTGAGGTAGACTCTCTTGTCTCCATGTAGTCTGGAAGACCTGGCTTGTTATTTAGCCAGGCAACTGTCTGAAGTCCTCCTTAAGAGGCAATGTTTGTGATTGTTTAACTTTGTCCCCAAGCAGGTAAAGACCTCATGTGAGGCAATTGGTAGACAAAAGAGATATGTAGCCTATCTCCTACTATTCTGTGATTCACTCACCTTGCTCACACCACATGTGTTGATGCATAGTGAGTAAAAACCCAAGATCTATCGAGTCTAACTTGTGGAGAGAGTTCCATCTTTCTGAACTCCCACACCTTCTGATATTCAATACTCTCCCTGACCGGGGACAAGAGTGATGAGGCACACCCCTCATATCCTTTCATCTGCTTCACCTTGGCTCTCAATGTCAAGGTTAAGAGCACCATTTACCCTATTCCAGTGGACTTTTAAGTCTAACCCTTTGATTGACCCTAATTGTTTGGTTATAGTGGGTGCTAAATGACTTTGTCTGATTGATTGCTTGTTGCATTTGTACTTGCTTGCTTGCCTTTGTGCACTTATCATCACCGATTGTTCATTATTGCATGATCATCATTGCCTATCTTGTGGTTTGTTTGAGTTTACCCATTGAGGACAATTGTAAGACCATGTTCTTTGGCCATTGTTCCTATGATTTGGAAGGGACAGAGTGTAAGACCATTTCACTTGGTCACTCATGTCCATTGCTTAGTGAATTGTTTATTTGTTGTATGTGAGGATGCAATTATAAGACCATGTTGTTGGCATTTGTATTCCTATGATCATCCTTTGGAGGTTGGTATAAGTCCAGATAGATTGCGTTAACCGGTTAACCCAGGACGTTAACCGGTTAACACTGTTGTGGGTTGTGAAAATATTGCTGTTCTGTCTGCGTTAACCGGTTAACCCAGGGCGTTAACCGGTTAACACTGTTGAATTTTGCCAGAAAGCGTGTTCTGTGCTGCGTTAACCGGTTAACCCAGGGCGTTAACCGGTTAACACTGTTGGAAAAGTGAAAAATTAATATTTTAATGTTGTGAACATAATTGGTGATTGGCCTATATCGGTGTGTGATATGGTAGGGATTATTTCTCGTTGTTTTGAGTAGGATAGGTATTAGTAGAGTGTGCTAATACTGTGACTGAATTATTTGGCATGACATGATATAATTATGTGATAAATATGCTGATGATGTGTGAAAATATGCATAATGTTGTGAATGTATATATTATGTATGTAATTGTGGATGGACTGTTTTATGGCTTAGAGTGTGAGCATATGTCCATTGTGGATTGTTATTGATGTTGCATACTAGGTGATTTGGCATAGCATAATGTGGCCTTTATGGTGGTAGCTAATTCCCATGGTGAGGAATTAGTGATGTTAGTCATTTTGGACTGTTGTTGATGTTGCATGCTAGGTGATTAGCGTGCATAGCATGGCCCTTGGGGTGGTAGCTAATTCCCATGGTGAGGAATTAGTGATGTGAGTCACTAGGTCTCAAATGAGTGGGACTAGTGAGCTTGGTAGCCGTACCTGGATTTGGTCGGTGAAGTTGAACTATATGTTCACGAATAGTCGGTACCGCATGCATGGAGTCTCATTGCATAGTGTATGTACGGCGTATAATATGAATGGATGTATTCCAATATTATAAGTGTGTTTTGTGTTGGCGTTGAGCATGAATTGAGATTATACGTGTGCTTTATGTTGGTGTTGAGTATGATGTTTGAGTTGATGTGCCGTTACTGAATGTGTGCTATGATTAGGGTGATGAAATGTGTTAAATTACTTAACATTGCATGATATTTTATAATGCTTATTATATCGATTGAGGAACTCACCCTTACAACTATTTTTTCAGGTAACGAGCAGTGATTGGGTAGGAGCTAGTGCTTGAAGTCTAGTGTAGTTCCTTAGTGGGTCATGCTCTGGTAGATGTAACATCGGGATGGGATGTTTTAAATGTTTTATTGTTGGTTGTGAACCAGTTTACATGTAATATGCTACATGTTTTGCATGATTGATTTAAGCTCTATCCGCTGCGTATTGTGCAAATGCTTTATGTTTTGAATTAATAAAAGAGCATGACAGTTATTATGGTGAATGGTGTGAAGTAATTGTGTGACACCCTTAATTGCATATTTACTCTGATTGATATATGTTGTTATTTAAATTAAATATTTGGGGTATTTTAGAAGGGTGTTACAATAGTCGCTTTAGTTCCTTTGAGAACTTGCTATTGCTTTGCTTTGCTTAAGCATTGAGGTAGACTCTCTTGTCTCCATGTAGTCTGGAAGACCTGGCTTGTTATTTAGCCAGGCAACTGTCTGAAGTCCTCCTTAAGAGGCAATGTTTGTGATTGTTTAACTTTGTCCCCAAGCAGGTAAAGACCTCATGTGAGGCAATTGGTAGACAAAAGAGATATGTAGCCTATCTCCTACTATTCTGTGAGTCACTCACCTTGCTCACACCACATGTGTTGATGCATAGTGAGTAAAAACCCAAGATCTATCGAGTCTAACTTGTGGAGAGAGTTCCATCTTTCTGAACTCCCACACCTTCTGATATTCAATACTCTCCCTGACCGGGGATAAGAGTGATGAGGCACACCCCTCATATCCTTTCATCTGCTTCACCTTGGCTCTCAATGTCAAGGTTAAGAGCACCATTTACCCTATTCCAGTGGACTTTTAAGTCTAACCCTTTGATTGAGCCTAATTGTTTGGTTATAGTGGGTGCTAAATGACTTTGTCTGATTGATTGCTTGTTGCATTTGTACTTGCTTGCTTGCCTTTGTGCACTTATCATCACCGATTGTTCATTATTGCATGATCATCATTGCCTATCTTGTGGTTTGTTTGAGTTTACCCATTGAGGACAATTGTAAGACCATGTTCTTTGGCCATTGTTCCTATGATTTGGAAGGGACAGAGTGTAAGACCATTTCACTTGGTCACTCATGTCCATTGCTTAGTGCATTGTTTGTTTGTTGTATGTGAGGATGCAATTATAAGACCATGTTGTTGGCATTTGTATTCCTATGATCATCCTTTGGAGGTTGGTATAAGTCCAGATAGATTGGCATCTGACATCCAAGTTTTGTTTTACTTTAGGAGATTGGTGTAAATCCATTTATTGGTATCCGATATCCGCTTTTCCTTTTGTGAGATTGGTATAAGATAATTGATGGCATCCGGTATCATTGTTTTGTTTTAGGAGATTGGTGTAAATCCATTTATTGGTATCCGATATCCGCTTTTGTTTGTGAGATTGGTATAAGTCCATTGATGGCATCCGCTATCACCTTGCTTTTATTTGCTTGCTTTGTTGCCTCATTCCTAAGGACACACTTGAATCATCTTCTATATGATTTCAAGAGGTGAACCTTTATAAGAAGTTTTACGTTCCATCATCCATACCCTCTTTGTCCTAAACCTTTTCACACTTTGCTTTCAAAAACTTTGACTTGTTGTGCAAACATCTTCATGTCTTTTCAAATTAGAAACCTGGACCTTAAGTCCTTGACTTTTCAAACCTCACTTTTCATAACACTTCTTTGAATCAATCTTAATCATACCTTGACCATACTTTGTGAATAATCATAATCAATTAACTTCACCCATTCAATTGTTTTGGCTTTGTCCATTGTTAATATGTTTTCATACATTAGCCATAGGTTTTAATTACCATAGTGGTTGATGTAAATCTTACCTTATCCTTAGTGAGTTGATTGTAAGTCTTCCATACTTATTATAGGGTTAACCCCTCACTAGTATGTTGAAGCCGTCCTCGCATGGTGGATTGTTGATTCGGGTTGAGTTTTCTCCCATTGGTAATGAAAAGCCTTAATGCTTGTGTTTTAAAATGAACTCACTAATTTTTGGAAATCTTTTAGCCGAACTACGGCGTTTTGATCCTTACCTTTGATGGAAGGTACGTAGGCAACGGGTTCATCCGTTCGAACACAAAAATAACTAACTTGTACATTCTTTTCTCATCATCCCATTCATGTTTGCACAATATGTCAAAACAAATAAACATTTTATACAACAAGTGTGAAAAGGGCTCCCTAGGAGTACCTAGGACGTGATGGGTGCCTAACACCTTCCCATTGCGTAATTTACCCCTTACCCAGATTCTCTGATCTTTTATTGGTTTTCTACGTGTAAAACTTCTTAGGTTTTTGTTCGCTTTTTAACCAGTCCTTAGGATAAATAAAAGTGCGGTGGCGACTCGATTCATTGTATGCTTTATTTATGGTTTAATCAATAAATCATATAGCGACGAATACACCGCTACAGAAAAGTGGCGACTCTGCTGGGGATAACATTAGACCTTCCCTGGTGGTATTGCCTACTTTTCACCCTTGTTGTATGATATCTGTTTATGTGTTATTTGACATATTTTTGTACAATTTGGGATAACTGTATTGATTGTAATGTTTGAATTGCTTGATATACAATTGCTGGTTGCTTTGGTGATCTCTGTGAGATGAGTTCTATACCCGAACTCGAGTGCACTCTAGGATAGGAGAATGGCGTAGTCTTGTTGACTGGTGTGGAGTATTCCTTAGCCAGTTGACTTGCGAGTCCATTCACTTGGTGGAGGTCATGTTGAATTAATAATGTCACACAAGTCATTTGTGGTTAGGCATTATTAGTTCAATCATGTGCCTTAGAAGCCAAGGACCTTAGTTTACCAAACCCATCTTGGCCTATTTTTAGGACGTAGTGCGGAGGTCGTTCAGATGTAAGATCTGATGCGATTGTCACGCGATACTACACTCATAAGAGTCTCTCTTGAGAATATTTTTGGAATACGAGTATTCGTTTCTCCGATAATATCCGAGAGATGGGACGATGATTATGGGAACCTCTGGTAGAACATGTCTGGTAGGTTTAAACCCTAGTACACTCCCTTTGGGTGGTTCTTAACCGAGACTCCATGCTCGTGACTCTCAGCAAACCCGTGATTCGTGGTTGAGTTGTTCAAACATCGTTAATATCAATGGAACTTGGGTGTCGATAAGGTGAAAACCTAAATCCACCAAAATGGATGATTGATATTAGGGATACAATGAGCTTTCCCACGACCTTTGTTTGGTGTGCCTTGCTTGATCCTTGAGTGTGAGTGTTGCATTCATGCATTCATGCATTCATCTGCATCCCATGTCATCAAAAAAAAAAGGGAAAATTTTCAAGGAACTTAAAGGGTTTATTTGAAAAATTTTCAGACATGGAAAGACCAAAAAGGCATACAAAGAAGTACAACTTTAGACAGCCCGATGTGAAAGAGTTAAGGAATCTGACATCTTATGTATTAGATCCCTTGGGTTTCAAGGCTCGTTATGGGAAGCTTCTGCCTCTGTTGACTACTCAGGTTGACGAAGGGTTGATGAGTACTCTAGCTCAGTTTTATGATCCTCTGTATCACTGCTTCTCATTTCCGGACTTCCAGCTGTTGCCTACTTTGGAGGAGTATTCTCACCTTATTGGGATTCCGATTCTGGATCAGGTGCCGTTCAGTGGCTTAGAGAGTATTCCGACCGCTCGAGAGATTGCGGATTTGTTGCACATAGATGAAGCTTTGATTAAAGCTAATCTGATTACCAAAGGTGGAATTCAGGGTCTTCCTTCCGAGTTCCTCGTCGCTCAAGCTACCATCTATGGGAAGGCCATGAGTGAGGATGCCTTTGAGGCTTTGTTTGTGCTGCTCATCTATGGATTGGTCTTATTCCCCAACTTTGACAGATTCGTGGACATGAACGCCATTAGGATCTTCTCGGTTCTTAATCCCGTTCCGACCTTGTTGGGTGATGCCTATGTCTCTTTGCATCTGAGGAATGCAAAGGGTGGAGGAGTTATCGTCTGTTGTCTGCCTTTGCTGTACAAGTGGTTTATTTCGCACTTGCCGCAGACTCTTGCCTTTAAGGAGAACAAGGGATGTCTACGGTGGTCTCAGAGACTCATGTCTCTCACTAATGATGATATCTCTTGGTATGATCGCGTGTATGATACCGTTTAGATCATTGATTATTGTGGTGAATTCCCTAATGTGCCTCTTCTTGGTACATGTGGTGGGATCAGCTATAATCCCATTCTCGCACGTCGTCAGCTTGGGTTCCCCCTAAAGGATAAACCTCATAACATTCTGTTAGAAGGTGTGTTCTTTCAGGATGGGTAAAGATCCCCAAGGCCTGAAAGCCAGATTCGTCCGCGCTTGGCGCAAGATCTGCAAGAAGAGTAGAAATGAGCTAGGTCCGAAGAATTGCATTGCTTTGGAGCCCTATACCTCTTGGGTCAGACAGAGAGCTGTCGTGTACTTGATGCCATACGATCATCCGAGACCTACACCGTTGGATGTGGCTGGGCCTTCAACCCTCCCTACCTAACGTGTAGAGGAGTTGAGAGAAGAAGACCTTTCACGTGCTTGGATCCGTGAAAGAGAAGAATTGCTTCAGCAGCTTAAGGAGAAGGACACTCTAATTGAGTTTCTCGAGCATCGGGTGATCGACGATCCGAACGACACTTGGACTTCCTTGCTTCCCCAGTCTTCCAAATTCTGGAAGAGGAAGTATGATCGACTTGCAAAGGAGAAAGCAGATATGGAAGCTGCCTATGAGAGAGAGATCAAGAAGCTGTGTGTTTCTCGTCTTCCAGCATCCCGAGCTTCTAGGGATCCATAGGATGTTATTTTCCTTTTCTCCTTGTAATTGAATAAAAAATGTTGTACTTCTTTGTCTCGATTATATTGAATGAGATATTTTCCATGATGATAATAAATGCTTTAAAAATTCAAAATTTGCAAATAATACCCTAAGGGTTCCTTGAAAATAAAATAAAGCATATGCATTAGCACTTCATGCATCATTTTGCATAAGCAGGTACCTTGTTTCTGGTCTTCTTGTGCTGACTCTGTGTTTTTCATTTATTTTGAAGACAAGCTGACTCACCGGTACTATACTCGAGCCAATTCTGCAAGAGTTATGGATCAGCTAGAGCAAGAGAACAGAGAATTGAAAGAAGAGGTCGCCAGACTTGGCGCTTTGATGGAGCAACTTCTTGCTTCCCAGAATCAACCTGCTCAACCGCCTGCAACTCCTGTTCAGAGGACTGTCATCTCTGAGATTATGGTTCCGACTGTGCCTGCCGCCAGTGCTCATTTCGCGTCTCACGCTATGCCAGCCGGGTTCCCTTGGGGTATGCCTCTGGGTTTCATGCCGGATATTCCTGCTCCAACTTTTGCTCATATGCCGGCATCTAGCCCGGTCCCTGTTGCTGCTCCTCCTGTCGTGCATACCATGCCGAGGGTAGACGACACCATCTATCATTCCGAGCCGTCTGAGGGCCCGGATGTTAATGAAAAGATGGACGCTATGAATGACCAATTCCTTGAGCTGAGGAAGGAATTGAAGACCCTCAGAGGTAAAAATTTGTTCGGCAAGTCTGCTGCCGAGTTGTGCCTTGTTCCCGGTGTCAAGATACCGATTAAATTCAAAGTGCCTGACTTTGAAAAATACAAGGGGAACACCTGTCCACTCGCTCACCTGGTCATGTACGCCAGGAAGATGTCAACTCAGACGGATAATGATCAGCTGTTGATCCATTATTTCCAGGACAGTCTGTCCGGCGCTGCGCTCAGATGGTATATGAGTCTGGACAGTGCTAATATCCGATCCTTCAACGATCTTGGCGAAGCCTTCGTCAAGCAGTATAAGTACAACGTTGATATGGCTCCTGACCGTGATCAGCTCAGGGCCATGTCTCAGAAGGACAAGGAAACTTTCAAGGAGTACGCCCAGAGGTGGTGAGAGTTGGCTGCTCAAATTACTCCATCGCTGGAAGAGAAAGAGATGACTAAGATCTTCTTAAAGACTCTTAGCTCATTTTATTACGAGCGGATGGTAGCAAGCGCTCCCTCTGATTTCACCGAGATGGTGAACATGGGGATGCGACTTGAAGAAGGTGTTCGTGAAGGACGGTTGGCGAAAGATGAGAGCTCTTCTTCTAAACGGTATGGGGCGTTTAAGAAGAAAGATGGGGAGGCACATGCTGTGCAATCCCATACCAAGCCCATAAGACCCTCGGTTCAGAGGAAGCCTGCACGGCGCAACAGCAATCAGCACCAGGTGGCTCATATAGCACCTGTATTCAGAGACAGTGCTCAATACCAGCAACCTCAACATCAACAGCAGCAACAACCTCAGTATCAGCAACAGCGTCCACAACAACAGGCTTACCAGCCTCGTGGAAGTACAACCAACCAAGCTAATTTGAATTATGATAGGAAGAAGGTCAGCTTTGATCCAATTCCTATGTCATATGCAGAGCTTTATCCTTCCTTGTTGGAAAGGAAGTTGGTTTCTCCCAGGGATCCTCCTGCCGTGCTTGCAAATCCCCAATGGTGGTATAAACCAGACCAGCACTGCGTTTATCACTCCGGTGCTCCGGGTCATAATGTTGAAAATTGCTATCCACTCAAGACTAAGGTTCAAGACCTTATGAGATGTGGGATTTTGAGCTTCGAAGATTCAGGCCCGAATGTCACCAAGAACCCATTGCCCGCGCATGGGAAATCTGTCAATATGGTCCAGGGATGCCCTGGCAAATACAAAGTCAAGTACGTAAGCCATATTAGACAGTCGTTGGTCGAATTGCATCGCTTGCTATGTCAGTACAGCCACATGGAGCATGACCACGACAAGTGCCGTATCTGCTCAGTTAACCGTCTGGGTTGCAATCAGGTACGAAGAGAACTTCAAGAATTGTTGGACGAGGGAACCATTGAGATTTTGCAAAATCGCAATGTGGATGAAGACGAACCCGAGGTGAACGTTATATCGCCAGTGTTCAAGCTACCCGAGCCTGTTGTTATTCGCTATGACAGCAGCAAGCCGAAGGTCTCTCCTTCATTAATCATCAAGCCTGCAGGCCCAGTGCCTTACTCTTCAGACAAAGCTGTGCCATTCAGATATAACCCTGTTGCTGTGCAGGATGGGGTAGAAATGCCTTTGCCTTCAACGTCTGTGACCAACATTGCCGACGTGAGCGGGTTGACCCGTAGTGGTCGCGTGTTTTCTACGCCTCCCAAGGCTCCTGTTGCTTCTGATACCGCTGAGCGTCCTATTGGGACGGCTGTTAATATCCAGAATCCGACACTTGATGTTACCAAACCCTCCTCCTCTGTACAAAAGGCTCCTACTTCTTCAGTTGGCCCGGGTGGCATTATGAATGAAGAATCTGATGAGATGCTAAGGCTCATCAAGAAGAGTGAGTACAATGTTGTAGACCAGCTTCTACAAACGCCATCCAAGATTTCCGTTCTATCTCTGCTGTTGAATTCAGAACCCCATAGGGAGGCTCTGCAGAAGGTATTGGATTTGGCGTATGTTGATCACGACGTCACGATCGAGCAGTTTGACAGTATTGTTGCAAACATTACCGCTTGCAACACTTTGAGTTTTAGTGACGCTGATCTCCCTGAGGAGGGAAGAGACCACAACATGGCTTTACACATCTCTCTGAATTGCAAATCTGATGCCATGTCCAACGTGCTGGTGGACACTGGATCATCTTTAAATGTATTGCCAAAATCCACTCTTTCAAAGTTGTCATATCAAGGGCCTCCCATGAGGCAGAGTGGGGTTGTTGTGAAAGCATTTGATGGGTCGCGCAAAACCGTAATTGGGGAAGTTGATCTCCCTATCAAAATTGGACCTAGTGATTTCCAAGTTACCTTCCAGGTAATGGACATCCACCCATCTTATAACTGTCTCTTAGGCAGACCATGGATTCACGAGGCTGGCGCCGTGACATCCACCCTACACCAGAAGCTGAAATTTGTCAAGAACAAGAAACTGGTTGTGGTAGGGGGAGAAAAGGCTCTCCTGGTTAGCCACTTGTCTTCTTTCTCGTATATTGACGCTGAGGATGAATTTGGAACGCCGTTCCAAGCTTTATCTATTGATGAACCGATCGAGAAGAGGTCTCCTTCATTCACTTCCTACCGTGATGCAAAACTGGCCATTGAATGTGGTGTAGTTGCTGGTTTAGGGAAGGTGATCGAGCTGGAAGACAATAGATCCCGGGCTGGCATTGGCTACTGTTCTGGGGCATATAATGAGCAAGGTTTGTTCAAGAGTGGAGGATTCATCCACGACGATCAACCTGAGGAAGAAGCTGCTGCTATCTTGGAAGAGGATGCAGAAGATTTGAACAATTTCGTCATTCCTGGTGGTGTCTGCCATAATTGGGTCGCTGTAGATGTTCCTACAGTCATCCATAGATCAGAGTAATTGTTCACTTTGTTTAAAACCCTTCTCCCATGCCAAAAGGAGAAGTGATGACATTGTTGGCAGCATTTAATACAATGATATTTCATTCAGTTAATGCATTGTTAAACATTTGTTTTTCCATTTGTTTTCACTTTTTGCTTTTTGCATGAAATCAGTGATCACAAAAAACCCATAAAAACAAGAATAAAAGCAAACATTTTTTCATCTGCATAATGATTTGCTTGTTTAAATTCTGAAGTTTTTCATTAACCAAAATCATTATGCAGGTTGACCTTAAAACCCATTGAACATAATGATCCAACACCATCTCCCAATTTTGAATTCCCTGTATTCGAGGCAGAGGAAGATGATGTTGAAGGGATTCCTGATGAGATTTCCCGTCTCCTTGAGCACGAGAAGAAGATCATTCAGCCGCACCTTGAAGATCTGGAAACAGTCAATTTGGGGTCTGAGGATTGTGTTCGTATGGTGAAAATTGGGGCACTTCTTGAAGAGTCTGTCAAGAAGGATTTGATTAGCTTGCTACGAGAATATTCCGATATCTTCGCTTGGTCATATGAAGACATGCCGGGTCTAGATACAGATATTGTGCAACATTTCCTGCCTTTAAAGCCTGAGTGCGTGCCAGTGAAGCAGAAGCTCAGAAGAACTCATCCAGATATGGCAGTGAAGATCAAAGAGGAAGTTCAGAAGCAGATTGATGCGGGGTTTCTGGTGACTTCTACATATCCTCAATGGGTGGCCAATATTGTGCCTGTTCCTAAGAAGGACGGAAAAGTCCGTATGTGCGTTGATTACAGAGATTTGAATAAAGCTAGTCCGAAAGATGATTTTCCTCTACCACCCATTGATATGTTGGTAGACAATACAGCTAAATTCAAAGTCTTTTCCTTTATGGACGGATTTTCCGGATATAATCAAATCAAAATGGCACCCGAAGATATGGAGAAGACAACATTCATCACACCTTGGGGAACATTCTGTTATCGAGTGATGCCCTTCGGTTTGAAGAACGCCGGAGCCACGTATCAACGAGCTATGACTACCTTGTTTCATGATATGATGCACAAGGAGATAGAGGTCTATGTTGATGACATGATTGCCAAGTCCCGAACGGAAGTTGAGCATGTTGAGCATTTGTTGAAGCTTTTTCAGCGTCTGAGGAAGTTTAGACTTCGCCTGAATCCGAACAAATGTACATTTGGAGTCCGTTCCGGCAAGTTGTTGTGTTTTGTGGTAAGCAAGAGAGGTATTGAGGTTGATCCTGCAAAGGTCAAAGCAATACAAGAGATGCCTACACCCAAAACTGAGAAGCAAGTCCGAGGTTTCCTTGGCCGTTTGAATTACATTTCCAGATTTATATCCCACATGACTGCCACATGTGCGCCGATATTCAAGCTCCTCCGGAAAGATCAGTCTCATGATTGGACCGAGGATTGCCAGAAAGCTTTCGACAGCATCAAAGAGTATCTGTCCGAACCTCCGATTTTGTCTCCGCCTGTGGAAGGAAGACCTCTGATTATGTATCTGACAGTTCTTGAAGACTCGATGGGTTGTGTACTCGGTCAACAAGATGAATCAGGGAAGAAAGAATCTGCTATATACTACCTCAGTAAGAAGTTTACTGATTGTGAGTCTCGGTACTCTATGCTTGAGAAGACATGCTGTGCTTTGGCTTGGGTTGCTAAGCGTTTGCGCCAGTACATGATAAATGATACAACTTGGTTGATATCCAGAATGGACCCAATCAAGTATATCTTCGAGAAGCCTGCTTTAACTGGGAGGATTGCCCATTGGTAGATGTTGTTGTCTGAGTATGATATCGAGTATCGAGCTCAGAAAGCCATCAAAGGTAGTATCTTGGCTGACCATTTAGCGCACCAACCGATTGAAGATCATCAGTCTGTTCAGTACGACTTCCCTGATGAGGAAATTCTGTATTTGAAAATGAAAGATTGTGATGAGCCAACACTTGATGAAGGTCCGAAACCTGGTTCCAGATGGACGATGGTGTTTGATGGCGCTGTAAATCAATACGGAAATGGAATTGGGGCAGTAATCATTACTCCTCATGGCACGCATATTCCGCTTACATCAAGGCTAACTTTCAAATGCACGAATAATATGGCTGAGTACGAAGCCTGTATTATGGGACTTGAAGAATGTATTGATTTGAGGATCAAACATCTTGATGTGTATGGTGATTCGGCCCTAGTTGTCAATCAGATCAAGGGTGAATGGGAGACGAATCAGCCAAGTCTCATTCCGTACAGAGATTATGCAAGAAGGATTTCAACTTTCTTTACAGAAGTTGACTTTCATCACATTCCTCGAGAGGATAATCGGATGGCAGATGCTCTTGCTACGCTTGCTTCCATGATTGTTGTCAAGTATTGGAATGAAGTACCCAATATTGCCGTGATGCGCTTGGATAGACCAGCTCACGTATTTGCAGTAGAAGAAGTGAATGATGACAAGCCTTGGTATTTTGATATCAAGAATTTCCTCCAGAACCAGGTCTACCCGCCTGGGGCATCTGTGAAAGACCGAAAAACTTTAAGAAGGTTGTCAAGCAGTTTCTACCTCAGTGGTGAAGTGCTGTATAAGAGAAATTTTGACATGGTTTTGCTCAGATGCGTGGATAGACACGAAGCAAACCTGTTGATGACTGAGATCCATGAGGGTTCATTTGGTACTCATTCCAATGGACATGCCATGGCTAGGAAGATGTTGAGAGCAGGCTACTATTGGCTGACAATGGAGTCTGACTGCTGCAAATATGTGAAGAAATGCCACAAGTGTCAGATTTATGCGGATAAGATTCATATTCCTCCGACACTTCTGAATGCGATTTCATCACCATGGCCTTTCTCTATGTGGGGGATTGACATGATCGGCATGATTGAGCCGAAGGCGTCCAACGGACACAGGTTTATTCTCGTAGCAATTGACTACTTCACCAAATGGGTTGAAGCCGCTTCGTATGCGAATGTGACCAGACAGGTGGTTGTGAAGTTTATCAAGAACCAGCTGATTTGCCGCTATGGTGTGCCAGATAAGATCATTACTGATAATGGATCTAATCTGAATAACAAGATGATGGATGAGTTGTGCGCTGAATTCAAGATTGCACACCATAATTCCTCTCCCTACAGACCTAAGATGAATGGGGCTGTTGAAGCTGCTAATAAGAATATTAAGAAGATTATCCAGAAGATGACTGTCACGTACAAAGATTGGCATGAGATGCTGCCATTTGCTTTGCATGGTTATCGTACATCTGTCCGCACTTCAACAGGGGCAACCCCTTTTTATCTTGTTTACGGCATGGAAGCTGTTCTCCCAGTAGAGGTGGAGATCCCATCAATGCGAGTCTTGATGGAAGCCAAGTTGACTGATGCTGAATGGATTCAGAGTCGTTATGACCAGTTGAATCTGATTGAAGAGAAGCGATTGACTGCCATGTGCCATGGTCAGTTATATCAGTAGAGAATGAAGAAAGCATTCGATAAGAAGGTCAAGCCTCGTGTGTTCCGAGAAGGTGACCTCGTGCTCAAGAAAGTCTTGTCTTTCGTGCCCGATTCCAGGGGCAAGTGGACTCCAAACTACGAGGGTCCATATGTTGTTAAGAGAGCCTTTTCAGGCGGTGCTTTGATGCTTACAACAATAGATGGGGAGGATTTCACTCGTCCTGTGAATTCAGATGCAGTCAAGAAATACTTTGCCTAAAAAAAAGTATATGCAAATGAAAAACAGAATTGCTCGCTAAGTTGAAAACCCGAAAGGGCGGCTTAGGCAAAAATGAGCGTCTCGGTGGATAACCCGAAAGGGTGGTCCAGGCAAAAATTAGAGACTTGAAAAAAAGTATATTTGCATCCCGCTAGATTGAGTACCTCACCCTGGGGCAATCTAGGCAAAAATTAGGGATTTGGCAAGTAACTGCATCCTGACAAGACTTTCTGTCCCGCAGTCGTCTGTTCGTTAGAGATTCTCGATTCGTCGTCGACTGAAGCTTCACATACATCGAGATTCAAATTGGTAGAGAAAGGATCATTATGTTCAATGCAGCCCTCTTCCAATATATATCACTGATTTCAAATTTGTACAGATCTATGGAGTCTTGCCATTTGCAGGCTACCATTCCATCAAATAAATTTGAGCTTTTTATCCAATTATTTGCACTCTTATTTGTTTCAATTCAACAAATGTTTTACATGTTTTAATTGATAAAACGTCATTGTTTTAAACGAGAATTTTTCAAATTTTTAAACGAAGTGAATATTCACAATGATAAAAGGATACTCAGGAATGTCTCAGTGCTCTCCCGAGGGTGGTATGATTCCCAACAGGTAAGACCTTGGTTCATATTCCTGGCATGTGATTGTATCCTCTTTCTCCCGCTTTGCTGTTGGGGTTGTTCGATAAGCAGTGTTGTTGTTGGGGTTGTTCCCCAAGCAGAGATGTTGTTGAAGACTCGGTTTCTTCTCCAACAGTAATATCCCCGGCATGGGTGTTCTCCTTGTGGTAGATTCAATGGTTGGAGGATTGATATCCTGGTACTTTACCGCTTTCTTCCCCAGCGTTGTCGCAAGCAGAGCTGTTGGTGGGGTTGTTCCCCAGTATAGTCGCAAGCAGAGATGTTGTTGAAGACTTCGTGTTCTTCTCCAGCAGTAGTCTCTCCCTAGTGCAGTCGCCAGCGGAGTTGTTGTGTCTCTCCTCAGCATGGTTGCTTTCCATTTTTCCCAGCTTAGTCTGCAGAATGGTTGTTGTGGCAGTTTCTGCCTATTGAAAGCTATCTCAATCCCCAGTAGGGTCGGTTGGTGGCTCTAGCATCCCCAAAGATTGGAGTGATTTCCTGATTACTTTTGATCCTCAGTAGAGTGGCTTGTTGCAGAATCTACTTGTGTGATCTGTCAGACATACGTTCTCCCCGAGTAGAGTGGCTTGTTGCAGAATCTACTTGTGTGGTGCTTTCTCCCTCATTGGTTTGTTCTCCGAAAGGATGGATAACAACTTTCCCCAGTAGAGTTGCTTGTGTAGTTAGATTCTACTCGGATGATTCTCCTGCAGTGGGTTGTTCCCCGGAGTTGTTTGGAGTTGCTTTTGCAGCAGTTCTTGGTTGAGCCATGAACTCTTGTTTCTCAGTTGAGGCTGGGATCCCCTGCAGATATCCTCAGGATTCTCCTGATCCCCTACAGATTGGTCTTGGTGGCAGTTTTGCCTGTTGTGACTTTCTGTACCCTGTTTGGGTTGTTTATTGATCCATTGCTCAGAGATTTAGTGTATCCTGATCTCTTTGTTTCCCATGCAATACCCGCAGATCTTTGCTTTACAGCATGTGGATCTCTAGCAGATTGGCTTTCCAGTTGGTTTTTCCCCTGGAAGTATAGTACCGGGCGTTTAATTCCTGGGCCTGTTTATGTTAGATATGTCTGTTTTGTCAGCATTCATCAAACATAAATCACGCATATTCATGCATAATCATAAAACATTCCGATATTCATGTTGCATTTTTTTGCCATATATCTTTTGTTTGTCGTCTCCTGCTTTGGGTGATATAGATCTCTCCTATAGATCTTCCCAAGCAGATGTCGGGTGGTTAAATCTCTCCATATAGAGTCAGCCCGTAGGCAGAAAGTGTCTGTATTTTCCTTCTGCAGTTCCCCACTGAGATATGTCCTCGTGGATGACGGCTTCTTCCGTTTCCTCCCAACACATATATTGGGATGAATTTTCCTATTGAGTTATATCCTCATAGGACGTGTTTTGATTCAGTCTGTCTTTTCGGATCAATCCCGAATCGGCGTTGTGTCAGCTGTTTCTTGTGCTTCCCTGTGGAAGAAATGAATGGTTTGCCCAGTAACCGACATCAATTCATTTGTCCCCAGCGGAGTTTTGTTGGGCCTCTACCCAGTAACCGGTAGTTGTAAGTCCTATGTTCCTTGCCTCTTGGCGGAATTTGTGGTTATATACCTTTTATTCCTCAGCAAGAGTCGTTGGTCTTCTACCCAGTAGTCGGTAGTCGTAAATCCTGTTTGCCTGCTCTCCAGCAGTGTGTGGTTTGTTATAAACCCTATTTTGTTTCCCGTGCGGATTTGTGATTCGTTCCATTCCCACGCGGAGTTGTTGGTCTTCTACCCAGTATTCGGTAGATGTAAACCCTAATTTGTGGTTATTCCCACCAGAATTTTGGTTTTCTACCCCGTATTCGGTAGTTGTAAGTCCTATCTTTTTTCCCCTAGCAGAGGTAACCTTTGTGGTTCGTTCTGGTTGATGGTGGATTTTCTGTTGTTGTGGTTTTTATCCCCAACAGAATTTGTGTTTCCCTGTGGAATAAGTTGAATATGTGCTCAGTATTTGGCCTTCATTCACCCTATCCCCAGTGGAGCTTGTGGTCTTCTACCCCGTATTCGGTAGTTATAAATCCCATGTTGTTTTGTTCTGCCCATCGGAGTTTGTGCCTTATGGTACGAGTGGATAATTTCCGGATGCTTGCAATTTTATCCCAGCTGAGTCTTTGGTCCTCTACCCAGTAGTCGGTAGTGGTAAACCTCTTGTTTCCTCAGCCAGATTTTTGGTATTCTACCCCGTATTCGGTAGTTGTAAACCCTAGTTTCTCCCCCTTTGCAGAGTTAACCTTGTTGTTCATCCTAACCGATGATGGTTACTCTTTGTGGTTATCTTCATTCAATATTTGATGTTGATATTCCTCCCTTTGCTTGTGGATAATTGCCGGATGCTAGCAATCTATCCCCAGCAAGTTGTCTTCTGGATCATTGCCGTATGCTCGCAATGTTATCCCTTTTTGAAGTCGCCAGTGGGTCTTTTCACCGTTTGCCAGTGATTTGTTTCCCGGATCGTTGATTGTTTATCAATGTATCCCCAGCCAGTCCCTGCGGATAATTGCCGGATGCTTGCAATTCATTCCCAGCGGATCGCCTTTCATTTACCCGTTTGCTCGGTAATGATTGTTGCTCCCTTTGATTGGTCATTATTATATACCTAGTTTTGGTATCCCGATGCCTTTCTTTTCGGTCGATTTATCCTTTGTTAACCCAGTAGCCGGTTGTGGATAATCTTCCATGCGAGTGTGTTATCCACGTTCTGACGGTAATGGATAATATATCTCATGCACTCTTCAGTCGAAGCCTTCTGTGTTTCCCTGGTCGAGTAAGATTCGTTGTTTCCCTTTGCGGAGTCGAATATTTGTTGTTTGGATAATTGCCGGATGCTTGCAATTTATCCCCTTTGAGTTGTCTTTCATTTGCCCGGATGCTTGGTATCGATTGTCTCTCTTTTTGGTTAGTCACCTATTATATACTTCGGTATCCCTGGTGTTTCTTACCATGCGAGTGTATTATCTACGGTCTGCCGGTAATAGATAATATATCTCATGCGAGTATTCTATCCACGTTCTGACGGTAATGGATATTATATCTCATGCACTCTTTGGATTTGTGTCCCCAGTTGAGTAAGATTCATTTTTCCTGTTGTGGGTTCGAATGTCCATCCTGTAAGTCGATTTGCTTTTTCAAGCCCCCCTTTCGGATGATGAGTGTTTTGGCATATATACCAATTCACGTCTTTGGTAGGTCACCTATTATATACTCCGGTATCTCTGGTGTCTCTTCCCTTTCGAGTATATTATTCACGGTCTGCCGGTAATGAATAATATGTCTCATGCACTCTTGGGTCAAGATTCATATTCCTTGTGGAATCGAATATCCATCCTATAAACAAGTCTGCTTTTCTAGCTTTCTTCAGGATGATGAGTGTCTTGGCATATATACCAATTCGCGTTTCGGTCGGTCGCCTATTATATACCTCGGTATCCTTGGTGTTCCTTCCTTCTGCTCCCTATTATGACCTTGGTCCCCTGTGGAGTCAGATTTGCCTGAGTTGATGTACCTTTTTCAGGTCTTTCTCAGATGTTTGGATTGATTGATATCTCTCACCCTTATACCGGTCTTAGATATTCATTCTTCCTGAGTTTGTTGCCCTTATACCGGTGACATCTCATCCTTGGCTTCCCCTGGAAAGTCTTTTCTAGAGTTCCCCAGCGGAGTTGTATTGCTACTCGTGTTGCTGTATTGGTGTTATCCCCAGTACCTGCATTTTGTGAGTCAGCTTGAGTCATTCCAATGGATTGGGTTTCCTTCGGAATCGATTCTTATCCCCAGTGTGAGTCCTTTACTTCCCCCGGTAAGATCTCCAGGCTGTTTTTTGTTCCCCAAATCAAAGTCGTGTCCTGCTCACGCATTCTTTTTCTTTTGTTATCCCCATAAGAGTCCTGTTAGAGTCTCTGTGCCTGGTGAGTGAATTACTCCGATGGATCGTCTTTTCTTCTGTGTGAATCATATCCCCACAGAGTTTGTGTCTTTCGCATGCATACATTCGCATCATGAGGTCTCTTAGGGACCAAAATTTGTCTCATTACTGTTATTTAAGCCCATTCTACCGCGTCAAGATGAAGATTTCTAAACTTCACTTCTCCGGCTAGAATGACCTTAAATAGGGGCATCTGTAAGACCCCAATTTTGTCCCTAAGATCCCTCATAACATCATATCATATCATATCATTGCCTCAAGGATCTTTGTGCACCTTTGCTTGCCTCCTAGTGGGTGGTTATCTTGTGAGTGTGGTTCTTGATCACCAAGCATGTATTGCATTGGTATATCATTGCTTTTCATTTGTTTACTAACCAAAAGTACAAAAATATTGTCATCTAACCTTGTTACTTGCAGATGAAGCAAACTAGGTCAAACAGTCAAATCATTCATTGAGCAATGGATGGTGGCCATTTGTCATACCCCGATTTTGATCCTGAAATTTTTCCATTTTTTCTTTTATTTTTGCATTTGCATACATTCATCAGTATAAAATGGATTTTAATATCTTGACTCTTCTTTATTTTTAATTTGATTTTAACTTCAAATTAAGTTTAATTCCAATTGTCAATTTAATCTTAATTGTTTATTTTTACTAATGATTAAAACTCTAATCGATTTTTTATTTCCAAATGAATGTTAGAGTTGATATCCAAGTAATTTTAAATGAATTATAAATTAATTTGATTTTAATTTGGTTTTTACTGATTTGTTATTATTATTTAAGTTAATATTTAAGTTAGTTTTGGATTATGCCTAAAAAATCCTTTCCATTTTATAAACCAACTTCTCAATTATCCACATTTTATGTTCATTTGCATATCCATAAAAAGGCAATATAAAAAAAAAAAGAGCATGGTACGTAATGCTACATTCTCATACACTTCATTCCATTAATATATCATGAGCACATTTTACATGTTAAAGCCAAGCATGTTTCCATGAGCATAGAAGATGTTAACAAGGTTTTCAAAGGAATGGCATATAGAGATGTTACTTGGAACTCAACAATTACAGCTACCAAAAATTAAGGGTTATAATATGCATCTAATTACAAACAACCGTAAACTACAAATTTGAAGCAACTAAAGCTAGGATTTGGTGTTGAACCGTGGACGTTCGAGCAACATCTTGGGGAGGCTATTTTCATACCTGCAGGATGCCCACATCAAGTGAGAAATAGAAAGTCTTGCATAAAAGTGGCTATGGATTTCGTTTCGCCTGAGAATGTTCAAGAATGTGTTCAATTGACAGAAGAATTTCGATTACTTCCTAAAAAATCATGGATCTAAGGAAGATAAATTGGAGATAAAGAAGATGGCGCTTTATGTCGCCGATGTTGCCGTCGCTGAAGCCAATGCACTCATGGGAGCTAAGTGAATGAAGCCAAAGCCTGCCACTAACAACTTTTTGAAAGAATAACTCGAGAGAAGCAATTTTGCTACTGCCTGTTGGTTTTGTTGTATCATGATTCTAACCATTTTCAAAGAGCCCGTGTGGATGGCTGTATCTTGTTGTACTGTATCATACAAGTCATTGAAAATTACATCGAAGTTCAAGTTGAATATTGGTTGCTGCTACACTGTCACTAGACACTGGCAACATGTGTACAATAAAGCGAAATACTCGTAAATATTTGAAGTGCGGTGTGTTCAACATTGGGGTGTTGGAAGCTAGTTCTAGCCAGTGGTCGTAGATCACAATCTGATTTTTTTTTTTTGCGAAGCTTGAGCGGTAACGGTCTTCCAATCCGGAATCTCCATTGAATTCCATCCATATCTTTAACAGTCCCAGATGCTGCAACAACAACAGCGGAGCCTTCTGCAACCAAACCAGTCGAATACCTAGCAAGTCAGCATGCAGCCGTCACTGTGATTCAAGCACGCAGCTGCAACTTCTCCAATCGCCTGTAGCAGCACACACCGACGAGTAGAGCATTAGTTTGACAGAGTTTCGCCTAAAAAGAAATTAGAATTGTGGCAATGACCAACAAAAAGCGAAAGAGGCACAGCAAAAATGATGCATCAAACAAGAACCAGAAATCACCAACTAACAAGGAACAAAGGATTACATCACCTTCTACAATTAAGCGTACAAAGTCGAATGAATCTTCCAGCCTTCTCGAAAAGAAGCGAGCAAGGTTATCTGGTGGTCACTTTAGGATGATTAACGAGAAGCTCTATACTCGCACCGGTAAGGAAGCACTTCATTATTTCCGCGAAGATTCATCTCTGTTTAACTTGTATCATGAAGGGTACAAAACACAAATGTCTAATTGGCCAGAAAAGCCGGTTAATGTTATTATTAAGTGGCTGAAAAAAAACAGACCCCAGAAAGCATCCCTCTAGAAAACAGAACAAACCTTTTCCAATTCTTTCTGTCCTCGCACGGGACATTACTGAGCTGGCTTTTGAGGAGGAAGACATCTTTGGTCCCAAATTGAAGAGATAGCATCCTCTTGCTGCTGGTGTTGCGGTTGCTACCCTTCATGTGTGTTATGGAAATGAGTTGAAGAAATATGTTAAAGGTATCACAGAGTTGACACCTGATGCTATAGAAGTGTTGATGGCTGCCGACAAGTTGGAGAAAAGCATGTCTGCAAGAATAAACCTCCTGAGCACGAATCTGAGCCAAGGCCATTCCTGCATCAACCAAGTTTTCACAACATGATCAATCTCCAAACTCAAAATACAAGGTTTCACATTAAAGAAAGAGCAACAAAATTTCGGTTTTCTAAAAGCCAAGAAATCGTTTCCAAACACTTATCTCCTTGTCGGATGGGTGCAATGATTTCTGCCATGTCCACAAAACAGCTACCATTTCCTACAGGGTCATTTGAATTGATTCACGGTTCAAGATGCCAGCTGTTACCCCGCTTACATGATAATCTCTGTGGTGCTGATTTTAAATCTTCGAATCTGCAACACAAGGGCAGTTACCGTCCATGGAAAGTGACGAAATTCTACTGCAAATAATCAACTGTCCAAACAATACAAATAATGGTTCAAAGATAAATCAAGGTGATAGGTCAAGGATGAGCAAAGGTTCTAACCATGTTTGCTCCTCCAATAACCGGCAAGTCAGAAGTAGCTCCCAATATTCCTTTCAACAATCATGACAGCAGATCATTACCACCATGAGTTACAACAAAAACCTACAAATTCCTTCACATGGTCGAAGGCGGTTAAAAATTTGCTCCAAATTTCACTGCAAATTTCACTGCAGTAAACAACAATTACCAAGCAATTAAAATTCAAAAAAAGGAACTCCCAAATTAGCATTAGGACAAAAGAATTAGAGAAAGTGTGGTTCAGATTACCTTTCCGAGTCCAATGATCAAACAGGGCAATCATCTCTGAGCATCAAAAAGCAATCCTGGAACTTTCTCCTTTCGAACTTCTGAGCATCATTTGTAACCCTAATCCGTGAGATAAATAGGAGAGGGCGATTCAGAGAGGGGACCCAAAAAAAAAGAAAAGGGAGGATATCAGCCGAAAAACCCTAGGATTAAAAAACAGCAAGGAGGCGGAAACGAAAGGACTTTGACGAAAAGAAGAGGAGAAACGGCGAAACCCCATAGGGAATCCGCGAACGACTCAAAGGGTAAACTAGAGCAATAGTGAGGAAAAGCATTACCTCCATTTTTGTCGATCAATCCAAGCTGCAACTGGTTAGTGCCATCTTTGATCTATTTCGCCTTTGATATAGCTTCAAGATTATTTTCCTCGCGTGTTCGCATTACTGTCATGTTGCTACTTTTTTATTGTTGTTCGAAAATGAATCTAATTGTTGAGCAAGAGAAATGAGTGTTTTAAGCAGAGAGAGATTGAGTCGGAAGCGAAGTTGAATGGTTTTGTTTTCATTGTCTGCTGGTTTATTTGAACCCTATCTTATCAAGGCTTTAAAGCCATTAATGGTGATGCCTTTCCCACGGCCCAAAGCTGGTTGTTTCATTTGACTCTCCTTTACTTTTCCAAGTTTCCACGTGACTGTTGGTTTGAAAATGTCATTCCCCACGTGTCCCCCTTACAGCAGGCGGTTGTTCTCTTCCTGTTCGTCTTCCCGTGGTACTCCCACGTTGGGCAAGGAAATGAATTGGGTTTTAGTCGATCCGGGCCCAATGGCCCATGTTTGTTTATTGTTTTGTTGACTAGAGGTTTGCCACTCTGTTTATGTATATTTATTGGTCCTAGCCTTACAAGCAAGTCATTCATGACCAAGCGGAGATGGAGTTAGTTTATCTCTCCGTAGGTAGTGGGTTCAATACCCATATGCAACATTTTGTTTCTTTTGCATTCATAGTTTTCATGTTTATGTTAATTTAAATTCTCCTATACTCATTTTTTTAATATTTATCCTTTTTACTTATTTTTAACTGGCAAAGCATCGATTTTAATTTATGGATTCAACTACTCTCATGTTGTTTATCCATGATTTATTTTATCGAGATAACCATAGAATTTCTAATTTTAAGTGTGTTGTAAGTATAACTCATTGTGTTATTTTCTTCACATGGCTCACTCTTGGGCCTTCTTACAATGAGCTCTTAAGCAACATCAATTTAAATTTCCATTAATTTCAAACCTCGGTACTTTATTTGTTTTAATCTAATATTCAAATCATTTTTATAAATAAAATGTGAAGAAAAAGGTTACCTGGATGGAATGTCCAGTCGTAATCCCGAATATTAGGCTCAAGCTGTAAGAGCTTGCAAGCCATAAATATTCGTCTTCACTTCCACACTCTAATATTCAAAAATCATTTTCTAAATAAAAGTTGGAAGAAAAAGGTTACCTGGATGGAATGTCCAGTCGTAATCCCGAATATTAGGCACAAGCTGTAAGAGCTTGCAAGCCGTTAATATTCGTCTTCACTCTAATATTCAAAAATCATTTTCTAAATAAAAGTTGGAAGAAAAAGGTTACCTGGATGGAATGTCCAGTCGTAATCCCGAATATTAGGCTCAAGCTGTAAGAGCTTGCAAGCCATAAATATTCGTCTTCTCTCCAAAACACCTGTAAATATCTCAAACCATCTTCTTAATAAAGTTGGAAGAAAAAGATTACCTGGAGGGAATATCCAGTCGTAATCCCGAATATTAGGCTCAAGCTGTAAGAGCTTGCAAGCCTTTAATATTCGTCTTCTCTTTAACACTTTAATATTCAAATCATTTTCTAAATAAAACGTGAAGAAAAAGGTTACCTGGATGGAATGTCCAGTCGTAATCCCGAATATTAGGCTCAAGCTGTAAGAGCTTGTAAGCCGTTAATATTCGTCTTCTCTTTAATATTCAAATCATTTTCTAAATAAAACGTGAAGAAAAAGGTTACCTGGATGGAATGTCCAGTCGTAATCCCGAATATTAGGCTCAAGCTGTAAGAGCTTGCAAGCCTTTAATATTCGTCTTCTCTTTAACACTTTAATATTCAAATCATTTTCTAAATAAAAGTTGGAAGAAAAAGGTTACCTGGATGGAATGTCCAGTCGCAATCCCGAATATTAGGCTCAAGCTGTAAGAGCTTGCAAGCCATAAATATTCGTCTTCCCTCCAAAACATTCATAAATATTCGAATCTTTTTCTTAAGCAATATTGGAAAGAAACAGACTGCCTGGGTGGAATGTCCAGACGTAGTCCCAAGTATTAGACCCAAGCTGTAAGAGCTTGTAGGTCATAAGTACTCGTCTTTCAAACTTCAAAATACCTAATTCCTACCTTAATACTTCTTCAATAAAGATGGAAATGGAACATGGTGTATACCGTGCACTCCTGAGGCTAGGATTCGAGATGTATATCTCGCTAATCCAAGTTCTCGCCATCACTCAAAATACGTCCAACCGATCAAACTCTTTTCTCGCCGCCGTGTGAGTAATCGAAAACCTTTTTCATAAAATGAAAGATATATTGTCCTAAGAGATACAAAACAATGTTTCGGCCACGATTGTTGAGTAGAGATAAGTGACGCTTTTCCGAATGTAGATTTATAAATCCGTTCGATGTGTGGTATGCGTCCACTCCTCATCTGTTTTGGGTAAAACAATGTTTTCGTCGATTAATACAGTATAGCTTTCGCTAAAATCGACCAACAAACAAACATTTTTCTACCCAGAACTACGTAAGCCTTGATTTCTCTTTTGAGATACGTAGGAGCAGGATTTGTAAATCTTGTCAGGCCCACTAATAAAAAACTTAGGTTTAGTCCTTCGTCAAAAATCCAAAAACATTCTCTTCTCTCTTCTATTCTTTCTTTCCCACCTAATAACTGAAAAGCCTAACACTTCAAACTAACATTAATGCACACAACTGACCTAATGGTTCCCGTTGAGTACAACGGACGTGAGGGGTGCTAATACCTTCCCCTTGCGTAATAGACTCCCGAACCCGGATATTGGTTGCGATGACCATATCTTATCCTTTCTTTTGTCTTGGGTTTTATCGATATTTCCCCTTTCCTTTTTAGGAATAAATAAAGTTCGGTGGCGACTCTGTTCAGTCCATCATTGCGAGCGTGCGATCGCGCTTCGCTTTGAAGTCGTATCCCCATTATTTTCGAGGTGCGACACCATTCTTGAAGAATTTGGGCACCATGATCATTCATAAGAGATTTATATAAGTTGTGACATCGTTTGGTATCAAGATCTCAAGAGAAAAAGGCTTGAAATTCATCAAAGCATGGCTCAGTCAACCAGAAACCTAGCAAAGTCAACTGTGGTCAACTGTGCATTTAATCAGGGATTTGAAGGTGTGAGATGGTTGGAAAGGTCTCATTCATGTCCATACAAGCCTCACATAACATTTCAAAACATCCACAGTGAAGGATTTGAGGTCAGACAAAAAGTTTCCCAAAATAGTAATGACCTGTAATTTTCAGCTGCCAAAAATGGAAAGTCATTCTCCTCAAAATTACATGTCCAAGCAAGCTTCAAATAAAAATTTGTCCAACATGAAAGTTGAAGATCTTGCTCTTGCCTTTCCAAAAAGTCCAATAACACTCATTTCTCATGTGTGGTTGGCAAGTTATGATCAAATCATTTTTAAGAATTTTGGAATTTCAAAGTGGCATAACTTTCAAACCATTTGGCCAATTTGGGTGATTCTTTTTTGAGCAAACCACATTTGACATGAACTTTCATGATGCATCATCACATTTCATTAAAAATCATCATAGCAAAAGTCCATTTTTCAAGTGTTCATTTTGCATTTTGGTGTGAAAAATGGTCAATTTGAAAAATACATGTCATTTGCACTTCAAACCATTTCCAACACATTCTAAATGGAAAATGTGACTTGTTTCAGCTGCACTTTTACTGTTCCATTGGCTGCATTTGGAAAAGGGCATTTTGGCCACTTAACATGAAATGGCATTTCACTAATTCACATCATTCTTGCTAATCTTGTTTAACAAATTGGATTAGTGCATCATATATACCTAATCATAACAGAAAATCCAGATCCACAATCATAATCTCAGATCCAAAGCAAAAAAAAATTCTCAAAATTCTCTCAATTGTTCTCACATTTTTTTTCACTTGTTCATCAAGAATTCATCACTTTTTTTGCTTTCTCTTGCGTGGATCATCAATTTCAGGTGCTGTTAAAGATCTGTTTGAGGCAAAGGCATAGAGATTCTTGAAGAAAGCTCCACTGTTGAAGACAAAGCTTATTCATGGCAGATGCGAGTTTTGGACTCTTGAAGCACAATTGATTCATTCTGCACCTTCCTTCCATCTTCATAACCACTATAGTGTACCTGTTTTGCACTATTAGGACCTGAAGAGCTTGATTTCATCACTGCATCATCAAGAAGGTGAGAATTCGAATCCTCTAATTCATGAAATCAACATGTGGCTTAGGTAGATCGTGGAACATAGAGCTCACTGCAACTTAGATCACTTAATTTCATCAAGTATTGTTGAAGATATGTAGATCTGAACATTTGAATGTGAAACTTTCTTGGCTCGATCCGTGAAGCATGATTAGATTTAGGTCAAATCATTGTTAGATCCATGATCTAGGTGGAATGAGGATTCGATCCATATATGGCATGATGATTTTTGTGACGATTTTCTGTTGACCGGTATGAACATGAAGAACACGATGATGTGTTCAGTATTTTCACTTCAGTTTTCGCGTTTGATCCATTTGCCTGTGTTTGCTTTCAAATTTGCTGTTTCCCGCGCCACAGAGCCATTCACGTGAGGACACCTCACTTAATGAAACGCATAGTTTCATTAAGTGAGTAGCGTAATTACGCTTATGCCACTGCCAACTTTTAAATTCATTTTAATTCTTAAATGTTTATTTCATTTTATCAATCAAATTTCAAAAATTCATAAATAATTCTTGGATGATCCAAATTGTATGGGGATTTTTGCATCCATCTCCATTTTTCCTCTAGTTTTTTATGAGCATGATATCACAAGTTGTGCACGGCTGTGTTTTATTTTGGTCTAAAGTCTTTGTTCATGTATGCTTCTTGCATATGTTTTGCCATTTCATTCATGAAATCTTGATGCTTGCTCCAAAATGTGTGAAATTTTACATGTGCATTCTAGACTCACTCCTGGTCATTTTGGAGTGTTACATTTTGTGCCATGCCATGCTTTGTGCATCTTCTTGATTTTATCTTCTATGCTTGTTGAACATGATTTGCTCTGGATTTTTGCATGAGATTACATCTAGATGTTAAATTTACATGTGAATTTGTCTTGAATTTTTGAAGGCATTTCCTATTTGATTGGGATTTTATTTGCTGTTTAGTCATTTGTTGACTTTTTGTGATACATGTTCCCATTTGATTTGTGAAATTCTGGTTATTAATTGGATGGATTTGAAATTTGGCATGTGTACTGTAGACATCTTGAGGTTTGCCATGGTTTTAGACCCATTCATTTATCATCTTTTATCTCTGTTTAATGACTGGTTGAATTGGATGCATGTTTTGATGCCATGTATGAGCTTGTATGAACTTGTGTTGACTTTCTGATTTTCATTGACTTACTTCCGTTTATCCAAATGACATGAAATTTGATATGTGGCTCATTGAATGTGTTCTGTTTAAGCTTGAATTTTATGAGAATTTATTGAGTTATTTTGGTATTGGTTTGATTGTGATCATTCTGTTTGCTCCAAGGTGATTCCAAGATGCATAGTTTGACATGTTTAGTGTATGAAATGGATTTGGTGCATAGTTTTGATGTGAGACAAATTGGAATTTGTTCTTATTTGATAAATATTGATTTTGAACAATTTTCACTTGCTGTTTTGAATTTTTCACCTCCTTTTGACCCTAGGCTTGTCCTAGTGGTCTTACTTCTCACATTTGAGTTGTTTTTTCAGGTTAAAGAAGCAATTGCTTTAAGGAGTTTAATTCAAGTTGATTGAGTTTGGTTTAATTGATTGTCATGAACTAACTTGGTTTGTTTTGTAGGATGCTAACTCATTTGATTTGAATTTGTGCTTTGCACATGTGATTGATTGTGTTGACTGTTGGTTCTTATCTTGTCTGTTTTGACTTTGTGATTGGGATACTAATTATATTTGATTGATTTCAGGTACCATAGTTGTAACACCCCGATAAAAATAAGATAATTATTTAATTTAAGTTAATATTATATTTATTAATTTAATTAAATAATTGGAATTATTGGAATATTATTATTATTATTATTATTATTGGAATAATAATTATTGAAAAATATATATAAGTTGGAAATAAGGAAAAAAGAGTTCCATTTTGGTAAAAAGAGTTTTCACGTGAAAGCAGAGAAGCGGCTGAAAAGAGGAAAAGGGCAAAGAGGCAGAGCAAGAGGAAGAAGGTTGGAGAAGAGAAGAGCTTGAGGCTAAAGGATTGTCGGATTAACTCAGGTAAGGGGGGTTTATCGTCGTTTAATGGGTATTATGGGTTAACATGTAATGGGTAGTGATAAGCCGTTGATTTGACCCTAATTGGATTATGAATGTTGAAAAATTGTGATGAATAAATGATGTGAAAACTGTAATTGAATCTGTATTTGTATGAGTTGTGATTTCCCGAACGTATAGCTTTTTACGGAATCGGAATCGGAGGTCCGGAAGTCCTCCAACGGCGGAAAATGCGGAGAATTCTGCATTCTGCTCCGTGTTAGCGCAGGAACAGCTTTCTGTCTTGCGTTAACCGGTTAACCCAGGGTGTTAACCGGTTAACACTGTTAGGAATTGTGAGGTATTGCTGTTTTGCTTGCGTTAACCGGTTAACCCAGGGCGTTAACCGGTTAACACTGTTGTGGGTTGTGAAAATATTGCTGTTCTGTCTGCGTTAACCGGTTAACCCAGGGCGTTAACCGGTTAACACTGTTGAATTTTGCCAGAAAGCGTGTTCTGTGCTGCGTTAACCGGTTAACCCAGGGCGTTAACCGGTTAACCCAGGGCGTTAACCGGTTAACACTGTTGGAAAAGTGAAAAATTAATATTTTAATGTTGTGAACATAATTGGTGATTGGCCTATATCGGTGTGTGATATGGTAGGGATTATTTCTCGTTGTTTTGAGTAGGATAGGTATTAGTAGAGTGTGCTAATACTGTGACTGAATTATTTGGCATGACATGATATAATTATGTGATAAATATGCTGATGATGTGTGAAAATATGCATAATGTTGTGAATGTATATATTATGTATGTAATTGTGGATGGACTGTTTTATGGCTTAGAGTGTGAGCATATGTCCATTGTGGATTGTTGTTGATGTTGCATGCTAGGTGATTTGGTATAGCATAATGTGACCTTTATGGTGGTAGCTAATTCCCATGGTGAGGAATTAGTGATGTTAGTCATTTTGGACTGTTGTTGATGTTGCATGCTAGGTGATTAGCGTGCATAGCATGGCCCTTGGGGTGGTAGCTAATTCCCATGGTGAGGAATTAGTGATGTGAGTCACTAGGTCTCAAATGAGTGGGACTAGTGAGCTTGGTAGCCGTACCTGGATTTGGTCGGTGAAGTTGAACTATATGTTCACGAATAGTCGGTACCGCATGCATGGAGTCTCATTGCATAGTGTATGTACGGCGTATAATATGAATGGATGTATTCCAATATTATAAGTGTGTTTTGTGTTGGCGTTGAGCATGAATTGAGATTATACGTGTGCTTTATGTTGGTGTTGAGTATGATGTTTGAGTTGATGTGCCGTTACTGAATGTGTGCTATGATTAGGGTGATGAAATGTGTTAAATTACTTAACATTGCATGATATTTTATAATGCTTATTATATCGATTGAGGAACTCACCCTTACAACTATTTTTTCAGGTAACGAGCAGTGATTGGGTAGGAGCTAGTGCTTGAAGTCTAGTGTAGTTCCTTAGTGGGTCATGCTCTGGTAGATGTAACATCGGGATGGGATGTTTTAAATGTTTTATTGTTGGTTGTGAACCAGTTTACATGTAATATGCTACATGTTTTGCATGATTGATTTAAGCTCTATCCGCTGCGTATTGTGCAAATGCTTTATGTTTTGAATTAATAAAAGAGCATGACAGTTATTATGGTGAATGGTGTGAAGTAATTGTGTGACACCCTTAATTGCATATTTACTCTGATTGATATATGTTGTTATTTAAATTAAATATTTGGGGTATTTTAGAAGGGTGTTACATTAGTGGTATCAGAGCATAGTCGGTCGAGTCGAGTCGTAATTATTCTGTTTTCCCTGTACGGGATAGGTGTTGTGTAACCCTATCAGTACTTATTGTTTTAGCTTGATTGGGTTTTCAGAATAGAGATGGCTGGAAGAGGTAGAGACGATGCTGCGATTGCTGAGGCTCTGGGTATGCTAGCTGGAGTACTTGGAGGAAATCCGAATGTTGTGGGAATGGGAGCTGCTCGTCAACTGAGTGAGTTCCAGAAGAACAATCCTCCAATGTTCAAGGGAGCATACGATCCAGATGGTGCTCAGAAGTGGTTGAAGGAGATCGAGAGGATCTTCCGAGTGACTGAGTGTGCCGATAACCAGAAGGTCAGGTTCGGTACGCATATGCTGTCAGAGGAAGCAGATGATTGGTGGGTTGCTACCCGCACTGAGTTGGAATCTGCTGGGAATACTGAGATCACTTGGGCTGTGTTCAGAGAGAGATTCCTGAGGAAGTACTTTCCAGAGGATGTCAGAGGAAAGAAAGAGATAGAGTTCTTGGAATTGAAGCAGGGCAACCGGTCTGTTACTGAGTATGCTGCTAAGTTCACAGAGCTGTCGAAGTATTACACTCCCTATGATGAGGCTACTGGGGAATTTTCGAAATGTGTGAAGTTTGAGAACGGGTTGCGTCCCGAGATCAAGCAGGCTATTGGGTATCAGCGGATCAGAGTGTTCTCTGACTTGGTTGACTGTTGCAGGATTTTTGAACAGGATACCAAAGCCAGAGCGGAAAGCTATCAGCAGAGGGTTGATAGGAAAGGCAAGAATCAGAATGATCGTGGGAAACCGTATGCAGTTGGCAAAGGTTTCCAGAGACAGAGTGGAATGAAGAGGCCTAGTGGGGGAGACTCTAGTGCCCCTGCTAAGTGTTACAGATGTGGTCAGGCTGGACATCGTTTCCATGAGTGTACCAGTGCTGAGAAGAAGTGTTTCAAGTGTGGCAAAGGTGGTCACTTGGCTGCAGAGTGCCGGTTGAAGACTATGACTTGTTTCAACTGTGGAGAGGTGGGTCATATTAGCCCACAGTGTCCTAAGCCGAAGAAAGAGAACCAGTCGGGAGGCAAGGTCTTCGCTTTATCGGGTTCTGAGACTTTTGCAGATGATCGTTTGATCCGAGGTACGTGTTATATTAATGGCTTTCCTCTTGTAGCTATTATTGACACCGGTGCTACTCATTCCTTTATATCTTTGGATTGTGCTGTGAAACTTAAGTTAGAGATATCTGAGATGCATGGAAGTATGGTGATTGATACTCCTGCGAAGGGTTCAGTGACTACTACTTCAGTTTGTTTAAATTGTCCTTTGAGTATTTTTGGTAGAGACTTTGGGATGGACCTAGTGTGTCTTCCACTAGTGCAGATTGATGTTATCCTGGGTATGAACTGGTTGGTGTTTAACCGAGTTCATATCAACTGTTTTGATAAGACTGTGATCTTTCCTGAGATTGAGGAAGGAAAGAGTTTGTTTCTATCAGCAAGGCAGGTGAATGAGGCAGTAGTAGATGGGGCAGAGTTGTTTATGCTGTTAGCGACTTTGGAGGCTAAAGATAAACTGGTGATTTGCGATCTAGCTGTGGTGTGTGATTTTCCTGATGTGTTTCCTGAAGAAGTGAATGAATTATCGCCAGAGCGTGAAGTTGAGTTCTCGATTGATTTGGTACCTGGTACTAGGCCGATGTCGATGGCTCCGTACCGTATGTCTGCTGTTGAGTTAACTGAATTGAAGAGTCAGTTGGAAGATCTATTGGATAAGAAATTTATTCGTCCGAGTGTGTCACCGTGGGGTGCACCAGTGTTATTGGTTAAGAAGAAAGAAGGTACTATGAGGTTGTGTGTGGACTACAGGCAACTGAATAAAGTGACGATCAAGAATCTGTATCCTTTGCCAAGGATTGATGATTTGATGGATCAGTTGGTTGGTGCGAGTGTGTTCAGTAAAATAGATTTGAGATCTGGGTATCATCAGATACGTGTGAAAACTGAGGATATTCAGAAGACTGCTTTTAGAACAAGGTATGGACATTATGAGTATTCTGTAATGCCTTTTGGTGTGACTAATGCGCCTGGAGTATTTATGGAGTATATGAATAGGATTTTCCATCCGTACCTAGATCAGTTTGTTGTGGTGTTTATTGATGATATTTTGGTGTATTCGAAATCTGAAGAAGAGCATGCTGAGCATTTGAGGGTGGTTTTAGGTGTTCTACGAGAAAAGAAGTTATTTGCTAAACTGTCCAAGTGTGAATTTTGGTTAGAAGAGGTTAGTTTTCTTGGTCATGTGATTTCAAGAGATGGTGTTGCTGTTGATCCTTCTAAGATTGAAGCTGTATCTAAGTGGGAAGCTCTGAAGTCAGTTTCTGAGATAAGGAGTTTTCTTGGACTTGCAGGTTATTATAGGAAATTCATTGAGGGATTTTCTAAGTTGGCATTACCGTTGACGATGTTGACTAGGAAGGGGCAAGCTTTTGTTTGGGACTCAAAATGTGAAGAAGGTTTCCAAGAGTTAAAGAGAAGGTTGACTACTGCTCCTATTCTGATATTACCGAGTCCATCGGAATCATTTGAGGTTTACTGTGATGCTTCATTGTTGGGTTTGGGTGGTGTGTTGATGCAGAATAAGCAGGTTATAGCTTATGCTTCGAGACAACTGAGGGTTCATGAGAGGAACTATCCGACACACGATTTAGAGTTGGCAGCCGTGGTATTTGTTCTGAAGTTATGGAGGCATTACTTGTACGGGTCAAGATTTGAGGTTTTCAGTGACCATAAGAGTTTAAAGTATTTGTTTGATCAGAAAGAGCTGAATATGAGACAGAGGAGATGGTTAGAGTTTCTGAAGGATTATGACTTTGGTTTGAATTACCATCCGGGTAAAGCAAACGTAGTGGCTGATGCATTGAGTCGGAAATCATTGCATATGTCTATGTTAATGGTTAAGGAATTGGATTTAATTGAGCAATTTAGAGACTTGAGTTTGGTGTGTGAGAGTACTCACAATAGTGTTAAATTGGGAATGTTAAAGTTAACGAGTGGTATTCTGGATGAGATCAGAGAGGGTCAGAAATCCGATGTACTTTTGGTTGATAAGTTGACTCTAGTGAATCAAGGTCAAGGTGGCGAATTCAGAGTGGATGAGAATGGTGTTTTGAAATTTGGTAATCGGGTGTGTATTCCGGATGTTACCGAACTTAAGAAGAGTATTCTTGAGGAAGGACATCGTAGTGGCCTGAGTATTCATCCTGGGGCTACGAAGATGTATCATGATTTGAAGAAGTTATTTTGGTGGCCGGGAATGAAAAGAGAAATTGCGAGTTTTGTTTATTCTTGTTTGACTTGTCAGAAGTCAAAGATTGAGCATCAGAAGCTGTCTGGGCTAATGCAACCGTTGGCTATTCCAGAGTGGAAGTGGGATAGTATCAGTATGGATTTTGTTTCTGGTTTACCGAGAACAATTAAGAATTTTGAAGCCATTTGGGTGATTGTTGATAGATTGACGAAATCGGCTCATTTCATTCCGATCAGAATGGATTATCCGTTAGAGAGATTAGCCGAGTTGTATATTGAGAAGATTGTAAGTTTGCATGGTATTCCGTCGAGTATTGTTTTGGACAGAGATCCTAGATTTACATCGAAGTTTTGGGAAGGTTTGCAGAAGGCTTTGGGAACTAAGCTGAGATTGAGTTCTGCATATCATCCGCAGACTGATGGTCAGACTGAGAGGACGATTCAGTCACTGGAGGATCTTTTGAGGGCTTGTGTTTTGGAAAAGGGAGGTGCTTGGGATTGTTATTTGCCTTTGATTGAGTTTACCTACAACAATAGTTTTCATTCGAGCATTGGTATGGCACCGTTTGAAGCTTTGTATGGTAGGAGATGTCAGACGCCTTTATGTTGGTATGAGTCCGGTGAGAGTGCTGTGGTTGGACCGGAGATTGTTCAACAAACTACGGAAAAGATTAAGATGATTCAGGAGAAGATGAGGATTGCTCAGAGTCGTCAGAAGAGTTATCACGACAAGAGGAGGAAGTCACTTGAGTTTCAAGAGGGAGATCATGTGTTTCTTCGTGTTACTCTGATAACTGGGGTTGGTCGAGCTTTGAAATCGAAGAAGTTGACACCTCGATTTATTGGTCCTTATCAGATTTTGGAGAGGATAGGGGAGGTAGCCTATCGTATCGTTTTACCGCCGTCACTTGCGAATTTGCATGAGGTTTTTCATGTGTCTCAGTTGAGGAGGTACATTCCTGATCCGTCGCATGTTGTCCAAGTAGATGATGTACAGGTGAGAGATAACCTGACTGTTGAAACATCACCTATGAGGATCGAGGATCGAGAGTTGAAGCAGTTGCGGGGTAAAGAGATTGCTTTGGTAAAGGTAGCTTGGGGAGGACCAGCAGGTGGCAATGTGACTTGGGAACTTGAGAATCAGATGAAGGAGTCTTATCCGGAGTTATTCGCTTGAGGTATGTTTTCGAGGACGAAAACTTTTTTAGTGGGGGAGAGTTGTAACACCCCGATAAAAATAAGATAATTATTTAATTTAAGTTAATATTATATTTATTAATTTAATTACATAATTGGAATTATTGGAATATTATTATTATTATTATTATTATTATTATTGGAATAATAATTATTGAAAAATATATATAAGTTGGAAATAAGGAAAAAAGAGTTCCATTTTGGTAAAAAGAGTTTTCACGTGAAAGCAGAGAAGCGGCTGAAAAGAGGAAAAGGGCAAAGAGGCAGAGCAAGAGGAAGAAGGTTGGAGAAGAGAAGAGCTTGAGGCTAAAGGATTGTCGGATTAACTCAGGTAAGGGGGGTTTATCGTCGTTTAATGGGTATTATGGGTTAACATGTAATGGGTAGTGATAAGCCGTTGATTTGACCCTAATTGGATTATGAATGTTGAAAAATTGTGATGAATAGATGATGTGAAAACTGTAATTGAATCTGTATTTGTATGAGTTGTGATTTCCCGAACGTATAGCTTTTTACGGAATCGGAATCGGAGGTCCGGAAGTCCTCCAACGGCGGAAAATGCGGAGAATTCTGCATTCTACTCCGTGTTAGCGCAGGAACAGCTTTCTGTCTTGCGTTAACCGGTTAACCCAGGGTGTTAACCGGTTAACACTGTTAGGAATTGTGAGGTATTGCTGTTTTGCTTGCGTTAACCGGTTAACCCAGGGCGTTAACCGGTTAACACTGTTGTGGGTTGTGAAAATATTGCTGTTCTGTCTGCGTTAACCGGTTAACCCAGGGCGTTAACCGGTTAACACTGTTGAATTTTGCCAGAAAGCGTGTTCTGTGCTGCGTTAACCGGTTAACCCAGGGCGTTAACCGGTTAACACTGTTGGAAAAGTGAAAAATTAATATTTTAATGTTGTGAACATAATTGGTGATTGGCCTATATCGGTGTGTGATATGGTAGGGATTATTTCTCGTTGTTTTGAGTAGGATAGGTATTAGTAGAGTGTGCTAATACTGTGACTGAATTATTTGGCATGACATGATATAATTATGTGATAAATATGTTGATGATGTGTGAAAATATGCATAATGTTGTGAATGTATATATTGTGTATGTAATTGTGGATGGACTGTTTTATGGCTTAGAGTGTGAGCATATGTCCATTGTGGATTGTTGTTGATGTTGCATACTAGGTGATTTGGCATAGCATAATGTGGCCTTTATGGTGGTAGCTAATTCCCATGGTGAGGAATTAGTGATGTTAGTCATTTTGGACTGTTGTTGATGTTGCATGCTAGGTGATTAGCGTGCATAGCATGGCCCTTGGGGTGGTAGCTAATTCCCATGGTGAGGAATTAGTGATGTGAGTCACTAGGTCTCAAATGAGTGGGACTAGTGAGCTTGGTAGCCGTACCTGGATTTGGTCGGTGAAGTTGAACTATATGTTCACGAATAGTCGGTACCGCATGCATGGAGTCTCATTGCATAGTGTATGTACGGCGTATAATATGAATGGATGTATTCCAATATTATAAGTGTGTTTTGTGTTGGCGTTGAGCATGAATTGAGATTATACGTGTGCTTTATGTTGGTGTTGAGTATGATGTTTGAGTTGATGTGCCGTTACTGAATGTGTGCTATGATTAGGGTGATGAAATGTGTTAAATTACTTAACATTGCATGATATTTTATAATGCTTATTATATCGATTGAGGAACTCACCCTTACAACTATTTTTTCAGGTAACGAGCAGTGATTGGGTAGGAGCTAGTGCTTGAAGTCTAGTGTAGTTCCTTAGTGGGTCATGCTCTGGTAGATGTAACATCGGGATGGGATGTTTTAAATGTTTTATTGTTGGTTGTGAACCAGTTTACATGTAATATGCTACATGTTTTGCATGATTGATTTAAGCTCTATCCGCTGCGTATTGTGCAAATACTTTATGTTTTGAATTAATAAAAGAGCATGACAGTTATTATGGTGAATGGTGTGAAGTAATTGTGTGACACCCTTAATTGCATATTTACTCTGATTGATATATGTTGTTATTTAAATTAAATATTTGGGGTATTTTAGAAGGGTGTTACAATAGTCGCTTTAGTTCCTTTGAGAACTTGCTATTGCTTTGCTTTGCTTAAGCATTGAGGTAGACTCTCTTGTCTCCATGTAGTCTGGAAGACCTGGCTTGTTATTTAGCCAGGCAACTGTCTGAAGTCCTCCTTAAGAGGCAATGTTTGTGATTGTTTAACTTTGTCCCCAAGCAGGTAAAGACCTCATGTGAGGCAATTGGTAGACAAAAGAGATATGTAGCCTATCTCCTACTATTCTGTGAGTCACTCACCTTGCTCACACCACATGTGTTGATGCATAGTGAGTAAAAACCCAAGATCTATCGAGTCTAACTTGTGGAGAGAGTTCCATCTTTCTGAACTCCCACACCTTCTGATATTCAATACTCTCCCTGACCGGGGATAAGAGTGATGAGGCACACCCCTCATATCCTTTCATCTGCTTCACCTTGGCTCTCAATGTCAAGGTTAAGAGCACCATTTACCCTATTCCAGTGGACTTTTAAGTCTAACCCTTTGATTGAGCCTAATTGTTTGGTTATAGTGGGTGCTAAATGACTTTGTCTGATTGATTGCTTGTTGCATTTGTACTTGCTTGCTTGCCTTTGTGCACTTATCATCACCGATTGTTCATTATTGCATGATCATCATTGCCTATCTTGTGGTTTGTTTGAGTTTACCCATTGAGGACAATTGTAAGACCATGTTCTTTGGCCATTGTTCCTATGATTTGGAAGGGACAGAGTGTAAGACCATTTCACTTGGTCACTCATGTCCATTGCTTAGTGCATTGTTTGTTTGTTGTATGTGAGGATGCAATTATAAGACCATGTTGTTGGCATTTGTATTCCTATGATCATCCTTTGGAGGTTGGTATAAGTCCAGATAGATTGGCATCTGACATCCAAGTTTTGTTTTACTTTAGGAGATTAGTGTAAATCCATTTATTGGTATCCGATATCCGCTTTTCCTTTTGTGAGATTGGTATAAGATAATTGATGGCATCCGGTATCATTGTTTTGTTTTAGGAGATTGGTGTAAATCCATTTATTGGTATCCGATATCCGCTTTTGTTTGTGAGATTGGTATAAGTCCATTGATGGCATCCGGTATCACCTTGCTTTTATTTGCTTGCTTTGTTGCCTCATTCCTAAGGACACACTTGAATCATCTTCTATATGATTTCAAGAGGTGAACCTTTATAAGAAGTTTTACGTTCCATCATCCATACCCTCTTTGTCCTAAACCTTTTCACACTTTGCTTTCAAAAACTTTGACTTGTTGTGCAAACATCTTCATGTCTTTTCAAATTAGAAACCTGGACCTTAAGTCCTTGACTTTTCAAACCTCACTTTTCATAACACTTCTTTGAATCAATCTTAATCATACCTTGACCATACTTTGTGAATAATCATAATCAATTAACTTCACCCATTCAATTGTTTTGGCTTTGTCCATTGTTAATATGTTTTCATACATTAGCCATAGGTTTTAATTACCATAGTGGTTGATGTAAATCTTACCTTATCCTTAGTGAGTTGATTGTAAGTCTTCCATACTTATTATAGGGTTAACCCCTCACTAGTATGTTGAAGCCGTCCTCGCATGGTGGATTGTTGATTCGGGTTGAGTTTTCTCCCATTGGTAATGAAAAGCCTTAATGCTTGTGTTTTAAAATGAACTCACTAATTTTTGGAAATCTTTTAGCCGAACTACGGCGTTTTGATCCTTACCTTTGATGGAAGGTACGTAGGCAACGGGTTCATCCGTTCGAACACAAAAATAACTAACTTGTACATTCTTTTCTCATCATCCCATTCATGTTTGCACAATATGTCAAAACAAATAAACATTTTATACAACAAGTGTGAAAAGGGCTCCCTAGGAGTACCTAGGACGTGATGGGTGCCTAACACCTTCCCATTGCGTAATTTACCCCTTACCCAGATTCTCTGATCTTTTATTGGTTTTCTACGTGTAAAACTTCTTAGGTTTTTGTTCGCTTTTTAACCAGTCCTTAGGATAAATAAAAGTGCGGTGGCGACTCGATTCATTGTATGCTTTGCTTATGGTTTAATCAATAAATCATATAGCGACGAATACACCGCTACACCTACGTCCAGAGGAATTGTGGTGGTGTGGCTTCTTGGCCAAATATTAGTTAACAGTAGCACAAGAAAAGCCCTAGCTCCCAAATTAAAATTTTCTCTTTTCCACAATTTCGGATGTCCTTGATCATTTAGTTCGAAGGATTTTCCGCTAAGGCATAGGGTAGCATTTACCGCCTCAAGATTCCACCTGTTAGCTGCCTCCATGGTATGATACTCACAACACTCACCCTCTCCAAGAGTTAGGGGATTACCCAGATATGAATTAATGTCATCCCTTCCAAAGGAAACGATCTTACCCCTTACCCTGGATCGGTAGATGAAAGCCGTCCCCTCCTCTCGATGCATAGCGTTCGCATAAAATTCCCGAACGATATCATAATTGATTGCTGCTTCTGGTTCGCATAGTTTCATCCACCTTCGTCGTTCAAAAGCCGCAACCACACTATGATACGTCCCAGTTGGAGCTAGACGGATAAACCTCTCAGGCAAGATGGTTCTCTTAATTAGGCTTTCGAATCGTGCCTCGTGTTCATCACTAATGAACCTTCTGATTGAACGGGCTTGAGGAGGTGCCGTGGTTTTAGTTCTTTTTGACATCTGCAATCAACACCAGAGCAACCACGGAACAAACATGGAAAGAATTAGCAAATAATCACAAAAACATGGCTCTGGAATTCCCAGTTCGCGGCGCGAAGGCCAGTTCGCGGCGCGAACTCTATGAACCAGGAAATCTCCCAGAGCTTCCTAGGGTTCCAACAGTGGGAAGCAATCAACTCCCAATCAGTCAAGGTTTTCACATCTACCCTAGTCCTAATCTAAATCAAACATGCATAGTGATTTCAAAAGGTAATCTACAAGAAAAATTTGATTTCTAACCAACCCTAAATATAAAACCCAAAAGGGATTGGAAAAGAGGAATTGAGGAGTACATACCTTTTGAAATACTACTTCTTGCTAGCAATTGATGATTAGGAGTATGGGAAATGAAGATTTTAGTATTTGGTGGGTTTTTGATAGTGGAGACGAAAGCACGGCAAGGTTGGAGTTTTGAAAAAGTGTTGGAATGAGAAAAGAATATGACCTAACAGAATTTAAGTAATTCTGTCACGCAAGGTTCGCGGGGCGAACATTGTTCGCGGCGCGACCTGAGACTCTTTATTCAGTTCGCGGCGCGAACTGGGGTCGCGAGGCGAACCGTGAAAAACAGAACCCCAAAATTCTAAAATTTTGTTCGCGGCGCGAACTGGGGTCGCGGGGCGAACTGTGAAAAACAGAACCCCCAAAATTCTAAAATTTTAACAGAGAAGAAAATCACACAACAAAGAAAAATAAAATGCAAACTTACGACGTTGGGTTGCCTCCCAACAAGCGCTTTGTTTAACGTCGTTAAGAGCTCGACGGTACCTCGATTAGCCTGGTCCAGATAAGGAAATAACACACACATCACGGTTTATGTCACCACTATGATAGATTTTTAGTCTTTGACCATTAACAGTCCAGCTCTCTTGTGACTTTGGATCCTCTATCACAATGGCTCCATAATTCCGTACTTCCTTGATAACAAATGGTCCTGACCACTTCGACTTCAACTTACCAGGAAATAACTTCAACCTCGAGTTGAAAAGCAATACCATCTGTCCAACATGAAACTCCTTATGACGGACCTTTCCATCATGGTATTCCTTTACCTTTTCCTTGTACAGCTTATTCGAATGGTATGCATCATTCCTTAATTCCTCCAATTCATGGAGTTGACCTTTTCTTCTTTCCCCAGCTAAAGTGGAGTCGAAATTCAAGAACTTAAGAGCCCATAGTGCTCTATGCTCCATTTCCACTGGAAGATGACAAGTCTTCCCATACAGCATTTGAAACGGAGTTAGCCCAATAGGTGCTTTGTAGGCAGTGCGATACGCCCACAAAGCTTCATCCAGTTTTAAGGACCAATCTTTTCTTGAATTCGAGACTGTTTTCTCAAGAATCCGTTTGACTTCCCGGTTTGAAACCTCAGTTTGACCATTCGCTTGTGGGTGGTAGGGAGTGGTCACCTTGTGCTTTACACCATAATGTTGCAGAACTTTTTCTAAAGGTGTATTGCAAAAGTGTGAGCCTCCATCACTTATCAACACCCTAGGCACACCAAAACGTGAGAATATGTTTTTCTTTAAAAATTTGATCACTGTTTTGGCGTCGGCCTTAGGTGAGGCAATTGCTTCTACCCACTTCGAGACATAGTCAACGGCTACTAGTATGTACTCATTTGAGAAAGAAGAGGGGAATGGGCCAACGAAATCAATACCCCAACAATCAAAAACTTCCACTTCTAGCATGTTGGTTAGAGGAATTTCATCCCGTTTTCCTATTCCTCCACTCCTTTGGCATGCATCACAACTCTTCGCATGTTCATGCGCATCTTTGAATAAAGATGGCCAATAAAAACCCGATTGGAGTACTTTAGTAGCTGTTCTCAAACCACTATAGTGACCTCCATACGGAGAGTTGTGACAGTGCCAAAGAATGTCTCTTGACTCCTCAATTGTTACACACCTTCTCAAAATATTGTCATCTCCTACTTTAAACAGATAAGGATCATCCCAAACATAATATTTTGCATCTGCCAAGAATTTCCTTCTTTGATTGCAAGTGAAGTCTTCCGGTGTTAAACCGGTTGCTTTGTAGTTAGCAAAATCAGCAAACCAAGGCCTCACTTGAATCGCATAAAGTTTTTCATCTGGAAATTCTTCTCTCACCTCCTCTTCTTTGTTTGTAATGTCTACATTGACCAACCGAGATAAATGATCCGCCACCAAGTTTTCAGAACCTTTTTTATCCCGAATTTCCAAATCAAACTCTTGTAATAAAAGGATCCAACGAATAAGCCTTTATTTGGAATTCGGCTTGGTAAGCAAATATTTTATCGCCGAGTGTTCAGTGTAGATTACAACTTTTGAACCAATCAAATAAGCTCTAAATTCTTCCAATGCATATACTATGGCTAGTAATTCTTTTTCAGTTGTTGCGTAATTAACTTGTGCTTCATTCAACACCTTACTAGCATAGTGTATGGCATGGAAAATTTTATCGCTTCTTTGTCCTAACACCGCACCAACTGCATAATCGCTAGCGTCACACATGAGTTCGAAATCAAGGTTCCAGTTCGGTGCTACGATTATAGGTGCGGTGACCAACTTTTCTTTCAAATCTAAGAAAGCTTTAAGACATGATTCATCAAAAAGAAAAGGCGTACCTTTGTTGAGCAAACTGCTCAATGGCTTTGCTATCTTTGAAAAATCTTGTATGAATCCCCGGCAACGGCGCCAATTTATTGAAAAGTATATCTTCGGAAAATATTTTTATATCGTTTCCACAGAGATTGGTTGATATTACCGCCATTCTATAATCCAAATGTTGTAAGTTTAAAAAGTAACAAGGTTGTTTTGGTTGGAAAGTTATCTTGTGAGTAAATGTCACTAAAAAAACAGTAAAATGGTTTTAATCTAATATAAAAGCTTGGCAAGATTGGAGTTTACTATTTCAAATGTTTATGCTTCCTTATGATAACTATATAGATTTAAGATTATTGATGATGTTCAAGTATCCTCTCAAAGTCATTTATGTCTAAATAATATTGTGATAATCACTATATTGATCCTTAGACGATCTCTCCACCTAACTATCAATATAGCAATCTTTAATGTTTAATACCAAAGAAGAGTAATGAATAAATCTATCTCTACAACTTATTCACTACTTGAAAATCTGTTTTATGTCAAGACTCAAATAATCTCTCTCGACAACTACTCAATTCTGGTTTTCAACTTAGGGCAAAAACAGTATTCAATACATCAACAATCTTTGAAATATATATAAATCAAATGGAATACATAAACATATGAGAATAGCTACTACCTCCAATCTTGACAAAGGAGAGTTTAGCTCCTCATCATCATTGTTACAAAGCAGAAAGTTAAAGAAGAAAAACTCTGTTTTTCTCTCTTACAAAATCTCTCAATATCAATGTGTGAATAATAGTCAATGAATGAATGCCCTAGAACAATGTATTTTTCTTTACAAAAAGGGGTGACATTTCCCTAATTGGTCATTCTCATCCAAAGCAGAAAAGCTATTCCAAGGCAGACACCAAAATGGCAACAACCTTTTTCTGCAAGACAACACTTTTGACCCTCAGTCAGCTTGCTGGATTCGCAGCCTTCGCGGCGCGAAGGCAGTTCGCGGCGCGAACTGTTGCTTATCCAGCTTCCTTGTTTGGCAAGCTTCATCCAAAATATGGTGTTGCATTCTAAAGCCTTCTCATCCAAAAATTCTACACAATTAACAAAAATGTGAAATAACTATTCAAAACAAAATAAATTAAACCTAATTGCATTTATACAGAATAGTGAGAACGAAAGTGTGTAATTACATCAAAACTTGGTAAAAGGGACCAATAAAATGCTATAAAAAGTAGTATTAATTGGTCCCTAACAAGTATCACCCAACAGAGTCGGAACGGGATTATGAGTAGAGAAAATCCTAATAGCGATCACATCCACAAACTTGTCGATGTTGGGGAATAATACTAACCCATAGACGAGAAGTACAGATATGGCTTCAAAGGCATCCTCACTCATGGCCTTCCCATACATAGTAGCTGTAGCAATGAGGAACTCAAAAGGGAGACCTTGAATTCTACCTTTGGTAGTCATATGAGCACCAACCAGAGATTCATCTATATGCAACATGTCAACTATCTCTCAAGAAGTAGGAATACTCTCTAAGCCACTGAATGACAACTGGTCTAGAATAGGTATACCCACAAGGTAGGCATACTCTTCAAGCGCGGGCAAAAGCTGAAAATCCGGAAATGTGAAGCAACGGTGCAAGGGATCATAAAACTGCACCAATACACTCATCAACCCTTCATCCACCTGAGTAGTCAGAAGAGGAAGAAGCTTCCTAAAACGAGCCTTGAAACCCAAGGGATCTAATACATAGGATGTCAAATTCCTTAGTTCTTTCAAATCTGGTTGTCTGAAGCTGTACTTCTTTGTATTCCTTCTTTGTCTTTCCATGTCTGAAAATTTGCAAATAGACCTCTTAAGTTCCTTGAAAATTTTCTTATTATTTTGATGATATGGATGCAAATGGGTGCATGAATGTATGAATGCAACAATCACACTCAAGGATCAAGCAAAGCACACCAAACAAAGGTCATGGGATGATCATATTATCCTTAATATCAATCATCCATTTTGGTGGATTTTGGTTTACACCTTATCAACACCCAAGTTCCATTGATATTAAGGATACATGAACGGATCAACCACGAATCAAGGGTTTGTTGCAAATCACGAGCATGGAGTCTCGGTTTCGAACCACCCAAAGGGAGTGTACTAGGGTTTAATCTGCCAAACATGTTCTACAAGAGGATCCCATAGTCATCATCCCATCTTTCGGATATTATCGGAGAAACGACTACTCGTATTCCAAAAAATATTCTCAAGAGAGACTCTTATGAGTGTAGTATCGCGTAACAATCATATCAAATCTTACACTTGAACGACCTCCGCACTACATCCTAAGAATAGGCCAAGATGGGCTTGGTAAACTAAGGTCTTTGGCTTCTAAGGTCTATATTGAAAAGAGTAATGTCTAACCACAACTACTTGTGTGACATTATTGATCCCAACATGACCTCCACCAAGTGAATGGACTTGCAAGTCAACTTGCTAAGGAATAACTCCACACAAGTCAACAAGACTACGCCATTCTCATATCCTAAGTGCACTCGAGTTCGGGTATAGAACTCATCTCACAAAGATCACCAAGCATACAAGGAATTAATATTCAAGCAAATCAATCATTACATACAATACAGTAATCCCATATTGCAAAAAAATATGTCACAAAACAATATACAACCCAATATGAAAAATAGGCAAAACCCACTAGGTCAAACCTCAGATTCCCAGCAGAGTCGCCACTTTTCTGTAGCGGGGTATTCGTTACCATTAGAGACATTGGCTAAATCTAAGGTAAATCATATAAGTCGAGTCGCCACCGCACTTCTATTTATCCAAAGGAATGGTTAGAAAGCGAACAAAAACCTAAAAGTTTTATCGAATCAAAAACTAGTAAAAAAGTCAGAGATCTGGGTAAGGGGGTTGGTTATGCAATGGGAAGGTGTTAGGCACCCAAAACATCCTAGGTACTCCTAGGGAGCCCTTTTCACATTTGTTGTATGGTTGGTATTTTGTGAAAATTTGTTTGTGCAAACATGATTGAAGAGATGAGAAGAGAATGTACAAGTTATTTACATTTTGTGTTTGAATGGATAAACCCATTGCCTACGTACCATCTTAAAAAAAAGATTAGGATAAAAACATCGTAGTTCGGGGTAAAAATCTCAAAAAAAATTGGTGAATTGATTGGTCCAAAAGCCTTAAGGTCTTTTGTTATCCAAGGGAGAAAACTCAACCTAAAACCACAAATCCACCATGTGAGGATAGCTTCAGCATGCTAGTGAGGGGTTAACCCTATAATAAGCATGGAAGACTCATTGTCCATCACTAAGGATATAGGTGAGCATTACATTTACCTCAAGGATAACTCAAACCTAATAGCTAAAGGTTATGAAAAATTTGATTAAGAAGGTGGCCATTGAAACCACAAAGGACATTTGAATGGGTTGTATTTACCAATGAAAAGTATTTACAAAATGGTCAAAGTTGGCTTAGAAGTTCAATTCAAAATAAGTGTTATGAAAAGAAAGTTTGAAAGTCAAAAGCATAGGGCTTAGGTTTCTAATGTTGAAAACAATTGTTAAATGTTTGCACAAAAGTTTTGGCTTGGGTTAGAGTGGAGAGAAGAAAAAGAAAGGCTAAAGTCCTAAGCATGCAAGAGGTGAGGGATAAAGAATAAGACCACAATGGAGTTCCTCTCTTGAGATCATATTGATGATCCAAGTAGCTCCCATCCTTTGGAATAAGCAATCACATAAGAATAAACTCAAGCAATCAACAATCAAATGAACTCTAGGAAAGCTCCTCAATCCATCTTGGATCTCTCTCTCTTGGAAGTTCATGGTAATGGTTCCTCAATTGGGCTCAGTGTTGGAATCCCTAGCACAAAACACACACATCAAAAGGTTCTATAAAAACAAATGAGGAATGGACAAGAGGAGTTTAGAAGTTGGTCCTTTCAAAGTCATCTTCAATATTAAGCATTCTAAAGGCCCAATGCCTAGTTGCTCTTTGACTTTTATAGCACTCTAAAGGCCCAATGCCTAGTTGCTCTTTGACTCCAAATTTGCATAGGGGCAGCTGTAGCACCTCAAATTTGCACCTCCCTTTTGTACATTCATTTTCATATTAGGTCATTAACATAACATAGTCCACTGCATAACATTGCATTGTCCTTTGCCCAAGTGCAAGATCATCAGTCAAGACTGGTTAGGAGGATCAGTCAAGCTAGCAAGCCTGTGCAATTTCTCAAGGAAGCAAAGCCCTATGGTTGGTTCATTGAGTTCACATGACCTAGGGACCATCTTGGAGTGGTTTGGCCAAGGATTGGATGATCAAAGCTCAACAGTCAAGCTGAATTTCATCTGAAACCCTAGAAAGTCAACTGTGGTCAACTGTGCCTGAAATCAAGGATTTGAAGGTGGGAGATGGTTTGAAAGGCTTCATTCATGTCCATACAAGTCTCATTTGACATTTCAAAGATCAAGATTGAAGAATTTGAGGTCAGATGAAAAGTTTCCAAAAATAGTAAGTGACCTGTAATTTCAAATTGCCAAAAATGGAAAGGTCTTATCCTCAAATTTACATCATCATACAAGCTTCAAATGGAATTTTGTCCAACATGAAAGTTGAAGATCTTGCTCTCACCTTTCCAAAAAGTCCAAGAACATGCATTTCTCATGTGTGGTTGGCAAGTTATGATCAATTCATTATCTAACATTTTTGAACTTCAACATGGGATAACTCTCATACCATTTGGCCAAATTGAGTGGGGTTTCTTGCTACAAGTCACATTTGACATGCTCTATCCAAATCATTCATTGCATTTCACCAAAACTCATCACATCAAAATGGCATTTTTTCACTTGAACCAATTTGAAAAAGGGAGGGAAAAAAATCACTTTCAAAATATGCATTTGCCACACTTTCAAGCTTCACATTTGGTCTTAAATCAACATTTGGGATATGCTTGAGCTGAATTTCGTGCACTGTAGCAAGGTTATCATCTGCATAGGGTGTTTTGGCCAATTTGTACATAAACATGCATTTCACTAATTCATTTTTTTCAGCTAATTGGGATTAACAAAAATGATTAACAGCTCATATAAATAACTAATCCTAACTGAATTCGTCATTAACATTTCATTCTAACAGATCTAGATCAAGAATTTCACAATTCTCTCAATTTTTCATCTCTATTTTTTCTGCAAATCTTCAAGAACATTGCATTGGATCTTCATTGCTCAAGCATTTACAAGCATTGCTGAAGAAGATTGAGGCCAGGATCTTCCATTTTCGAGCAAATTCAAGAGCTGTTACATAGAGCTTCATCAATGGCATTTTGAATTTTGAGCATCATCAAGCACAACTGAGCCGCGATTCCCCTTCCATTCATCAACATAAACATCAAAGTGCATCTGTTTTTGCTTATCCAGGCCAAACAACCACGAATTCAACACTGTCATCAACTAGAGGTACCTTAGTTGCTATAGTTCACTTGTGAACTTGTGTTTGCTTTGCTTGCTAGCTTGAGCATTGAGGTATAATGATCTCTTCTCCATGTAGTCTGGAAGACCTGGCCTGTTACTTGGCCAGGCACCTGTCTGAAGTCCTCCTTAAGAGGCAATGTTTGTGCTTGTTTATTTTTGTCCCCAAGCAGGAAAAGACCTTGGTTAAGGCAATTGGCAGACACAAGAGATGTGCAATCCATCTCCTGCTATTCTGTTGAGTCGCCCCTTTGCTCACACAACTAGTGTTGATGCATTGTGGACATTAACCCAAGATCCTTGTATAGTTGTACAGTTGAGTCAGTGTCATAAGTGTAGAAGGGTTCCCACTTTCTGAACCCACACTTCATTGTCTGAAGCTCTCCCAGGCCAGGGATAAGAGCTGTGAAGTCTCATCTTCACTCACCTTTCATCAGCTTCACCTTGACTCTCAATGTCAAGGTTAAGAGCTAACCTCACCCTGATACAGTGGCTTGTTTGTCGAGGTTGACATGACCCCTTGACTAAAGCCTAGCCTTGATGTTTGAGCCCTTTGTTGGTGTGTTTATTTCATGTTGTATGTGTTTGTGTGGTGTGATTGTATCCCCTAGGTTTGCTAGACTCCGTGTAGTCTCGTTTGCATGTCAATTAAGGTAGCACGGTTCCTTCGTATAGGACTTCCTTTCTTGCTTGAGCTTTCCTAAAACACAAACAAACATTATCCCCTCTTAAGGATACGTCAACTCCTTCTGCTACAAGTGAGTAAGTTTCCAAAGGTCGAGCATCCGGTAGATTGCGTAGTGACGTCGTCCACCTAAAAAATACAAACCAACAGGAATAGTTTAGCCGAACTACGGCAACTCTGATTCTCATGTCCAGATGAGATACGTAGGCACGAGATGCGATGTCTTGTTGAGTTTGACTAACAACTAACACTAACTTCTTTCCTCTCGCCCTCGTTGCGATTGAGACCTTCCCTTTCTCTTGCCCTAGTTACAATCGAGACCCTTCTTCTTCCTGTGTGTGTTAGGAGATGGATGTAAGCCCAACGATTGGCATTCCGTATCCTCTTGTTGTGTGCTTGGAGTCCGGTATAAGTCCATCAAGTGGCATCTGGTTTCCAGTGTGGGTGTGTTTTGGTTCGGAATCTGATATAAGTCCAGCGATTGGCATTCGGATTCCACGTTTGCCTGTGTCTGTTGTGTTTGGTGTGCGTGAGCCGAGCTACGGATGCTCTGATTCTTCTTGGTCCAAGAAGATACGTATGCATAGGATGCGACATCCTAGCGAGCATGTTTTCCCCGTCCGAACTACTTCGACTCTGATGTCTATGCTTGATAGACTAAGTAGGCCCAGGATGCGAGATCCTGCCGAGTCAGTCTCGTTTGTTTTCTTGTGTCTCTTTCAGCCAATGTTTGATGTTTTGAGCAGTGTTTTAGCAACCATTTACCTTCCTATTGTGCGTGGATCCCGTCGAGTACGACGGATGCGTAGGGGTGCTAATACCTTCCCTTCGCATAACCGACTCCCGATCCCATTCTCTTTGGTCGAAAGACCATGCTTTTTCCAGGTTTACTCTGAGCGTTTCCTTTCCCTCTTTTGGGATAAATAACGCACGGTGGCGGCTCTGTTGTTTTTGTTTCCCGTCGGTTTTTCGCGTAATGCGACAGAGAGTCCTAAAGTCTAAGTCCACCTGTCCATTTCTTTGCATTTGGTCAAAAACAAACAAACAAAACACAAGTATATACACAATTATGTGCCCAAGTGAGCAAAAGGCAAATGGCATTAACATAAACATGTGCTCAAATGAGCAAAGGGAAAAGCAAATGAATAATATGTACAAGAATAGTAAATAGCATAAAAGTAAAATGCAAAAAGTAAATGTTAATGCTTAATAGTTAATATTAGTAGTTAGTGTGCCATAAGGCAAATTTAGCGCTATGTTAAGCAATCGTAATTGGACTTATGTAGAAGTCACAACTATCTGAGGCCGGTCAATAATAATGTAGGCAACAACACAAGTTAGAAGTCTTGATTAGTGAACCAAGTTCCAACAACTTGCCATGCCAAAAGAAAAAAGAGAATTGATCTTGTATTGGTTTAAGTCCTTTGCATGGTTTAGGAAACAACCTATCCTTAATGCAAAGCCATTCACTTGATCAATTGATCAAGATGAATTAGATTTGAATCAAGGAAGATTAAGTCTCCCTAATCAATGCTAACTTATCAACCTTTAACTCATTGATCAAAAAGAAAAAAGAAGAAGAAGAAGGAGATGAACAAAGGAAAAGGAAATGGAAAGAATAAAGTGCATTAGATGAAAAAGAATGTACCAATCAACAAGTGTTGACCAATGACATTGAGGGTCATGGTCAAACAATCAAAAACAGAAGTGAGATGAAGATTGGAGGTCAAGAAATGAACAAAATATTTTTTTGGCATTTTTAATATTCAAAATAAACTTGAATTAAAATATTAAAGAAAGGTCAAACTTCAAAATCACTTCAAATCAACTTTTAAAAGTCCAAGTGATTTATCCTAAGTTCAACAAGGTCAAACAAAGTTTGACAAAAAATTTCAGCATCTTTAAAAGTCAGAAACTATTTTTAATCAATTAAAAATGAATAAAAATAACCTAATTGAACTAAAATATCAAATAAATCTCAAATCAATTTATAAATTGATGAGAATATTTTTCGTAGATCCATCATCATTCAAATAGGTTAGGAAAATATTTTTGTATTTTTTGAATATTAAAAACTATTTAAAATGAATTAAAAATAACCAGAAAAGAGAAAATTCATAAAAAGTATCTAATGAGAAAATAAAAAATATTAAAAAATATTTTTAGAAAATAGAATTTAAATGGAGAAAAATGCAATTAGTCCCATATTTTTTTGAATTAAAATGAAGAAGTTATGAATTTTTGAAAATAAAGGAAATAAAAGAAATTAAAACAGAAATTAGAAAATAGCAAAAATCAGGGAGCGTTGGATGGAACTCATTAATTGACGTGGCAACATCTAATGGTCCAGAAGCGCGTTTCCATGATAGGCAAGAGTCAAGCGCGAAACATCCAACATTATTAAAAGTAATCCAAACGCATGACTGAGATTAAAACGTGGGAGATGCATCCAATGGTCCAGATTAAATCTGGCATGGTGGACGGTGGCCAGCGCCACCGTCTTCTCCGGCGAGCACTAAAGCTCCGGTCAGAGTTGCAGGTCCTCCAAACTCAACCAAAACTCACGATCCATATATCAAAATAAAGCTGGGGTGATGTACATCACCCCTGTGACCTTGAATTGTACTCAAATTTTCTATGGAATAAGAAATCGGAGCTGGAAGATTCAGGAACATAAATTACAGTTCATTAAAATACAAAATCAAAGCCACCACTGGCTTGCCTCTCAAGTGAGGACTTCAGAAAACACATTGGCCAGGCAAATAGATCAAGGAACAAAGAGATTCGAAGCAAAAACTAGTTGAACCATACCTTTTGATTGTGAAGATTTGAGCTCCTTTCCTTGCTTCCTTTTGCAAAACAGAAGTTCAATGGATCATATGAGGAAGGTCTAGGAACTTTAGATCTAAAGATTCAACCAAATTCAGTTGAATTTCAGATCTGAATTTTTGAAGAAATGTGAACTAGTTCCTTTAGGTATGGCTAGGGATTCAATTGTGCAGCATATCAGGCGCCTTCAGGTTGAGATTTGATGGAGGTATGCACCTCTATTTATAGCTGGAATTGGCTGAGCAAGTGAGTTTCCTCGTGTGCATGGCAAGTGGATTTTCCTTGCATGGGCTTGCATGATCATGTAGAAGGCCCAAACTCAATTGCATTTGCATGCTGATGACCAAACAACTTGAAATGGACGTGCAGTTGGCAATGCATAAGCTTGTGCATGGAATTCTAACATGTTATGCATAATTGAGCTTAAAACTTCACCTCTTCGAAAATGCCACTTGAAAAATTGAGACATAGGCATGTGGGTAATGGTTGGAAAGGTATTGACATAAGGAACAAATGTTATGTTGGACCAAAACTCATTTGGAGTGTGGAAATTTATGAAAATAGGCCATGAAGTTCATAGTGCAAAACATGCCTTTGAGAATTTTGCCAAATTGGTCCAACTTCAAGCCCTTCTGTTTTGATGATGTAAGCCTCAAATGGAAAAACTTCCAACATTAAAGTTGTAGGGCTTTTCAAGGCAATCAAAATGGACTTAAAGTTTACATCATTTAGATTTTTGATGAAGGAGTTATGGGCACTTGAAGTTGGACATTTTTGCCTTTCAATGCATTTGGTCCAAAGTGACCTATAATGTTTTGCATTATCCCATGTATTTATTTTGAGATTTTGAAATTTTGTTCAACATAACATTTGAATTATACATCTTAAGATTTCCAATTCATTTGATCCCACCTCAAAATCATAAAAAATGAATGAGTTATGTCCTTGGGAAGTTGACCCAAAATTAGGGTTTCAGTCAAAATGACCTATAATGTCTTGGAATGGGAGATGACCTTCAAAGATTCAAATCAATTTTTGATGAACATGAAAGTTGTTCATATTGTCCTTAAGAACATTTTTGCTTTTGGGATCATCTCCACTTGACCAACCCATAAAAAGTTAGGTCTCAGTGCATTTCAAAATAGTCAGATGAATTGACTGATCAACTTCTCAAGCCCACAACTCATATCTTGATGAATTGATGATTGAGGACACTTAAATAAGTTCAAATATGCATGAAATGATGAATTAAAGAACTTCCCTTGATTGTATTTGACCATGGGCTGAGGTTGCTTCATTAGCAAGACATTGTGGGGTGATCAGATGAATTAGGGTTTCTTTGAGGAACAAACCTCAACCCTTTGACTTGCTTTGATCAAAATGATGAATTGAGATACTTGGGAGGCATATTTGATGGATGATAGCTTTGGGAACCATTACCATGCTTGTTTTCTTCTTCTCTTGACCATATCTTTGCACAAAGGATCTCCTTGAAGCTCTTGACCTTGTGATTGCTCAAGCTACAAACAAAAGATGTTAGTGACATATTTTTGTGATTTTGGTTAGTGAATAAAGATGAGAAAAGCAACAATATACAATTCAAGCATTCTTGGTGATCTCAAACCACTCACAAGAGGTCCCACCCAAAGGCAAAGGGAACCAAGATGCTTATGATCCTTGAGGCTTTGCAAATGCAATGTTATGATGCCATGAGGGAACTTAGGGACAAAATTGGGGTCTTACACCATGACTGGTGTTTCAGCTGACCTGCTAAGGATGTTTGCAATATAAATTATTTTATCCTTAGGTACCCTCTTTCTGGGTCCTCTCTTGTTAGTTTTCCCAGAGTTTCTTACAACTTTGAGTCTTTTAGCAGAAGGATAATCATGGGGAATATGTACATGATACTTAGATTTCAGAACTAAGTTCTTACCCTTTGTATGTTTCCGTGTTTGTGCATAAATATCAATCTCAGTGCCAGTAGGCATAAAATGCACATAGAGAGGTTTTAGTTTTACCTTCTAACTTTCATCAGGTTTTATAGTTTATGTACAACCTAAACCTTTAATGCCATTTCATTTAACTCCATAGATCAAGGGGGACGTTTTGTTTTTATCTATGCTTTTAGCCAAAAATTACTGAAATGCTCTATCATATCTAATGACGTAATCAGTACCAGAAGCTTCTAAGATTATCTCCTCCTCTAGTTTTGAAATTTTTCTTTTCAAAGCAGAGTTATTACTTTCTAAATAAAACACTTTTTTCATTTAGAGAGGAAATATAATTTTCAAGCTCCATTTGAGTTTCAGAAGCAACTACCTGGACTTGTTTAAGGTCCTTGTACTTACTCGAAAGACTTTGGTACTTTTCTAGCATTTTAGAGAGACAAGATTCAAGATTAGAACGAGATAGGTTAGAAAATAGCTCTTCAGAATCATAGTTTGATTCTGATTCTGTTAGCACCCTGTCTTTTGGTTCTTTAAAACCTTTTAGATCAACTATGGTTGCCATCAATGCTACGTTGGCTTTTTTTTCATCAAAATCTTCTTCTTCGAATTCTGAATCATCCCAAGTAGCCATCATCCCCTTCTTGCCTTTATAAAAATTCCTTTTAGGCCTTTTATCATTTTTCAGCTTAGGATAATCATTTTTGTAGTGGCCTGTCTCCTTACATTCAAAGTCGATAACCTCTTTTTCAGAACCTTGCTTCTTCTATCCAGAGGAAGAATCAAAATGGCCAGCAATCCTTCCGGATCCTTTGAACTTCCCTGGCCCATTCTACCTGTGTTTCCAGAGTCTGTTAACCCTCTTAGAAATCAAAGATAACTCATTATCATCATCAAAGTCTTCATGAGAACCTTCTGATTCTTCCCCAACTTTATATTCTCTTATCTTTTCAGGATTGGACTTTAGTGCAACAGATTTACCTCACCTTTGAGGTTCATCTTCCTCAAGCTCAATCTCGTGCCTTCTTAAAGAACTAAGAAGTTCTTTAAGACTAATATTGTTAAGATCCTTTTTTTAGGTCTCCATTTTTTAGGAACACTTCTGTTAATCTTCTTGACATGATTAACTGTAGAGTATCCTTTGTCCAGAACTTTCAGTCCTGCAACAAGCATCTGAAACCTTGAGAACATGGTCTCAAATGTTTCATCCTCCTCCATTCTGAATGCTTGGTATTTCTGGATTAAGGCCAAGACCTTTGTCTCCTTTACTTGAGCATTCCCCTCATGAGTCATCCTTAGAGAGTTGAAAATAGATTTGGCAGAAACTTTGATTGTTATCTTGTTAAACTTAGTATAAGAGATAGCATTTAGCAATATAGTTATGGCCTTATGATGATTTTTGAAATCTTTCTTCTGTTGATCAGTCATAGCACTTCTTTCTATATTATTTCCTTTAACGTTAACTGGGTGAACATAGCCATCAACTACAAGATCCTAGAGATCAACATTGTAACCAAGAAAGAAACTTTTTATTCTATCTTCCCAAAAGTCAAATTTCTCGCCATCAAAGATTGGTTGTTTATCACTGTAGTGATCTCTCTCATTGTTGTTAACAATGTTAGCAACGTTAGCAGCGACCATTGTTTCTCACACAAATTCGATCAGTACTAAACACTGTGAAGTGTTGATAAATCTTTTATCACAATCAGAACCGGAGCTCGAATGCCAATTGAAGGTGTGAAAAACATAAGAATTGGGGGTTTGAATTGGGTTTTACCAAACAAAAGCTTTTTTCCAAAAAAGAGCACCACTAAAACGTTAATAACAAAGAGATAAAAATACAAGTATTTTTATTCTGGTTCACTTGAAACTCAAAGCTACTCCAGACCATCCGCCAAGGTGATTTTACCTTATACACAAGGACTTAATCTACTATAATCAACTGATTATAATAATCACAAAGAATAACCTTATCTGTCTTCTCAAGGATCTGGCAACACCCTAGTCTCCTTAAGGACTCACATAGAATAACCTTCAGTGTCATCTCAAGGATAACCTCCTTAAGGAATCAAACAAACAGTTTGAATAATATTTTGTGTGTTACAAGTTGCTTCAAGACAAACATATTTTACACAAATGATAAACAAACACTTAAAGAAATATTGTGTACAAAAGAATGATAGCTTTTCACAAATAAATAGACTTGTCAAAATGTTGTATCACAAGCTTTTTCTTCAAGTCTCCAAGTCTCCAAGTCTCACTTTTATAGCATAAGAAGAAGACCGTTGGAAGGGAAAATGGGGAAAGCTCATTGAGCGGCTGCCAACTGTTGGATGGTGAAAGGAGTGATACTGCATATTATCCTTCGCCAACAAAATCAGTGACAAGTGTGATGTATAATACTATCCTTTGCCCATGATATTTGGTAGTGGAGAGGATATTTAATTTGTATTATGTACTATTTGATTATGTTCCCATTTGATCTTATCTTCAAGTTCATTGGCTTCTGATGTAAATTGATGAAGCATGAGATAAAGAAACATAGAGTTGGATTCAGAAACTTCAGAATCTTTGGTCAGAAACTTGACAGCGTCAATAGCATGACTTGAGATCTTAAGTATCTTTAGAATCTTCAAAGTCTTCAGAATCTACAGTTAGAACCTTGATAACCACAATTGTATGGCTTGAGATCTTCATAATCTTCAGCTATGTAACACAACTTCAGAAACTTGCTATTCTTCAGAAGCTTGGTGATCAGTGTCACGTTCAGAAGCATGAACTGAGAGAACGTAGCAGCAACAACATATCATCTTCTCAGAAGCTTCTCGGGATTAAATCAGCATAGAAGCAAAAAGACCATTGCAGCAACAATATTGAACATATGTCAGAACTTCTAATAATTGGAGCAAAAGCGGATTTGGAACTCATTATTCAGAAACTGATGATGTTGCACGTCATATGCGCAGAATCAAACCTGGTTGTTAAAGCTATAAAATAACAAACCATTAGGGTACTCAAAATTTTCTCACATAAATACAACATTGTTATCATCAAAACTCAAGGTATAGATGCAGAACTAAATCTTATTCTAACAATCTCCCCCTTTTTGATGAAGATAAAACATGTATTTTGATGAACAGTTTTGTATAGGGTAATCACGGAAGGATACATCTTACAAAAGCACAAAGCCCCCCCCCCCCTGAGATGTATAATCCTAAAAAATAAAATCAGAATGAAATAGGACTTTCCTGATTAACCTTTTTTAAGTTCCAGAGTAAATTTTCGATCAGAAACTAGTTTGTTAACATCAACATTCTGATGAGCTTCACTTCGGAAGCTTGAATGAGTTCTTTTGAAGAAGCTTTAAATCTTGTTATCTTCAATCAGAACATGAATTATGGTTCTTTTTGAAATTCTCTTTCAAAGATAGATTGCCTTTGAAGAGAAGAACTCTTTGAAAAGAACTTTCAGAACCTGGTTATGAATTCTTATTAAAAACTTGATTGCCAAGTCTAATTACTATGGGAGAAACTCTTCCTCATAGCTAGATGCCAAAATTTTCTAATTCTTCAGAACTTGATACTAAGTACCCAATATTCTAACATGATTATTGATTCCTTGAATCTGATTCTCAATCATCAGCATGAAGGTTTTACGGACACAGATAGAAGACCATTTCATCATAAACAGGTAACTTGTATTTTGATCTTTGAAACTTCATAAAAGCTTCTGATTTTTGAACTAAACCATTATGGCTTATGAACTTAACCCTGTAAAACACTTAACAAACTATTCTTCGAAGTAATTTTTAGTAGAAAACATTAAACAATGTTTTTTTTTTAATTTAGGAATTTAGGTATATCATAAATAATTACGAATCTTCCCTTTAGATATGTTTCTCCCCCTTTGTCATCAATAAAAAAGAAATAGACAAAATAATAAAAGAAATAATGAGAAACAAAAACAATTTTCATTGATAAGTGTCAACAGGCAGAAAAGATACAATCTCAACCAAAAAATATTTAAAAGAATTTTAAAGAAAAGAAATGTTAATGGTTCTGAGGAGGAGGTGAAGTAAGTCTGGATAGAATCAACTGAAACATCTTATCATGTTTTTCCTGACGCGCTTTGACCAACACATATCAACTTTAATATCCTCAATGATCTTTTGAAGCGCGTCAGGAATATCTTCAGACGAAGTTCTAGTAGAAGGTTGAGAAACAAAAGCTTTAAGTTGTTGAATCTCAGAAACAACTACCTGAGCAGCAGCTTCTTCCATGATGCAATCCTGATGTCCAAAATAAACCGCAGCATCCTGAATAACTTCTTGAATGACTTCCTTAACCTCTAGAGCAGGAAGACATAACTGGTAATTCATAACTTCCAGATTTACATTAAAGGAAAAAACCCAGAATGGAAGTTTATTTCAGATACTTTATACTCGGAATTCTTTATCTTAGAGATCTTGGAATTAATCCACCTTTTGTAGGCTTTCCAAGCAGAATCATTGTCAGTCGGATTTGCTGAAGAACGACTAATCGTCATTGCTTCATGCAGATGGCTTCTTGTTTCTGATTCAAGCTTCCTCATAATATTACCAATGTTGGGATAAGGTTTGGATGGTTTGGGGTAGTTGATAGTTAGGTCAATTTGGTTTCATCAAGATCAGGACCAAAAAGTGTTGGAAGTGAGGGGACAGTGATTGGAGGTGTTTCTAGATCAGATATTCTTAGTCCAGGTTTAAAGTTGAAAATGACCTCAGGAGTACCCTCAGACATATTGTCTCTATAATCTCTCGAAGGAGATGGTATAGGGGTTATTCTATTTGGATTTTCCGTGGGGGAGCAAAAACAAATGGTGGTGGAGTGGGTGAAGTTTGTAACGGTGAAGGAGATGGTGTTGATGGTATCTGTTGATGTTGTTGTTGTGATTGAGTTTCAGAAAACTTAAGAAGTTTCTATAACAGGTTCTATAGTGGGTGTTTTGGGAGGAGGTGGAAGTACAATTGGTTCAGATATTTGTTGGGAAAATATAGGAATGGGTAGAGAATAGGGAGGTGACTAGATTGGTAAGATCCTTTCGGAAACTACAGAATCAGAAACAATGGGAGTGATAGCTTTAGGAAGCTTACCAGAAGTAGTGTCAGAAGATCTTAAAGATTATTGGAAAACTCCAAATGTGTCTTTCAAAAGCATAGCTTTCTGGCGCTCACTGAGAGGCACCTCATCATCATCACCCATAAGGACAACAACTTTCTTCTTCATCTTCTGAGGCCTTGAAGATCCTTCTCCTATTGACTCCTTCTTCCTTTTCCCATGAACATCTGGATATGTTTCTGGCAGATTGAAAGGATCCACCAATGGATCAATTCCATCCTTCTGATAACTCTCTAGATAGTACTGTAGAACCTCTAAAGGATCAATCTGAGTGAAGATAGGGATGTTGTCTACTGAATTTCTCATTCCATATATATCATTATTTGAAGGAATGAACTCTTGCCTTACAACTTTAGAGATGAGACCCATGCTCTTGAGATTCTTCCCCTATAAGATCTTTCCAACATCATTTGTAAGTTCGTCAATTAAGTCGTTGACCTGAAGGTTATCTACCAGATCATTCTCAACAAGAATGTCAAAAGTGAGCCTTCCATTGGGGATGCACTTGATTTTGTTCTTCTCTGAAGATCCACCAGTTCTGGATTCTCTAATTGAATCCCTCATAAATTTGAATAAGATAGAACGGAGTGACAACTTGAGACCCTTCTATAGAAAGGACAACATAAACTTCTGACATGTGTTGACATAGTCAGAACTGTTGGTGCTAGACCTATGCTGAATGCAACCCAAAATGATTTTGAACCATACTCTTAGGTTGTTTGTCAAATCCTTAGCACTTGGACCTTTATCATCCTTAATAATGGTTCCATCTTTGAAGATGACAGGAGCAATAACTACTTCTCTCTTAACATTGATTTTGGCACTTTGAATTTTTTTTCCTTTTCCATTGTGAGAGATTAAGTCAACAATGGATTTATGAGTTATGACAATCTTCCTTTTCATAACATAGGAAGTTATTGTTTCTTTTTTTGTAGTGGCATGCACCCAAAACTACTTCACCAAAACTAGATACACAGGACCAGTTAGTCTCTCAAAGAAATTCGTCCATCCTTTGAGTTCCAAGGTCTAAGAGAAATTGAAATTAGTGTCCTTTAGATTCTTTAAGTCCATAGTTGTTTCGTAGAGCACCGTTAACTCACTCACATGAGTGTTGAGAGTCAACTCAAGGATCCCTTCCATGACGGGATGGTGTTCATCAGCCATGGAGCGACTGGGAGAAAGTTGTTATTGAATTTGTTGTTTAGCTTATTGTTGAAGAGAATCCATTGTTGAAGATGTAGGAGAGGTTGAACAATTGCAGAGAGAGGTGTTTTAGTTTGAAAGATGAAAGTGTGAGAATATTGTGTACGTAGTGTGAAATGTGAGTGAAGTGGGTTTATATAATTTTTTTGCAATGATGACAACGTAAAAATGCGCATTCATAGGGGGAAGCATAATAGTTTTTAACCTAATTCCAAGATTTTCGAAACCCAATGTGTCACACTTTGATCACGCATGCTCCGAAATTGGGACAACTGTCACCACTTAGAACCACATGAACTCAAACGATATGACAACCATTTAATGCAATGATTGTTCAGAATCACGAGACAACTCGATAAGATTGCTTCTGATCAGAAACTTTCTGATTCATGAAATTACCTTACTTCAGAAAGTTCATATTTCAGAGTCAACAAGAGATATTCTCAAAATATAATCTAGAGTTCTAAATACTTAAACACTCTGAAATACATCATTTCATTCTGGACATAAATTCATAAATAAGTTTTTCATAATGAAAATTGTAGCGGGAAATTCATGACCATTAAGTTATGGATAAACTTAACGTCAATAAAATCAGAGTCGCCACTGCGCTTTTATTGTTTCCAAAGGAAAAGGGAAAAGTACGAACAAAACCCAAAGATACGAAGTTTTCAAATCAAAACTAATAAAATTCCATAAATTACAGGTAAGGGGGTTGGTTACACAGAGGGAAGGTGTTAGCACCCAAAGTGTCTTAGGTACTCCTAGGGAGCCCTCTTTTTATATGTGTATGTGTTTTTGGTATAAAAGATGTTTGAGAAAAATAGAGTGTGAGGATGAGAAAAGAATTCATTAATTATATTTTTGTGTTTGACAAGACCTTCGGACTTGCGCCTACGTACCAACATAAAAATGAGGGATCAAAACCTCGTAGTTCGTGGCATCAATTTTAAAGTGAGTAAATTGCTTTTAACAAAGGTTTAAGTTTTAAAGAGGCACAAAGGGCCTAAAAGAGTATGAATGAGTGTTAGTTCTTTTTGTCTTTTGAAATTTTAAGTCAATATGATTAGGTTCATTTACAAGTTTTATTTAAGAAAAGAATTTTTAAAATGCAATGGCATAGGACCAAAGAAGATTTTTTTAAAAAAAAGGGGGAGAGATTTTAAATTTAAGAAATATGAGGAGATGAAGAGACTAATTCTAAGTAAAAATTAAAAGTTAAGGGTTGAAAAGATCTAACCAGTGGGATGCAATCCAATAGACAAGAGTGTCATATAGAAACTCACTTTTCCTTTGGACTTTAAATCAAGAAATATCAATAAGCAAGTAGCAAAATGAAGAGCAAGACATCAAATAAAGATAGCCACATCCAAGATAGAAACTTTATAGTCTTCTTCTTAATCTTCCCATGTATCAGATGACATACTCCTTAAATGGCTCAGAATAAGGCATTAGACACGGGTTCAAAGTAACATTTACATCAAGACCATGTAGCAGATAAACTTAAGTGGATCCCAATACTTACATCATATGAAAATTTAAATCACAAGAACTTGGTTTCAGAAATGTTGGCATTGGCCAAGTCATTTTGCATAGGGAATGTTGCCTAATTCTAAGTCAAAAACTCAGATCAAACCCAACAGTACACACAAACATTTTTGTAAGGTTTTTTGTTGCTTATTAAGTATTTTAAGGTCCTAAGACCACAAACACAAACAAGATACATAAAATATATACAATCACAATATATGACTCAAGTGGGCAAAGTGAAAATGGTATTAACATAAACAAGTTAAATGATATGTAAAATGGCAAATGATAAATGACTTAAATTTAAATTTCATAAAGTAAATGACTTAAAATTAAAATAATTATAATAAAAGTTAGTCAAATGTTAGTTGATTAGATGTTAGTGGAGTTTTGCTTTTCAATTGTTTAAGTCATTCTTTGGAGAACACTCAACCCTCTATTCACAAGCATGGATCCTTGAACCAAGACATCTTCCAAAGGAAGAAAAAAAGGACAAGTTTCCATATAATACCATGAAAGGGGGGAGACTTAGAATCTCACTTACTAGAATGCTATGCCTTTATGTCAAAATTTAGCGCGATGTTAAGCAGTCGTAATTGGACTTAAGTAGAAGTCACAACTATCTAAGGTCGGGCAATAGAAATTTTGGTGTTAATGCATGTTAGAGATATGGTATAATGAACCATACTCCTAAAACATACCACACACAAAAAGAAAACGATCAAAGGATGGACCTAATCTCATCCATACTTGTATTGGTTCGTATAACATGAAGTTATTGATGAACCAATTAACCTTAGGATATTGAGATGTCATTGGCCAATGGAAGGGATAAGATGGATTGGGATTGAAGATGAAAAGGGAAGGAAGATGAAACAAAACACAAATTGGTCATTGGAGGAATTTTATCAAATTAAAATCATTCATTCAGTTTGGAAGATGAAATGTACATTTCATCAATCCCCTAAATCCAATGATTTTAATCGAACAAAAGTCAAATCAACCTTGACCAAGGCCCAAACACATAGTCAAACTTCACAAGTCAATAAAAATGACTCAACACAATTTCTATACAATTAATTAATTAAAAATCAAATTAAAATGCATTTAAACTAAATTATGTTTTGATCAAAACCTAAAACCTCTTCAAAACACCAAATAAATGGCCAAGAGATTTACCCTAGGTTAAATAAGGTCAAAGGACTTAGACAAAAAATTTCATTATTTTTGAAAAGTCAGAAGTATTTTTAAAAAATTAGAAATATGCACAAAAACAATTAAATCATGAAAATATCAATATTAATCCAAAATATAATTTTAATTCAGGAAATGAAAGAGAAAAATATTTGATTTTTTTTGCTGAAAGTCCCATATTTTTTGGATTAATAATGAAATTAATATGAATTAATTAAAAATAAGCAATTAAATGAAATAATCAGAAATTCGAAAAAAAGGAGAACCATCTGATCTCCCTCATTAATTGAGGTGGCAGATCAGATGGATGAAAGCGCGCGCTCCATGGTGCATTGTAGTCAACGCGACATAAGTTTGGTATTCAAAAGCAACACATGAGATTAAAACATTTTAAAGGGATCATATGGTTGAGATGCATGACAACACATCACCGGAGCCAGAGTTCTGGTCTTCTTCTCCGGTGGACCTCACCAGACTGGTCCACCATCAACCATCACCAAAATGAAAAAGCAAGACATGGATTTTAAAAAAAAAATGCTCAGGAGCTCGAATCTGGTCTAAATGTTGTCCAATTCCAAGTATATAAAAAGATACAGGATTTGAATTTTGAGGATCATGAACTGAGTTGCTTCGATTTGACCTCAAAGCAACTCAATCTTCTTGCCTACATTGATAGGACTTTAGACAACCAAAAACTAACAATAATAGTAAAGAATTGAGAGAGAATCAAAGAGAAGAAGTTTCTGAAAAATCACCTTCGAGTTGATCTAATTCCACTTGATCTTGATCTGGATTTGATTGCTTTCTCCTCTTCTTGCTTGCAGAAACCAAATGAGATGAAAATGGAAGTGAATTTCTGGAATTTGAACTTCTAAATAGAAGATGAAGTTCAAGCTCGATTTCAAAAGAAACCTTCAGAAATTCTATGGCAGTGGGGGTTTGAATTGGTCTAGCAAAGCTTGGACAAGGTGTTGATTATGAATCTGAAGCCTTAAGCTTGTTTAAATAGGCAATACACTTGATATTTGCACCACTTGAAATTTGGAAACTCCTTTGCATGGGTGCATGGGAAATCATTTGGGCCTTAGGGATGATGCAATCCACTCCCAATTCATGTACAAAGTGTGCTTAATGCATCATGTGTAAGCATGCAAAAGAATTTGATCACTTGAAATCCAATCTTGCCAAAACACTTTCCATAATGAATACATGCACAAGTCCCTCAATTTTGATCCAAATGAGATGATCATGGATGTTTTGGAAAGGCGAGATCAAGGGGAACAACTTTCACGTTGAACATATTTTCATTTGAAGCTTGGATAATGGTTAATTTTGAGGTGCAAGTTTGGGAAATCAAACATATTTGAAAATTTTGTAAGTCCCAAGTCAAATGTTCACTTCTTCCACCTTGAATAACTTTTTCTATGGACTTCAAATGGAAATAGTTCCTTCATAAAAGTTGTAGATATTTCAAAACTCTTCAATTTGGTTATAAGTTTGACTTCATTTGGATTTGGTATGAAGGAGTTATGCATTTTAGACGTTGAGGAAAATCACTTGTTCAATGCTAATGGCCCAAAATGACCTATAATGTTTCCTCTTGGCACATGCATTTTCAAGTTGAACTTTAACTTCCTCCGAAAATTAAAGTTGAAATAGACATCTTGAATTTAATCATGCAATTTTAATGGCTTTCATATTATAAAAAATGAGCAAGCTATGGCCTTGGGAAGTTGATCTTCAAACTAGGGTTTAGACAAAATGACCTATAATCTTTCACCATAAAAAGTGACTTTCCAAGAAAAACTAGCTCTTGACTTCAACATAAAAGTTGTTTGCAATGTCATTTGGAGTAAATTTTATCTTGTAATCATTTTCATATGACAAAAATTGTAGGAGATAGGGTCTGGGGAACCCCAGTTTTGACCAATTGACTTTCTCTGGTCAACCACCATGAACCAACTTGCTAGCTTGATATTCTATTGACTTTTGGGACTCATGGAGGATCATATATGCATAATATGATGTAAGGTGAAGTATCCCGTGAAATATTTGATCAATTGTTGAAGAAACTTGTTGAAGAAATCACACAAGATACCCAGATGAATTAGGGTTTCCCAGGCAAACCAACTCCAAATTCTTGATGATTTCTTGATCAAAATAACATGTGAAGAAAATGGGGATCCATATATGATGCTTAGAGCCAATTTAAACCAATTTTTAATTGAGCTCCTTGCATTGAGGGTGTTAAACCCTAGATATGAGCTTGATGGAGCATAGGTGAGAATACACACTACCTACATAAGCAACAAACTATACATTGACATATTTTTTGTATTTTGGTTAGTAAATAATGAAAACCAAATTATGATACAATCATATATGCTTGGTGATCTCTCCGAATGCAAACCCAATGAATTGAGGGGTAAGGAGAATGCCAAGGTGTGATCCTAATGCTGATGCATATGAAGAGATAAGATGAAGGATCTTAGGGTCAAAATTGGGGTCTTACAAAAACGAATCTATCTTCAACAAGGCGTTTTGTAAAGATATCATCCCATTGATGGTCGGTATCAATAAATTTTAGATGAAAAATACCCTACTGATCATAGTCACGTAAAAAGTCATGTTTAATTTCAATATGTTTAGCCCTAGAATGCAAGATAGGATTCTTAGATAAACAAATAGCAGAAGTATTATCACAGAGAATATGAATGTTACTCTCCGATATCTAATAATCTTCCAGTTGACTCTTCATCCAGAGTATCTGAGTGCTGCATCCAAAAGCTGCAATATATTCAACTTTAATGTTTGAAAGCGCAATTGTTGATTGTCTCTTGCTAGACCATGAGATCAGATTATCTCCCAGAAATTTACAACTTCCAGAAGTATTTTTCCTTTCTATTCTGTCTCCAGCATAGTCAGCATCACAATAACCTACTAATTTGTATTCACTTGATTTTCTATAAAACAAATCAAGATTAGTAGTACCTTTTAGATACCTAAAGATTCTCTTAACAATAGTTAAGTGAGTTTCCCTAGGATCTGATTGGAAGTGAGCGCATAGGCAGACACTGAATAAAATATGAGGTTTAGAAGTGGTTAGATAAATGAGAGATCCTATCATACCTATGAATAGTTTCTGATTTATCTTAGTGCTTACCTCTTCTTTCTCCAGAATACATGTAGGATGCATTGGAGTCTTTGCTTGCTTACATTCTGATAAGTTAAACTTCTCCAGAAGTTCCTTTGTATAATTGCTTTGATGAATGTACGTTCCTTCTTAACGTTGATCAATCTGGATTACTAGAAAGAACTTGAGTTCTCCCATCAGACTCATTTCAAATTATGCTTGCATTGACTTAGCAAAATCCTTGCACAACGAAGCATTAGCAAAACCAAAAATAATATCATCCATATAAATTTTCACAACCAAAATATCATTCTTAAAGGTTTTGCAAAAGAGAGTTGTGTCCACTTTTCCTCTGGTAAAATTATTTTCCAAAAGGAAGTTACTTAGTCTATCATACCAAGCTCTTGGAGCTTGTTTCAAACCATATAACGAATTTTTTCAGTTTTAAAACAAAGTCAGGATTTTGAGAGCTTTCAAAACCAAGAGGTTGATGCACATATACTTCTTCAGAAACATATCCATTTAAGAATGCACTCTTAACATCCATCTGATAAAGGATGATGTTATGATTAGCTGCAAACAAAATTAACATCCATCCGTCTATACCTTCTTGTTGACTATAACCTTATGCTACCAGTCGAGCCTTCTTTCTGACAACCTCTCCCTTCTTATTGAGCTTGCTTCTGAAGACCCATCTCGTTCCAATGACATGGAAACCCTTTGGTTTCTGAACAAGATCCCATAAGTCATTTTTGGTGAAATGATTCAGTTCTTCTTGCATAACCAAAATCCGTTCATTATCTAGAAGAGCTTCATTAATATATGCGGGTTCTACCAGAGATACCAAACCTAGAAGAGACTCTTCAAAATATTTGAATGAAGATCTAGTTCTGACTGGAGCATATTTATTTCCCATAATCAGCTCTTCAGAATAAGGGGTTCTTGATCTACTCTTCTTCTGATGAGTTGGACCAACGACAACTTCCAATTGAGTTGTATCTGAGTCATTTGCTTCAGATTCTTTAGGTTTTCCTTTTGACTCTTTTTTTCTAGAATCAATATCCTTGGATTCTGAATGATTGATATTCAAATATGCAAATTTTTCACCTAGCTTTGACTTTTCGGGTTCAAGATTATCATTCAATCTAACATGAATTAATTCTACAACAATTTTTGTTTCAGTGTTAAAGATTATGTAGCCTTTAGAGCGTTCAAAATATCCTAATAATAAACACTTTTGTGCTTTAGAATCAAACTTGCCAATAGTGTTCAACATAAAACATTCACATCCGAATGGGTGAAAGTAAGAAATGTTGGGCTTTCTGTTCTTCCAAAATTCATAAGGAGTCTTACCCATAATAGGTCTAATAGAAATCCTGTTATGAATATAACATGTTGTGTTAACTACTTCTGTCCAGAAATGCTTAGCCATGTCAGTTTCCTGAATCATGGTGTGAGCCATTTCTTGCAAAGTCCTATTCTTCCTTTCTACAACCCCATTTTGCTATGGAGTTCTAGGATAGGAGAAATCATGGGAAATTCCATTTAAATCAAAAATATTTTCAAAATGTTTATTTTAAAATTCGCCACCATGATCACTTCTGACTCTGACTATTTTAAAGTTCATTTTTGTTTGCACTAGTGAGCAGAAAGTAGAGACCACAAAATGTGACTCATCCTTATGTTTCAAGAACTTTACCCATGTCCAACGACTATAGTCATCAGCAATGACCAATCCATATTTCTTTCCATTGATAGAGGCAGTTTTCACTACTCCAAATAAATCAATGTGCATAAGTTCTAACGGTCTAGAGGTAGAAACAACAATTTTCGCTTTGAATGAAGTTTTAGAAAACTTGCCTTTCTGACATGCTTCACAAAGAGCATATGAAGCGAACTTCAGGTTGGGAAATCCTCTGACTAATCCAAGCTTATTTAGCTGAGAAATACTTCTCATGCTAAGATGGCCCAAACATCTATTCCATACCCATTTCTCCTCATTTGGAGACATTAGACATTTTACATTTTGATCCTTAAGACCAGAAAGTCTGATTTTGTAAATGTTGTTCTTTCTCTTTCCGTTAAACGGATTGTACCATCTTTTTGACTAACAACCTTACATGACTTTTGATTAAAAATGATATCATAACCATTGTCACTAAGTTGACTAATAGACAATAGGTTATGCATTAGACCATCAACTAAAAAAACATTAGTAATAGAAGGAACTTTATCGTTACCAATAGTTCCAGGGCCAATGATCTTTCCTTTCTGGTTTCCTTCGATAACAACGAATCCTCCAGGCTTAAGTTCCAAATATTGAAACATAGACCTTCAGCTAAGCTCCTCATGTGTCGCGAGCATCCGTTGTCTATGTACCATGATTGGTGTTTTAGCTGAGCTGCTAAGGATGTCTATAATATAAATTATTTTATCCTTAGGTACCTACTTTCTGGGTCCTCTCTTGTTAGTTTTCCCATAGTTTCTTACAACTTTGAGTCTTTTAGCAGAAGGATAATCATGGGGAATATGTGCATGATACTTAGGCTTTAGAATTGAGTTCTTACCCTTTGTATGTTTTTGTATCTGTGCAGAAATATCAATCTCAGAGCCAATAAGCACGAAATGCACATAGAGAGGTTTTGGTTTTAGCTTCCGACTTTCGTCAGGTTTTATAGTTTATGTACAACCTAAACCTTTATTGTCATTTCTACTAACTCCATAAATCAAAGAAGCCATTTTGCTTCTATCTATGTTTTTATCCAAAAAGTACTGGAATGATCTGTCATATCTAATGATGCAATTAGTACTAGAAGCTTATGAGAATATTTCCTCCTCAAGTTTTGAAATTTTTATTTTCAAAGCAGAGTTGTTACTTTCAAAAGAAAATACTTTTTAGTTTAGAGAGGAAATATCTTTCTCAAGCTCACTGCGAATTTCAAAAGAAACTATTTGGACTTATTTAAGGTCCTTGTATTTACTCTAAAAACTCTGGTACTTTTCCAGCATTTCAAAGAGATGTGGTTCAAGACCAGAACGAGATAGGTTAGAAAATACCTATTCTAAATCAGAGTCGGATTATGATTCTGATAAGACCTTGTCTTCTGGTTCTTCCGAATCATTTGTAGTTGCCATCAATGCAAATTTGACTTTTTCTTCGTCAGAATCTTCTTCTTCGGATTCTGAGCCATCCCATGTGGCCATAAGCCCCTTATTGCCTTTAAAAAATTCTTCTTAGGCCTTCTGTCCTTTTTCATCTTAGGACAATCATTTTTATAGTGGTCTGGCTCCTTGCATTCAAGTAAGATAACTTCTTTTCTAGAACCTTGGTTCTTTTGTCCAGATGAAGAATCAAAATGACAAGTACTCCTTGTGGTTCCTCTGAACTTTCCTTGACCATTTTGCTTGTGCTTCCAGAGTCTGTTGACTCTTTTTTAAATTAGAGACAATTCATTATCATCTTCTGAGTCTTCATCAGATCCTTCATATTCTTCCTTAGCTTGATAAGATTTTGTCTTCTCAGGCTTAGATTTTAAGGTAACAAATTTACCTCGCTTCTGAGTTTCATCTTCTTCAAGCTAAATCTCGTGGCTTCTTAAAGAACTAACAAGTTCTTCAAGGCTGATACTGTTTAGATTATTTTCCAAATTCAAAGCAGTTACCATAGGTCTCCATTTTTTAGGAAGACTTCTGATAATCTTCTTGACATGGTCAGATGTAGAGTCTCCTTTGCCAGAAATTTCAGTCCTGTAACAAGCATCTAAAACCTTAAGAACATAGTCTCAACTGCTTCATCATCTTCCATTTTGAATGCCTCGTACTTCTGGATTACGACTAAGGTCTTTGTCTCATTTACTTGAGCATTCCCTTCACGAGTCATCCTCGGAGAGTAAAAAATGGATTTGGCAGAATCTCTTTTTGTTATGTTTTCATACTCCGTATAAGAGATAACATTTAGTAATATAGTTCTTGCCTTACGATGATTTTTGAAATATTTCTTCGGTTGACCAGTCATAGCACTCTTGTTATATTATTTCCTTCATCATTAGTTGGCTGAACATAGCTATCGACTACAAGATCCCAGAGATCAACATCGTAACTAAGAAATAAGCTTTATATTCCATCTTTCCAATAATCAAATTTCTCACCATCAAAGATTGGTGGTTTTGCACTATAGTGGTCTCTTTCATTATTGTTAACAATGTTAGTAGCGACCATTATTTCTCACAAAAACTGGATTGGTACTGAACACTATGAAGTGTTGATATAACTTTTATCATAATCTGAACCGGAGCTCTGATGCCAATTGAAGGTGCGAAAAACACAAGAAATGGGGGGTTTGAATTTGGTTTTACAAACACAAAAGCATTTTACCAACTCAAGAACACCACTAACAAGTTAATGATAAAGAGATAAAAACACAAGTATTTTTATCCTGGTTCGCTTGAAACTTAAAGTTACTCCAGTCCACTCGCCAAGGTGATTTTGCCTTATACACAAGGACTTAATCCACTATAATCAACAGATTACAATAATCGCAAAGAATAACCTTATTTGTCTTCTCAAGGATCCAACTATACTCTAGTCTCCTTAAGGACTCACAAAGAATAACCTTCTTTATCTTCTCAATGATAACCTCCTCAAGGAATAAAAAAAATAGTTTGAATAATATTTTGCATGTTAAAAGTTGCTTCTATACAAACATATTTTACATAAATGATAAACAAACACTCAAAGAAATATTGTGCACAAAGAATGATAGCTTTTCATAAAGAAATAGACTTGTCAAAATGTTGTATCACATACTTTTTCATTAAGTCTCCAAGTTTCACTTATATAGCATAAGAAGAAGACCGTTGGAGGGCAAAATGGGGAAAACTTATAGAGCGGTTGTCCACTGTTGGATGGTGAAAGGAGTGATACTGTATATTGTCCTTTGCCCACAAAATCAGTGATAAGTCTGATGTATAATACTGTCCTTTACCCACGATATTAGGTAGTGAAGAGGATATTTGATTTGTACTATGTACTATTTGATCAAGTTCTCATTTGATCTTATATTCAAGTTCATTGGATTATGATGAAAATTGATGAAGCATGAGATGAAGAAACATAGAGTTGGATTCAAGAACTTCGGAATCTTTGGTCAGAACCTTGACAACGTCGGTAGTCTGGCTTGAGATCTTTAGTATCTTTAGAGTCTTCAGAATCTACAGTCAGAACCTTGATAACCTCAATTTTCTGGCTTGAGATCTTCAGAATCTTCATCTACGTAACACAACTTCTGAAACTTGCCATGCTTCAGAAGCTTGGTGATTAGAGTCATGTCCAGAAGCATGGACTGAGAGAACGTTGCATCAGCAACGTAACATCTCTCCAGAAGCTTCTCAGGAGTGAATCAACACATAAGCAGAAATATCATTGCAGCGACAACATTGAACATCTTTCAGAACTTCTAATAATTGGCGCATAAGCAGATTTGGAGCTCATTGTTCAGAAATTGATGACGTTGCACGTCATATACTCAGAATCAAAACTGGTTGTTAAAGCTACGCAACAACAAACCATTAGGGTACCAAAATTATTCTCACACAAATACAACATTGTTATCATCAAAACTCAAGGTATAGATATAGAACCAATCTTATTCTAACACTAACCCCGTCGTCTCTCTCAGTCTCACCCTACTGGATCATGAATTCTAACCGATTCCTCAAGTTGAAGCGAAGAAAAAAGACGACCCTAAGATAAATATCAAGTATTAAATTGAAACATAGGGGAATCAAGCCACTCCACTATGGGGATTCAATTCCCCTCACTCTAATCTACATCATGGTAAAGAAAATTAGAGCAAAAAGGGATGTAATTGAAGACCTACTTGAGATACCGAGGTTCGTCTCGGAGTTTGTTAAACGTGAACCTGATGAGGATGAAGACTAAAGGAAAACCACAGCTAAGCCTTCAGTCTCGTTATCCTGCACAAAAATTCTTCTTCTTCTTCTTCTTCTTCTTCTTCTTATTTGTATACTAGTCTGTAGGATAATTTATTGTAGCGGTTGTGTGTTCTGCATGTGTCAGAGCGTAAGGAGATGAGTGAAGTTTGATGATGAATCATTGCAGAGAGAAAGTGATTCAGGGAGTGGAAATTCCTACGAGTTTGTGAAGTGAGTGATTCTGATTTTCAGTGAAATCTGATTGTTATTCTCCCATTGAAGATTGTGATTAACTATTATATAGGAGTTTAGAGCCTAACTAACTCGGGCAAACCCTGAAAATTATGTTAACAAAGTTAAGACATGGTTAACTTTTAGTTCATTGGAGAAGAGAGTTAGCTGCTATGATTAACAATGTTAACTCCTGCTATTAGAGTTAGTTGAATGCACTTAGTGAAGTTAGAATGTAATTGAAACTGAAACCAATGTTAGCATTGTTATTTTAATGATGTTAGTGAGTTAGACTTGTTTGTAAATTTGAACTATGTTAGAGTTAATTATTGATTAGTCATATTGTTAGTTTAAAAAGTGTGAATTAATTGGGTTATGACACTTAGAAATAGGTTTGGCACAACTAGTGATAATTGAAGTGGCAAGTACTGAATGATTATGCATTATTTGTATGGTTAGATGGAATTGAATTTGGTTAATAGAATTAGGAGTTGAATTGCTTTATGTAACATCCCGAAATTTTATCTGAGATATTAGTAATATTTAGATTATTTAAAATTTTACGGATATATATATTTTCTTTGAATATTTATAAAATAACTAGAGAAAATAAACTTAATTAAAATTAAGAAGCCGTTCGAATATTCCTAGCGGAAAGATCCATATCCGCATTTCTAAATGAGTTTAAAAGTCTCAATATTTGTTGAAATAAAAATAGTGTACCGTCACATTTTATTTATTACATAAAGTACTAATATTTTGAAAATCCCTATTTGTCCCTGTGCACGCTTCAAGAAACATATTCAATAATTCCTTTTTTTTTTCTTCCGTACCTAAAATCATAATTGTAAAGGGTCAATTTCCTTATCCATATTGAATCATACTCACCATAAGCAAATATCACAAAATAATAACAAAACTTCAATAATTCAAAATATAATTATTAGTCATTTCATCTAAAATATTTTTTTTATATATCATATGAAATTCAATATGACCTTGGTGACTACATGACACACACAAATGATCCGAATAAATAAAGTCCATTCCAATGGGAAACCGCTACGCATGCTCCTACCACAAAGACCGAAAAGTGTCAAACTTGCCACAAAGACTACTGCCACAGAGGCCAAAAGCGTCAATCTTGTCACAAATGCTACTGCCACAAAGGCCGAAAGCATCAATCTTGTCACAAAGGCTACTGCCACAAAGGCCGAAAACGTCAACTTGCCACAAAAGCTTAACACAATGACACCTCTATACATCCTATATGATGCATGTCTCAATAATATAATAAGTCATTCTCCAAAAATACAGGTGGCCAGAGACTACCAAAAACTAGTCCTTATCATTATCTATTTTTATTTTCCTTTGATTTTTATAAACTAGTCATCAATAGAGAGATATAATCTTCACAAGTTTTAGGACAATATAATTATATTCATAATATCTATACATTTTGTGACAGTATAATTATATTTATAATATCTATAAATTTTGTGATAACATTATTATATAGGTATCAACTTAATAATATACTACATATATTTTTTTTCAAAATATGTGGTGGACAAAATAAAGAATAAATAAACATGCAGCAATTCAAACCAATACCACCAAAATCGAAATGAAACTTCGCACTTAAATAATATACTTCATTCTTATAGATAAATAATTAATAAAGCTATCATCACAGGACATATAATACGATTTTTTTATTGATTCGTTTTAGTAGAAACTGTAAAATTTCTATAACCAAAATAATAATAATAATAATGTCATATTTTCTCACACATTTGTTTTTGGTACAAATTGTTTTACTACATCTACTGTACCTCTATGCTCAATCATTTCTCCCTGTCTATTTCATTTTGAGAAGGTTAATATTATCATGGATTAAGGTATGATGTCTTGGAATGCGTTCTATTTTTATTAAAAACAAAGGAAGAAATCTAACTAGATCATGAGAAAATGAATAGCTCTTACATTACCATACTGGAAAAATTTATATGCATACTAAATTTTAATTGTTTATCAATATATGAAAATATACATATAGCCATTAACATATGGTATCTCATAAACAAGTTACATAGCTAATCAAATGCAAGATAAAAATATATTGAAAACATAATCAATTAAATTTAAAACAAGATCAACAAGATACAACTAATACATGAATGAAATGAATATATATAGTTAGATAATAATACCTCTTTTTGTATATTTTGATTTTTTATTAGATAAGTGTTTCACTATCATTTTACAACATTGTCCTATGTAGCATGAATATATGGGGAAAAAGCTCTTACCTTGTGCGCTTTCTAACTTTAAACGATCAAGTGCTTAGTGCTCCCTTTTATTAAGAATTTCCGCAATGTAGAATGTCCAAGATAAGTGGTAGTAAAAAGAGAGTGATGATTTTGTTTGTGTATTCTTTTCTTTTCACATGTGAGATATGAGATGAGTTTGTGAGTATTTATAGGAGTGAAAGTTGGAAAATAAGAGGAATATGAGTGACTCCTAATAAAAGAAGCACTAATGAAAACTAATAAATTAATTATAAGTTTTATGATAGTGGAATGTGTATAGTACCATTTTATTAAATTAATTCAATATTACTTTATTCTAACTATTCAATTCCTAGTGATCATAACACACCTACCTAAGAATTGATCATTCTCACTAATATGATGTTTCACGTTACTTTTCTATATATGTGTTATGTATCCTTTTGTTTTCCCCACTCATAATTGTCCATTCATAATTCATATAATAATAGCATATGCATTACTTATTTCCTTCAAACTTAAATTAAGATATGATAAGACACATATTCTTTTATTTTATACCTATTGAATATATTAATTCAAACTTAATTTATGAAATGCTACTAACAACAACACACATATTCTCAAGTTTTAGATTATTTGTTTTCCCTTAAACTCGTGAATAATTTGATTATTTATTTATCATTTTCACACCAAATTGACTAATTTAAATAAATGAATAAAACATGGATTTTACTTATTCAATAAAAATAGAGATATGCAATTTTCACTAAATTAACTATTCTAAGTGATTAAAATATGTGATTCTCACTAATTAATTAAACTAAATTATGTACTTCTACTTAAATAAAATAAAGGATGTTTCAATTTACTAAATTAATCATTTGTAAAATGATTCTAATAATTCTAATTTCAAGTACAAATAAATCATTTTGAGAAAAATATACATATTTTTAAATCAATTTATCATAATATAATAACTCATCAAATAATGTATTATGTTAGAAAAAATTATTGTATCACCACCACTCTGAATAAAATAATAAAATACATACAGTGGATACCTTTGAATTTAAATAAAAGTCAATTATTGTAGAATTCATATTTTTCATCTCATGAATAAATAAACACAACGTATACTAATTTAATAAACTTGATGGTTTAAAAATTTATTTAAATTTCTTACGCATAAAATAACTCATCTACTAAATAACAATTCATAAAAGTTATTGAGACAAATATTTATAATTTAAATACCTTAAAATTTTGGGGTGTTACAGGTTGCAAGAACATTAACCGAGGTAAAACCACAGACCTAAGTCTCCCTTTTGGATACCTCTCTAACTATGCTTTAGGCTTGAGTCTCTTTTTTGATTTTCTTCCCCTTTCATTCGGACAATCATATTAAGGCATTTGCAATTATTGTTTCCCTCACATGCACAAGATCAATCGAGATTTTTTTCTAGGCACCTTTTTATTATATTTATTTTGATAACTTTACGCACATTGGCGTTTATTGGTCCACTTTGGGATGACAATTGAGACTCAACCTCCGTTAGGCTATATAACTGGGTGTGGTTTACCCAACTTAGAAGGTCTAATTGTCTTTATTGCCTTTTTTCATCATTTTTGGTGCCCAAATTATTTGTTTCTCAACCAACCATACATACATGCAAGTTTTTTTAACTATGCCAAACCGTTAATATAAATTAATCGAAAAATACTTCTCAGAGTCGAGTACTATGGCACAAATCTACACGTTAGACTCACGTCCTTACTCCGAGAGACCTAAGGTGTTTGGGTCATACATAAGTTTTCAAACTTTTCCAATGCCCCTGGTCCTATCCTTTTTTCCCTCAAACTCTATACTTTCTCACCTTCCCTATAACCTAAGCTTATCATAAAAAAAATTCACCGTCTTAGTATTGGGAAAACTATGAAAAGTAGGTCTTAATGCATCAATCAAACTAGAAAACTAGAAATCAAAAAACAAACATGAACATAAAAATTCAAGATATAAAAATGCAAGAAAATAAATAAGTACCCCCTAAACTTGAACTAAACATTATCCTCAATATTTTTGCGCAAGTAAGAGGGAATAAAACTCACAAGAACCTCACTAGGGAGGTGGGAACTACAACATGAGTTGTTGCATCATTGCTTGGAAATCATCCAAGACTACTTATTGTCTTATTTGCTCCTCCTTAATGAGCTTTTTATTAACTAGAAGAAAAAATAAAACAACAAGAAAACAAATTAGTGCAAAAAGTGTGGGTTTCCACCCACAAAGCGCTTTGTTTAACATCGTTTTAGCTCGATAGTCGATGAGTGCAAGAACTCGTGGTGGCTCTTTCAAAAATGATTCCTCAAACTCACTCTCAGTAGTATTAGGTATCCATGCCCACTTATCAAGCCATCTATCATATCCACTACTCTTCTTTTTCTTCTTCCTATGGAGTGGTTCATACTTCTGAACTCGTGGTTCAAGTTCTATCCTAATTATCAGCTTTCTAGGTTTGAGTTTAATCTTTTCATCTCCCACCTGAAAGGTCAACCCTCCCCTCTTAACATCAATAGTTTTATCGGTTTCATGGTCCTCTAACATTCTCTTTTTAGATAGGACCTTGGTTAATGGTACATCGGTAAGGATCTTTTCCACTATTTCCACATACCTTTTGGATCGAGTGTTTACCTTAGCTTCCATAAGTCTTTATGGAAAAGGCATAATAGGTTTGTAGGGAGGATGGAAAAATATGGTGCTTTCTTCTCAGACTCTTTAAAAACCTCCTTTTTAGGTGGTGTTGGCACACTCTCTTCAACCTCTATATCTCTCTCACTAGAACTACCCACTTGCTTTCCACTATGAGTTGTCATAACATTAAAATGTCCTTTGGGATTTATCACGAGTTGTCCTGGAAATGATTCATAAGGGATAGAGGAAGCAACTTGTTGTTGAGCTACATGGCATATTTGAGTCTCTAACATTTTGGTATGGGTGACAACATTGTCAACCTTAGTGTTCAACTGCATAAGTGCTTCAATAGTATGGGGATTTTGGTTTCTAAACTATTAATTCAAGAGAGTTAGAGTTGCCACAAATGCCAGAGTAGTTAAAAAAGTATCGAACCTCAGAGACCAATGGTTAAGTACCTATTTCTATCTTATTGGTGTAAAGCTAGACTGACTGAATAAGAGTTTTAAAAGCAACTTAAGTTAAAAAGCACTTAAGTTAAAACAACTTATTTGAAAAAAACTTTTGGGGAAAATAACTTAAATGAGAATTTCTTGAAAAAATAATAATAACAATAAAACAAACAGGACTTAGAGTTGTGACTTCTATCTTAGACTTCTCCACGCGACTTAAGCAATTTTATTACGAGAATTCTAACACAATTTATAGAAAATTGATTATTATAGGCAATATCTGCTTTCGCTAGTGCATTGCCCTATCTCTAACGAACAGGATGCTCGTCGGCTTTCACTCTCATATAAGCATTCGTTAGTGATCATTAAATTTTCACAGTTATTAAAAGATAGGGTTTTTCTCAATTTCATCAGATCACTTTCGCGACTTTGAACTTGATTGTTTAAAAACTTCTTTCCGGCGTTCACACTTATCCTTTCAGTGTAAGGTGAACGTCTAAAAATACTCCTACTTTTGTATCGAGGTTTGAATTAAAAACTCAGACTTTTAAAATAAATAAGAGGAATTCTCATAACTGGCTTAAGTTAATTCATGCGGATAATCTTATGATAGGGTTCATTACACTTAGTCTTAGAGGACAACTCACTCATGGTGAGAAATGATCCAATCAAAACAACTATTGCAAATGAAAACATAATTGATAAGAATGATAGAGAACTTGATTAAATGAAAGGAAATGCTTCAATAGAAATATGATCCAGTGCTCTCAAGGTGGAGACTTTTACACAAGTAGAAAAATAAAGCGTGAAGTATAAATTGTAATGTAAAACGGGCTGCTAAACTATGTAGCAACTCTTAGTTTTATACTTATTCTAAATATGGCACAAAACATCATCTTTAATGCCTATTAAAAACATAATAAATCCAAATCCAAACAATCAAAACCCTTAAAGCAGATGGAATCGGGCCAGAAAAGGAAATAAATCGGGAGAAAGTTCACCTACCTGTTACAGCCACCCGTAATGGCTATTACGGGTGGCCGTAACATGCCACATGTTCTTAGCCTGGAGTTCCTCTGATGAAGGTTTGAAGGGACATGCATGTTACGGTCTGTAATAGGCATTACGGGTGGCTCTAACAGGCCTCTGGTTTTTGTATGGAGAAATCCAACTCTTCGCCTTTTTCCGCTTTTTATACATTTTTCGATCTTCTTTCGCTTGAAATTCCTATTATGACTTGGAAACAAAAGAAATGCAATACCAAAGCATAAAATATAGTAAAATTAAAGGAAATCAGATGAAAATGTTAAAATATTAAGGAAAAATAACTAATAAAAACGATATAAAAACCACTTATCAAATAAAAGGCTCAAGACCACTTCATTTTTTGTCCAAGTTAATACGAAAATGAGTTCGTGCAAGTTTTAGTTACGAAAGAAGGTTTTCCAAGTTTTTTAATGGATGATGATTGTATGAATAATCGAGTAAGGGAACTCATATCTAAACGATTGAGGAGAGGAATCGAAGGCTCGAGAACATCTCTCTTTTCATCCTTAATGAGGGTTTCGATATTGTTAATGTATTTTAGATAAACGACGAATACTCGAATGACCGAGTAAGGTAACTCATATTCAAGTATTCGAGGAAGGGAATAGAAGGCAAGAGACAACTTCCTTTTTCATCTAAGTTATTGTGAAAATGATTTGGATTTGATTTAATTATGAAAAGGATTTAAGGTGAATCAAATTAGAAGTTTTTTAAGGGACGACAATTGTTTATATAGTCAAGTAAAGGAACTCGTATCCATACAATTGAGGAGAGGAATGGAAGGCTCGAGACCATCCCCTTTTTTCATCTTTAATGAAATGGTGTTTAAGTATAATTAAGTGGTTTAATTTGATTTGGATAAAATACTCGATATTGATTGAGGTTTTAATTTGTACTTGAAGCAGAATTGGGTTTAGAAGTGATTTAAGAAATAAGTTGCTTGGTGTAATACCCTGTATAATATATGTCTAGAATATACAACATACACATTATTAGTTGGTATTGATACAACATAAGTGCCTAAATGCATCATTTACATACTTGACCAAATTAGCAGATGTAACATATGGTACAAGATATGGAAAGTGCCTAAATAAAAATCTAAGATCTATGTACAATATCTACAATTGTACAAAATCCACAATAGAAGATCACAACATCACAACAACATTGAAACATCATCAAGCAACTCCTCTTAATTAAACCTGCAAAAATATCTGAAAAACAACAACATTGATGGGGTGAGATAATAATCTCAGTGAGTCCCCATATCCCATGGGTCCACTCGGCTCTACAGGGTTGCTACTTGATTTCTAACTCAAGTATTCACCTTCTATTACTTATGCATCACTCACACAATGTAACGAGGACTTGAGCAACTGACGGATATTCACAATGTTATGATACATGTCACTTGAGTTCACAACCCCCAACTGGACCTAAGTCTAGGCCAAGGCTTGGTTCATGCATTCTCGTATGATTCAACTTTCACGGTGGATATCAGGTTCCCATATGAGACTCAAACCCACTTTTAAGCATCATCACTCCTATGGGACTCGAATCCACTTTGAGTATATTTCACCGTATGGAACTCGAACCCACTTAGATGTCCATCTTTCCCCATGTTCTCCATGGTTGGGACTCAAACCCAATTAAGACATGAATCATTGGTGCCACATCCCCATTTTCTGCTTTACATAAGCCTCTCAAATGGTATGTGCACAATCACAAATAATTCCGAATACATGATTAGTCCTCATATACTCGTGGTTATTCTCAGCAATCATTAGGTGTTCACAACCACCAATTCTCATGATATGATATCAATTCTCATGGCATCATAACATGATCCATTATCATTAAATAAATCACACATGTTTCATACAAAGCATGTTAATGTATCATTCCTGTGACTAATTGTCCGTTATACACACCAGGGTACGATTATGTTCAAGCATCATTATCTAAATCATTGCATGACTTAAGTTATCTTTCTAAGTCATTTACCTAGTATTCTCCTAGGTTTACCTCACTGAAAAGTTTTACACATATTATTATGTAACTAATAAAATCAACCAATCATATCGTAATCAACGCAACAAAAATTCATGCATAGGTTATGAAATGCATCACATAAGAAACACAACAACAATTCCTAACCATTCATAACCAATACACACAATACCCATGGCATCCCATGGTATCTTCTTATCACTTGATGAGGTATTGAATTCACTTTCTAATGCATTCAACCTCATAAAAATAGGAGGCATGATTCACGTCTTATGATGGAGACATGGAACCAATTTATTGCACAATCAAGTATTCAAGAGGAACACATGATAATCTAACATGTCCCAATAACCCTAGGCAAAGCCATCACACGACTCTCGTCATTCTAACTTATTCCACTTTCACACTACATAGTGTGTATCCATCCAATCATCCTATGGTGGGGTCAATCGGACTCAAGGGAAAGTTATAGTGGAATAACTCATAGAGACTTCTCTCTATCTTATAGCGTTATCCGTTATCTTCCTGCCGTTTCCGATCGCGTCCAAAACGGATTTACAAAACTAAAACTAAAATTGTTTTAACCGAATCGTAATTCCAGGTCAGGACCCACTCGATCGTGCATAGATCGACCGATTATTTCCAATCTAATACAAATATATCATGGTATAATGTAATGAACTCCTAATATTCATTAAAAATAAGAAATAAGTGGTTCTAGGCAAAACAAGAGTGAACCAATCGATTTCACTAGGAGCTAGTCGATTGTGTGAAGTTACTGACTTCTATTTTTCTGAAATTGGACAGGACCAACGATTGGGGTATTGTAGCCAATCTATTGACATCATGAAAATTCACCTCTTTCTTCACAATTCATGAACCAATCGATTGGTTCTGAAACTTTTATGTAACCAATCAATTGTCACCTGCATAATATCCAAAAATACCTCTTCTAAACACTCTTTCTTCCAATTTTAATCATACCCAACCATTCTCAAACATATATTATCATGAACCCACACCAAAACAAGGAATCATGAGGCATAAATCCATGGGACAAAATTCATGTGATAACATGGAATTAAAGACAACAACAACAACAACAACATTGAGAAATAAGAACAACTGCAACATATAATCATGAACTTAAACAACAACACAAGCATATTATTCATCATAATCAAGTCTCATGATCACTTTAATAACACAAACCCTAACTCCCAAACCATTTATTCTCCAATCCAAATCTAAATCTAACTATGGAACTCACCTCTAGAGATATACATGATGAAGTTTAGTGAATAGGATTAGATGAAAACATGGGATTGATGATGATGATGTATTCCATGAAATTCTCTCTTCTTTCTCCTTTCTCTTCTCTTCTATTCTTTTCTTCTTTCTCTCATATTCTCTTCTCTCTTTACTGGTTTTTTCTTCTTTCTCTTCTTCTTATCTGTTTTTTCCTTCTTTCTCTTCTAACCACACAATATATACATAATAAATAAATATAATATATAATATTAAGTAGTGATAGAAAATATCTCAATTGATATTTTGTCCTCCAGTACCAATTGACCAATTATTGATGTTACCAAAATTTCCCCTCTTTTACTTATTAATAAATGCCAGTCTCTTTAATAATAAATGATCTTTTTCAAGTCCACTGATTACCCTATTGGTTCCATCTAACAACTTATAGAGCACATATGAGCTCAAATTGTTCCAACAGATATGAGATAGAGTATATAGGAACTTAGTTGGTCTCATCTGACAACTAATAAAACATTTAAGGGAATATGGGATATTACACTTGGCGTTGGACCAAGATTTTAGTATTTTGAAAAGTTTGTTTACAAAATTACAATCAATAGTTGAGGAATTTGGTAGCCTAAAACGCCCAATGCTCAAGTTCGAGTGGTAGGTGACAAGCTTTACCATAGACTAAATGATACAGGGACATATCTATTGGTGTTTTGAACGCTGTTCGGTATGCCCAGAGTGCGTCATCGAGCTTGATTGACCAATCTTTTCGTGAGGCACTGACGGTCTTTTCTAGGATTTGCTTGATTTGCCGATTGGATACCTCAACCTGTCCATTAGTCTGGGGGTGGTATGGTGTGGCGATTCTATGCTTGACATTGTATTTCCGCAGTAGGTTCTCCATCAGCTTATTTAGGAAGTGGGTACCTTCGTCACTAATTAGTGCTCTTGGTACCCCAAACTGTGCGAAGATACAATTCTTGAGGAAATTGATTACCACTCTTGCATCATTCGTGGGCAGTGCAACTACTTCCACCCATTTTGACACATAGTCCACCGCGACTAGAATGTATTTTTTTCCAAAGGAAGGTGGGAAGGGTCCCATAAAATCTATCCCCCACACATCGAACAGTTCGACCTCTAACATGGCATTCTGAGGCATTTGATTTCTTTTAGAGATGTTGCCTGTTCTCTGACATATATCGCACTCTTTTACCACTACTTGTGCATCTTTGAACAGTATAGGCCAGTATAATACAGACTGGAAGACTTTGGCTGCGGTTCTGTCTCCGCTAAAATGTCCTCCATATTCTGAGTTATGACAGGCTTTTACGATGTCCCTCTGCTCTTCCTCTAGAACACATCTCCTGACCAGGCCATCTAATCCATTTTTGTAAAGGAATGGATCGTCCCACACATAGAACCTGCAATCATGCAATTTTTTTTTTCGTCTGTTAGCTTCAAAGTCATCAGGTATCAGTCCACCTACCACAAAGTTCGCGTAATCTGCGAACCATGGGATATGCGTAACGGCTAGAATACGTTCGTCTGTGAACTCATCTCTGATGGGGTGCGTTTCTTCTGTTTCTTGAATCGGAGTCATCCGAGACAAGTGATCAGCAACAGTGTTTTCACTACCCTTTTTGTCTCTGATTTCCAGGTCGAATTCTTGTAGGAGTAGGATCCATCGCAACAACCTTGGCTTTGATTCCTGTTTTGCAAAAAGATATTTTAAAGCAGCATGGTCAGTATATACAATTACCTTTGATCCTAGCAGATAGGATCTGAACTTACCAAACGCGTATACCACCGCCAGGAGTTCTTTTTCTGTGGTTGCATAATTCATTTGAGCAGGGTTTAGTACGTGGCTTGCATAATAGATCACATGCCAGAGTTTCTCCTTGCGTTGCTCTAGTACTGCCCCTACTGCGTTATCACTTGCATCACACATTATCTCAAAAGGAAGAGACCAATCTGGGGCAATAACTATGGGGGATGACACCAGCTCCTTCTTCAAGGCCTCGAAGGCTTGCCTATATTCCTTGTCAAATAAGAATGGGGTATCTTTTACCAGCAGACTAGTCAGCGGTTTGGCAATCTTGGAGAAATCTTTTATGAACCTGCGGTAGAAACCCGTATGTCCTAAGAAGCTTCAGATGCCTTTTTCATTTACCGGTGGTGGTAAATTTGCTATTACCTCCACTTTTTCTATGTCCACTTCGATACCTTTGTTGGAGATCTTGTGTCCCAAGACTATTCCTACCCGGACCATGAAGTGACATTTTTCCCAATTCAGGATCAAATTTGTTTGCTGGCATCTTTCTAACACAAGTGACAAGTTAGTCAAACAATTATCAAATGAAGAACCGAATACTGAAAAGTCATCCATAAATACTTCCATATGCTTCTCGAGCATGTCAGCAAAGATTGAAGTCATACGCCTTTGAAAGGTGGCCGGTGCATTCCATAATCCAAATGGAATTCTTCTATAAGCAAAGATACCATAGGGGCATGTGAATGCAGTCTTCTCTTGGTCTTCAGGGGAAACCACAATCTGGTTGTACCCCGAGTAACTGTCTAGGAAACAATAGTAATCGTGTCCTGCTAACCTTTCCAGCATTTGATCAATGAATGGTAACGGGAAGTGATCCTTCCTTGTTGCCACATTTAGTCTTCTGTAATCGATGCACACTCTCTAACTTGTAACAGTTCGGGTTGGAATCAACTCATTCTTTTCATTTTTTATTACCGTTGTGCCCCCTTTTTTTGGTACCACGTGGACTGGACTTACCCAAGAGCTATCGGAGATAGGGTAGATTAGGCCCGCATCCAAGAGTTTTACAACTTCTTTGAGCACCACTTCTTTCATGGCTGGGTTAAGTCTTCGTTGTGGTTGCACTACTGGTTTGTGATTATCTTCCATTAAGATCTTGTGCATGCAAACTGTAAGACCCTAATTTTGACCCTAAGATCCCTCATGGCATCATATTATTGCTTATTGCATTGCCTCAAGGATCATAGCATGTGTGGCTCCTTACCCTAGGGTTGGGACTTATGTGAGTTGGTTTGAGACCACCAAGCATGCTTGAATTATATATTATTTCTTTTCTTATTTTGTTTACTAACCAAAAGCACAAAACTATGTCACTAACTCTTTTTGGTTTTGAAGCTCAAGCAATCATGAGATCCCCTGCTCCTAGGAGGCTCCTATGCAATGAAGTGGCTAGATGAAGATGAAAGAAAGCATGAAAATGGTTCACAAGGCTCTCAATCATCATATATGTCTCCCAAGTATCTCAATTTTCCAATTTGATCAAGATAAACCAAAGGGCGTGAGGATTGTTTCCCAAGGAAACCCTAATTCAACTGTGCATTGGTTGTGCCTTGCCCATGAAGTAACCTCAACCTATGATCAAATTCAATCAAGGTAATTTCTTTAATTAATTATTTTATGCATATATGAGCTTATGTGAGTATCATCAATCATTCATTCATCAAGATTTGAAGTTTGGCCTTGAGAAGTTGACCAGTCAAGTCATTTGACCAATCTGAGGATCCCTGAGACCTAACCTTTGATATGTTTGTCAAATGAATATGACCCCAAGATAAAACCTGTTCCTAAGAACCATATGAACAACTTTCATGTTCATCACAAATCCATTTGAAACTAGGAAGGTCATCATTCATTTCAAAACATTATAGGTCATTTTGATTGAAACCCTAATTTTGGGTCAACTTCACAAGGACCTAACTCCTTCATTTTTTATGATTTTTAGGTGAGACTAATTGAATTGGAACGATTAAGATGTCTACTTCAAATTTTATGTTGGACAAAATTCCATAATCCTAAAATAAACACATGTGATAATACAAAACATTATAGGTCACTTTGGACCAAAACCATTGAATTTGAAAAATGTCCAACTTCAAGTGCCCATAAGTTTCTCATCAAAAATCCAAATGATGCAAAATATGAGTCTAAATTGATTATATTGAAAATATCTACAACTTTGATGTTGGAGGTGTTTCCATTTGTGGCTTGCATCACTGAAACAGAAGGGCTTGAGGTTGGTCACTTTTGGCAAATTTTTCAAAGACATGTTTTGTACATCAAACGTCAAGGTCAGTTTTCATAACTTTCCAAACTCCAAATGGATTTTTGCCCAACATAGCTTTTGTTACTTATGTCAAGACCTTTCCAACCATTACTCATTCATGTCTATGTTTAGATTTTTTATGTGCGACTTTCGAAGAGGTGAACATTTATGCCCAATTATGCATTTCACTTTGAATTTTCATGCACAAGCCATTGCAGTTCAAATTGCACGTCCATTTCAACTTGGAATGATCTCAGCTTGTGATTACACTTGAGTTTGGGCCTCATATGCGTCTGTACAGGCCCATGCATGGAGGACCCAAAGCTTCATGCACACGAATTCTACACTTGCTTGCTTGCATCTCAGCTATAAATAGAATGCCATGCCCCATTCAAATGGAACCTCAAGGCAACCTGAAACTCTGCAGAAGTGAAAACCCAGCCATACTTAGAGGAATTCTGATTTTTATTTTCTCAATTCAAGCTTGAATTTCAACAAAATCAGTTGATCTTCAAGACTTATTCCTTAGCCTTGCATTCATATCACATCTCAAGATCAAATTGGAAGCAAAAGTTGGAAGGAATTGTGTTGATCAAAGTTGCTCTTCAAAGGTTTATCGTCTAACTGTTTTGATCTATATCTCATCATACAATGTGAATTGCTTGTGTTCAAATGGTTTTCTGAAGTCCCCGTGCAAGAGGCAAGCCAATTGTGGCTTTGATTTTATGTTTTGAAGCATTTCAGTTTGCATACCTAGATTTTCAAGCTCAGATTTCTCACTTGATAGAGATCTTGAGGACAATCCAAGGTTACAGGGGTGATGTACATCACCCTAGCTTCATTTTGGTACCACGTTTGTGCATTTTAGTTAAGGTTCAAAAACCTGCAACTGGTGGCCGGAGTTGGTTGGTCCACCGGAGAAGATGGTGGTTTCCACCACCATCCCCACGTGGATGACTCCAGGCCCTTGGATCTATTTTAAATGTTCTAATCGCAACCATGCTTTCTATTGACCTTTTTTAATTCAGCGTGTGACGCGTGTGACTAATGCCTACCATGAAAACGCGCTTCTGAGCCCTTGGATGTTGCCACGTCAATTAATGAAATTGATCCAAAGGGCGTTGATTTTTCTTATTTTCTTATTTCTGTTTTAATTTCTTTTAATTTATTTTATTTTCAAAAATTCATAACTATTTTATTTGGAATCACAAAAATATGAGACCAACACTAAAAATTTTCTTGAAAAATCTAGTTTCATAATCTGTTTTTTAATTATTTTTGTGATTTCACTTAATATTTTTTGTGAATTATTTTGTTTTTAATAGTTTTTAATTCATTTTAAATACTTTTTGATATCCAAAAATTCCAAAAATATTTCCTTAACACATATGGATCATGATAAGTCTATAAAAAATATTCTCATCAATTTCTTAAGTGAATTGAGATTTATTTGAGATTTTAATCCATTTGTGTTGTTTTTCCTGATTTTTAATTGTTTTAAAATAGTTTCTGTTTCCAAAAAATGTTGAGAAAATTTGTCAAACCTTGTTTGACCATGTTAGACCTATGATGATTCAATTGGACTTGTCCAAGTTGATTTGAGTTGAATTTGAGGTTTGACCATACTTTGTCCATTTTAATTTTATATTTTATTTTAATTTAAAAAATACCAAAAAATATGTCTGACTTTGTTGACCTCAAATCTTCATTTCTCTTCTGTTTTACATTGGTTGATGATGATTTCATTCACATTTGATCATTGTATTTTGATTATGTCATTTGAATTCTCCCTTTTATCCATTTTATTTCATCTTCATCTTCTTCTTTTTATTTTGGCCAATGAGTTAATGATTTGTGGTTAGCCTTTACATATGAGAGGCTTAACCTTCTTTGATCCAAATCAAACTCAACTTGATCAAAGATCAAGTGAGTTGCTTTTGGGTTAAGCAAAAAACCTAAAATCCATACAAGGTCTTTCCTTCTTTTCTTTTGGCATGGCAAGTTGTAGGTTGGCTTACTAGTCATGATCTCTAACTTGTGTTTATTTGCCTATAGTTTTATTGATCGGCCTCAGATAGGTGTGACTACTACATTAGTCCACTTACGATTGCTTAACATAGCGCTAAATTGTCTTATGATACACTAACATGACCATTAACTACTAAATTTATTTCAAGCATTTAATTCTTGCAATTTACTTTAATGCAATTTACTTTCTTGCTCATTTATTTATATTGCTTTTCCCTTTGCTCACTTGAGCTCATATTTTATGTTTATGTCATTTTTCCTTTTGCTCACTTGAGCTCATTATTGTGAATAAATATATTGTGGCTTTGTGTTTGTTTTGTTTTTGTTTGTGTGAACCCAATGCAAAAAGGAGAAAGGACTTAGAATTAGGACCTTACCTATGCTTAAAAGGAGTTCAAGAGCAACTAGGCCCCATGCCTTTAGAATGCTAAAATCTTTGAAGAGCAACTAGGCCTCATGCCTTTAGAATGCTAAATCTTAAAGTTGACTTCAAAGGACCCCTAATATAAACTCATTCTTTGTCCATTTCTCTTATTTGTGTTGTGAACCTTTTGATTGTTTCTTCTTGTGTGATAGGGATTCCACCTTGAGATAGTAAGAAGGACCATTGTCATGAGTAGCCAAGTTAAGAGAGACAAGTCAAATGAAGATCATAGGAGCTTGAATATAATATTTGTTTTGATTGCTTGTTGCTTGCTAAGTCCAAAGGAAAGGAGCATCTTGAATCATCTTTATGATATCAAGAAGGGAACTCCAAGGGTTTTATCTCTTCTCTCATCTTTGCATGTTTAGGACTAGCCCTTCTCTTCTTCTCTCCATTCTAACCCAAGCCAAACTCATTTTGTGAAAACTTTCATTGTTTTCAAATTAGAAACCTAGGCCCTATGCCTTTGATTTTTCAAACTCTTTTCATTAATACTCATTGTGAATAAACCTTAAGTTAACTTTGACCTCATTTTGTGAATACTTCTAACTTGTAAATACAACTCACTTCAAGTTGTTTTTGTGGTTCCAATGGCCACCTTTGTTAAAACCCTTTTCATAAACATTAGCCATGTGTTTGAGTTATCATAGTGGTTGATGTAAACCTCACCTCATCCTTAGTGATTAGACTATAAGTCTTCCATACTTATTATAGGGTTGATCCCTCACTAGTATGTTGAAGCTCTCCTCACATGGTGGATTGTTGGTTTAGGTTGAGTTTTATCCCTTTGATAACAAAAGACCTTAAGGCTTTTGATAAAATCAATTCACCAATCTTTTGAAATTTTTACCCCAAACTACGAGGTTTTGATCCTACCTTTGTGATGGTACGTAGGCAATGGGTTTATCCATTCAAACAACAAAATTGTAAATAATATGTATATTCTTTTCTCATCTCCCCAATATTGTTTGCACAAAATATTTTCACAAATACCAACCTACAATACATCTTTGCAAAAAGGGCTCCCTTAGAGTACTAAGGATGTTTTGGGTGCTTAAAACCTTCCCATTGCATAACCAACCCCCTTACCCAGATCTCTGACATTTTTATTAGTTTTTGATTTGATAAAACTTCTTACTTGGTTTTTGTTCACTTTCTAACATTTCCTTTGGATAAATAGAAGCGCGGTGGCGACTCGAATTGTATGCTTACTTTTGATTTAGTCAATAAATCTAAAGGTAACGAATACCCCGCTACAGAAAAGTGGCGACTCTGCTGGGGAGTTGATTCCTAGTGGGTTTAGCCTACTTTTTGCCTTTGTTGTATTGTATGCTTATATTTATTTGTGGCATATTTTTGTGCAAATTTGGGATGACTGTATTGTTTGTAATGTATGAATCGCTTGATATATATCAACTGCTTGTGTGCTTGGTGGTATCTTGTGAGATGAATTCTATACCCGAACTCGAGTGCACTTATGATAGGAGAATGGCATAGTCTTGTTAACTTGTATGGAGTTATTCCTTAGCAAGTTGACTTGCAAGCCCATTCACTTGGTGGAGGTCTTGTTGGGATCAATAATGTCACACGAGTAGTCGTGGTTAGGCATTACTCTTTCCAATATAAACCTTAGAAGCCAAGGACCATAGATTACCTAGCCCATCTTGGCCTATTTTAGGATGTAGTGCGAAGGTCATTCAAATGTAAGATTTGATACGATTGTTACGTGATACTGCACTCATAAGAGTCTCTCTTGAGAATATTTTTGGAATACGAGTAGTCGTTTTATCCGATAATATCCGAAAGATGAGATGATGACTATGGGGACCTCTTTTAGAACATGATTGTCAGGTTTAACCATAGTACACTCCCTTTGGGTGGTTCTTAACCGAGACTCCATGCTCGTGACTTACAATAAACCCTTGATTCATAGTTGATCTGTTCTCGTATATCCTCAATATCAATGGAACTTAGGTGTTGATAAGGTGTAAACCATCATCCACCAAAATGGATGATTGATATTGAGGATGACTTGATCCATCCCATGACCTTTGTATGATGTGACTTGCTTGATCCTTGAGTGTGATTGTTGCATCTATGCATTCATGCATTCATTTGCATCCATACCATCAACAATGAGAAAATTTTCAAGGAACTTAAGAGGTCTATTTGTAAATTTTCGGACATGGATAAGCAAAGAAGGAATACGAAGAAGTACAGTTTCAGACAACCCGACTTGAAAGATTTTAGGAGTTTGACATCTTATGTATTAGATCCCTTGGAGTTCAAAGCTCGCCATGGGAAGCTTCTGTCTATTCTTTCTACTCAGGTGGATGAAGGACTGATGAGTGTGTTGGTGCAGTTCTATGATCCTCTGTACCGGTGCTTCACTTTTCCGGATTTCCATCTTTTGCCTACACTTGAGGAGTATGCCTATCTTGTGGATATACCTATCTTGGATCAGTTGCCGTTCAATGGCTTGGAGAGAGTTCCTTCTTCCCAAGAGATTGCTGATCTGCTCCACATAGATGTATCTGATATTGGTGCTCATATGACTACCAAAGGTGGAATTCAAGGTCTCCCATCTGATTTTCTCATTGCCCAAGCTACTTTGTTTGGGAAGGCCATGGGTGAGGATGCCTTTGAAGCCATATTTGTACTTCTCATATATGGGTTAGTGTTATTCCCCAACATCGACAACTTTGTGGATGTGAACGCTATTAGGATTTTCTCCACTCTTAATCCCGTTCTGACTCTATTTGGTGACACTTATTTCTCTTTACATATGAGGAATGCAAAGGGTGGTGGTACCATTGTGTGTTGTTTGCCTCTGTTGTACAAGTGGTTTATTTCGCACTTGCCTCAGACGCTTGCCTTCAAGGAGAACAAAGGATGTCTACGGTGGTCCACGAGACTTATGTCTCTCACTAATGATGATATCTTTTGGTATAACCGTGTGTATGATGGTGTCCAAATTATTGACTCTTGTGGTGAATTCTCCAATGTGCCTCTTCTTGGTACATGTGGTGGAATTAATTACAACCCTATTTTGGCTCGCCGTCAGCTTGGGTTCCCCTTAAAGGATAAACCTAATAACATTTTGTTAGAAGGTGTGTTCTTTCAAGAGGGTAAAGATCCCCAGAACTTGAAGATCAGAATGGTCCGCGCTTGGCGCAAGATTCATAGGAAGGGAAGGAAAGAGCTTGGTCCGAAGAATTGTATTGCTTTGGAACCCTACACCTCTTGGGTGAGGAGGAGAGCGCTTGAGTACCGCATGCCCTATGACTATCCGAGACCTACCCCTATGGTTATGGTTGGGCCTTCAACCCTCCTTAACCAAGGAGTAGAGGAGTTGAGAGATGAAGACTGTTCGCGTGCTTGGGTTCGTGAGCGAGAAGAACTACTTCAACAGCTTTGAGATAAAGATGTTGTGATAGATTTTCTGGAGCATCAGGTTATTGATGAGCCTGATGATGTGGTTACTTCTCTTCTTCCTCAGTCATCCAGGTTTTGGAAGAGGAAGTATGATCGACTCGCCAAGAAGAAGGCCAATATGGAGGCAGCCTATGAGATAGAGGTGAAGAGGCTTCGTGCAGCTTATCTTCTGGTCTCGAGAGCTTTGGACGATTGTTTCTAGGGTTCCATAGGATGTTCATTTTCCTTCTCTCTTGTATTGTATTTGGTTACCAAGACTGTACTTCTTCTTTGGTGTAAAATTTTTTCCAAATATTATTGCTACGAGTATTCCATGTATATCTTAAAAGATTAATATTTCCAAATATTTGCAAATAGATCTCTATAAATTTCCTCTGATTAAAAAAACAAATCATATGCACAAACATTGCATGCATCATACGCATAAGCAGGTTTTGTTCAGCTCAGTGGTCTAACTCTTTGCTCTTCATTTATTTTAAAGACAAGCTGACGCACCGGTATAACACTAGGGAAAATCTTCCAAAGCTGATGGATCACCTGGAGCAAGAGAACCGTGAACTGAAAGAGGAGGTAGCTATGCTGACTGCCATGATGGAGTCAGTGCTGGCTGCCCAGAGCCAATCATCTCCAACTCCTGCAACTCCTCCGCGAGGACAATTATCTCTGAGGTTGCAACTTGTACTGTGCCTACCGCAACAACTCACTTTGCGCCTCATATGCCAGTCGGGTTCCCTTGAGGAATGCCCGCCAACTTCGTGCCCGAGGGTTTTGCTCCAACTCTCGCTTCTCTGCCGGCATCTATCCCGGTCATTGCTGTGCCACCTCCCGTTGTGCACACTTTACCAAGAGTCGAAGACACCATCTACCATTCTGAGCCATCTGAGGGCCCAGATGTTTATGAGAAGATGGATGCGATGAACAATCAATTCCTTGAGCTGTGCAAGGAACTGAAGACTCTGAGGGGTAAACACCTCTTTGGTAAAACTGCTGTTGAGTTGTGACTTGGGCCCAATGTCAAGATCCCTGTTAAGTTCAAAGTGCCTGACTTTGAAAAATACAAGGGAAACACTTGCCCTCTCAGCCATCTTGTGATGTATGCTCGCAAGATGTCGATGCAAACTGAGAATGATCAAATTCTTATCCACTACTTCCAGGACAACCTGTGTGGTGTTGCACTCAGATGGTACATGGGTCTGGACAGTGCAAACATCCGCTCCTTCAATGATCTTGGCGAAGCTTTTGTCAAGCAATATAAGTATAATGTGGATATGGCTCCCGATAGGGACCAACTGAGGGCGATGTCCCAGAAAGAGAAGGAGACTTTTAAAGGGTACGCTCAGAGGTGGCGTGAGTTGACCGCTCAAATTGTGCCACCCCTCGAGGAGAAAGAAATGATGAAGATCTTTTTGAAGACCTTGAGTTCTTTCTATTATGAGAGGATGATTGCTAGTGCTCCCTCGGACTTCACCGAAATGGTGAACATGGGAATGAGGCTAGAGGAAGGAGTCCGTGAAGGACGTCTGACTAAAGATGAAGGCCCTTCAGCAAAGCGATATGGGGGCTTTGCAAAGAAGAAAGAGGGAGAGGCACATGTTGTGTCTTCCCATATCAAGAGAAGACCCTCTGTGAAGAGGAAGACTGTTTGCCCTGCCGTCATCCAACACCAGGTGGCTCATATAGCACTTACCTTCCGAGAAGTTCAACATCATCAACAACAACATCAACAATAACATCGTCCACAACAACAGGCCTACCATCCTCGAAACAACAATAACACCAGCACCAGCTACGATAGGAAGAGGGTCACTTTTGATCCAATTCCAATGACTTACACTGAGCTCTATCCATCTCTGATAGATAGAAAGCTAATTACTCCACGTGACCCACCTGCTGTACCGACCAACCCTCAGTGGTGGTACAAGCCTGAATTACACTGTGTATATCATTCCGGTGCTCCCGGACATGATGTGGAGAATTGCTATCCCCTGAAGACCAAGGTGCAAGACATTGTTAGAAGTGGGATTTTGTTTTTCGAGGATGTAGGTCCTAATGTCAAGAAGAACCCATTGCCCGAGTAAGGGAAAGCTGTTGTGAACATGGTCCAGGGTTGCCCTGGCAAATATAAAGTCCTGTATGTCAATGATATCAGGCAATCTTTGGTCGAGATGCACAGACTGTTGTGTGGATACAGTCATTACGAGCATGACCATGACAGGTGCCAGGTGTGCACTGTCAACGAAAGAGGATGCCGACAAGTCAGGAAGGAGATCCAAGAGATGCTGGATCAGGGTATGATTGAGGTACTTCAGAATCGTAACGAGGATGAAGTTGATGTTATCTCTCCTGTATTCAGAATACCATATCCTGTTGTCGTCAAATATGATGGCAGCAAGAAGAAGGTTTCTCCTACTTTTGTAATCAAGCCAGCGGGCTCTGTCCCGTATTCTTCAGATAAAGTTGTTCCCTACAGGTACAATGCAGTTATGCTGGAAGATGGGAAGGAGGTGTCGTTGCCCTCCACCTCTGTTGTGAGTATTTCAAATGTTAGTGGTGTGACCCGTAGTGGTCGTGTTTTCTCGGCGCCGCCGAAACCCCACGAAGATGTCGTGAGAAGAACTACTGTTGTTAATCCTGTCGGTCATGTGGGGACTTCTTCTTTGAATCTGGCACTTGTTGTGAAGGGCGTTAACCCTGCTGTTGTTGATAAATCCGCTAAAACTCCTATCCTGGTTGGCCAGCATGGCATTTTGAAAGAGGACTGTGATGAGATACTGAGGCTCATCAAAAGGAGTGAATACAATGTTGTTGATCAACTACTTCAAACTCCATCAAAGATATCTGTATTGTCTTTATTGGTGAATTCTGAGCCACACCGTGAAGCTTTACAAAGGGTGTTGGACGTGGCATACGTGGACCACGATGTCACAATTGAACAGTTTGATAGCATTGTTGCAAACATAACTGCTTGTAACAATTTGAGCTTTTGCGATGCTGATCTTCCCGGGGAGGGAAAAGACCACAATTTGGCCCTACACATTTCAATAAACTGCAAGGATGATGCCTTGTCCAATGTGTTAATGGACACAAGATCATCGCTTAATGTGTTGCCAAAATCCACTCTGGCCAAACTTTCTTACCAGGAGCCTCCCATGAGGCAGAGTGGAATGGTTGTTAAAGCTTTTGATGGATCGAGGAAAACTGTGATCGGTGAAGTTGAACTCCCAATCAAGATTGGACCTAGTGATTTCCTGATCACTTTCCAGGTCATGGATATCCACCCATCATATAGTTGTTTGCTTGTCAGACCATGGATTCCCGAGGCAGGCGCCGTGACATCCACCCTACACCAAAAATTGAAGTTTGTTAAAAACAAGAAGTTGGTGGTGATAAGGGGAGAGAAGGCTCTCTTGGTAAGCCATTTATCTTCCTTTTCCTATATAGACGTTGAGGATGAGGTTGGGACTCCATTCCAAGCCTTATCTATTGTTGAGCCTTCAAGGATAGGACCTTCTTCATTTGCTTCCTACAATGATGCTAAGTTGGCCATTGAGCATGGCGCAACTACTGGTTTAGGACAAATGATCAATCTGGAAGATAACAAATCCCAGGCTAGCATAGGGTATTCTTCAGGCATTTCCAATGAGCGTGAGTTATTCTAGAGTGGAGGTTTTATCCACATTGTTGAAGATCAAGAGGCTGCTGCCATTGTTGAAGATGATGAAGAGGAAGACCTTGGAAACTTTATCATCCCTGGAGGAATCTGCAATAATTGGGTCGATGTTGATGTTCCAACAGTTTTCCACAAGTCCACGTAATATGTTCATTTTATTTAAAAGACCCTTCTCCCATGCCAAAAGGAGAAGTGATGACATTGTTGGCACATTTTGATTAATACAATAATATTCATTCAAAAATTACATGTTAAATGTTTGTTTTTCCAAATTATTTTTCCTTTTTGCTTTTTGTATGAAATTGGTGATCACCATAAAACCCTAAAAAGAGTGTAAAATCAATTTTTCATATGCATAATGATTTGCCTTATTTGAATTCTGAAATCTCTTTTATACTCAAAATCATTATGCAGGTTGATCCAACCCATTGAACATAATGATCCAACACCATCTCTCAACTTTGAGTTCCCTGTATTTGAGGCAGAAGAAGATGATGTTGAAGAGATTCTTGATGAGATTACTCGTCTGCTTGAGCACGAGGAGAAGATCATTCAGCCGCATCTTGAGAATCTAGAAACAGTCAACTTGGGGTCTGAAGATTGTGTTCGTGAAGTGAAGATTGGGGCACTCCTTGAAGAGTATGGGAAGAAGGGGTTGATTGAGTTGCTACGAGAATATGTCGACGTCTTTTCCTGGTCGTATGAAGACATGCCTGGTCTAGATACTGATATCGTGCAACATTTCTTGCCATTGAAGCCTGAGTGTGTACCTGTGAAGCAGAAGCTCAGAAGAGTTACTCCTGATATGGAAATGAAGATTAAAGAAGAAGTTCAGAAGCAAATTGATGTAGGGTTTCTGGTGACTTCTACATATCCTCAATGGGTGGCCAATATCGTTCTCGTACCTAAGAAAGATGGAAAAGTCCGAATGTGTGTGGACTATCGAGACTTGAATAAAGCTAGTCCGAAAGATGATTTTCCTCTACCACATATTGATATGTTGGTAGATAATACAGCTAAATTCAATGTCTTCTCATTTATGGACGGATTTTCCGGTTATAATCAGATTAAAATGGCACCCGAGGATATGGAGAAGACAACATTCATCACACCTTGGGGAACATTCTATTATCGAGTGATGCCCTTCGGTTTGAAGAACGCCGGAGCCACATATCAACGCGCTATGACTACCTTGTTTCATGATATGATGCATAAGAAGATCGTGGTATATGTTGATGATATGATTGCGAATTCGAAAACGGAAGTTGAACATGTAAAACACTTGTTGAATCTTTTTCAGCGTTTGAGGAAGTACAAACTCCGCCTAAATCCGAACAAGTGTACATTTGGAGTCCGTTCCGGCAAGTTATTGGGCTTTATTGTCAGTGAAAGAGGTATTGAAGTTGATCCTGCCAAGGTCAAAGCAATACAAGAGATGCCTACGCCCAAAACTGAGAAGCAAGTCTGAGGTTTTCTTGGCCGCTTGAATTATATTTCCAGATTTATATCCCACATGACTGCCACATGTGCGCTTATATTCAAGCTCCTCCAGAAAGATCAGCGTCATGATTGGACCGAGGATTACCAGAAAGCCTTTGACAATATCAAAGAGTATCTGTCTGAGCCTCCAATTCTGGCCCCGCCTGTTGAAGGGAGACCTTTGATTATGTACTTGACAGTGCTTGATGACTCTATGGGTTGTGTATTAGGTCAGCAAGATGAATCAGGGAAGAAAGAATATGCAATCTACTACTTGAGTAAGAAGTTCACTGATTGTGAGTCTCGATACTCAATGCTTGAGAAGACATATTGTGCTTTGGCTTGGGCTGCTAAGCGTTTACGCCAGTATATGTTGAATCATATGACTTGGTTGATATCCAAAATGGATTCAATCAAGTATATCTTTGAGAAGCTTACTTTAACTGGGAGGATTTCCCGTTGGCAGATGCTGTTGTCTGAGTATGATATTGAGTATCGAGCTCAGAAAGTTATTAAAGGTAGTATCTTGGCTGACCACTTGGCACATGAACCAATTGAGGATTATTAGTCTGTTCAGTACGACTTCCCTGATGAGGAGATTATGTATTTGAAGATGAAAGATTGCGATGAGCCTACGCTCGATGAAGGGCCAGAGCCTGGTTCCCGATGGGGTATGGTATTCAATGGCGCTGTTAATCAATATGGAAATGGTATTGGGGAAGTGATTATTACTCCTCAGGGCACACATTTTCCTTTTACATCAAGGCTAACTTTCAAATGCACGCATAATATGGCAGAGTATGAGGCATGTATTATAGGTTTGGAAGAGTGTATTGATCTTAGGATCAAACATCTTGATGTTTATGGCGATTCGGCCCTTGTTGTTAATCAGATTAAGGGTGAATGGGAGACGAATCAGCCTGGCCTCATCCCATATAGAGATTATGCGAGGAGGATTTCAACTTTCTTTATTGAGGTTGACTTCCATCATATTCCTCGAGATGAGAATCAGATGGCAGATGCTCTTGTTACGTTGCTTCCATGATTGTGGTGAAATATTGGAATAAAGTCCCCAATATCACGGTGATGCGTTTGGATAGACCATCTCACGTATTTGCAGTTGAAGAAGTGAAAGATGATAAGCCATGGTATTATGATATCAAATGCTTTCTCCAGAGTCAGATTTACCCGCCTGGGGCATCTGTTAAAGACAAGAAGACTTTGAGGAGATTATCTGACAGTTTCTACCTTAATGGTGATGTGCTTTATAAGAGGAATTTTGACATGGTTCTGCTCAGATGCGTGGATAGACACGAAGCAGACCTGTTGATGACTGAAGTCCATGAGGGTTCATTTGGTACTCATTCCAATGGATATGCCATGGAAAAGAAGATGTTGAGAACAGGCTACTATTGGCTGACAATGGAGTCTGACTGCTGCAAATATGTGAAGAAAAGCCATAAGTGTCAAATTTATGCAGATAAGATTCCTATTCCCCCGACACATCTGAATGTTATTTCCTCACCATGGCCTTTCTCTATGTGGGGAATTGACATGATTGGCATGATAGAGCCAAAGGCGTCAAACGGTCACCGTTTTATTCTCGTAGCAATTGATTACTTCACCAAGTGGGTTGAAGCGGCATCATATGCGAATGTGACTAGGCAGATGGTTATCAAGAATTAACTCATATGCCATTATGGTGTACCAGACAAGATCATTACTGATAATGGATCTAACTTGAACAATAAGATGATGAAAGAGTTGTGTAGCGAGTTCAAGATTGCACATCATAATTCTTCTCCCTACAGACCAAAGATGAATGAGGCTGTTGAAGCTGCTAACAAGAATATTAAGAAGATTATCCAAAAGATGGTTGTTACGTACAAAGATTGGCATGAGATGCTGCCATTTGCTTTGCATGGCTATCGTACATCTATCCGCACTTCAACAGGGGCAACCCCTTTCTCTGTTGTATATGGCATGGAGGTTGTGCTCCCCGTGGAGGTTGAGATCCTATCAATGAGAGTCTTGATGGAAGCTAAGTTGACTGAGGTTGAATAGGTTCAAAGTCGTTATGACCAGTTGAACTTGATTGAAGAGAAGAGATTGACTGCCATGTGCCATGGTCAGTTGTATCGGCAAAGGATGAAGAAAGCCTTTGATAAGAAGGTCAAGCCTAATGTGTTATGAGAAGGTGACCTCGTGCTCAAGAAAGTTTTGTCTTTCGCGCCCGATTCCAGGGGCAAGTGGACTCCAAACTATGAAGGTCCATATGTTGTTAAGAGAGCCTTTTCAGGCGGTGCTTTGATACTTACAACTATGGATGGGGAGGATTTCACTCGTCCTGTGAATTCAGATGCAGTCAAGAAATACTTCGCCTAAAATAAAAACAGAATAACTCGCTAAGTTGAAAACCCGAAAGGGCGACTTAGGCAAAAATGAGCGTCTCGGTGGATTGAAGACCCGAAAGGGAGATCCAGGCAAAAGTTAGAGACATAAAAAATGAATATATATATCCCGCTAGATTGAGTACCTCGCCCTGGGGAAATCTAGGCAAAAATTAGGGATTTGGCAAGTAACTGCATCTTGACAAGACTTCGTTCTACAACTATCATCTGTCAAAGATTCTCGCTCAGTCATCGTCAACTGAAGCTTCAAATACATTGGATTCAGAGTTGGAGGAGAAATGGTCATTATGTTCAATATAGCCCTTTTTCCAATATATATCACCAATTTTAATTTTGTAAACATCCATGGAGTCTCGCCATTTGCGGACTACCATTCTATCAAATAAATTTGAGCCTTTATCCAATTTTTTGCACTCTTATTTGTTTCTATTTAACAAATGTTTGCATGTTTTAATTGATAAATATCATTGTTTTAAACAAATAAAGTTTTTATAAATTGTTTTTAAACAAAGTGAACATTCACAATGACTGAAAGGATAAATGGAATGTCTCCACTGCTCTCCCAAGGATAGTACGATCTCCAAAAGGGTAAGACATTTGTTCATGTTCTTGCATGTTTGTATCCTCTTCATCACCTTTCAAGTTGTCTCCCCAGCGAGCGCAGAGAGGGTGATACATCATCAAATCCCCCAGAAAGTCCGGAGTTTCGGCCTTGATCTTTTTAGAGATATGTATGCCTCTATCTCAAACATCCTCAACTCCCCAGAGAGTCTGAGTCTAGCATTTGTGTTTTATCAACTATATGGTTGTCATCCCGTGTGTGAACTGACCTAAAATCCCTTATAGATTGATAAAAATTGATATGTTGTCTATTCATGAGGAAGTTTGTCTTTCCCCAGTAAGCGGAAATTCCCAGCATGAGTAGAACTCCTCAGCAGGAGTAAGCTTGTGTTCCCTGCAAAGCTATCTTTCAGATATCTCTTCATCAGTAGTTGCTTAGAGTAGTTGGTGAAGGGTTTGTTCCCCTTTTCATCCCTAACAGAGCAAGTGTTGACGTAGGATTCGTTTCCGATCCCTTAGCCAGGACAGTTCCTCCGGAGATATTTGTATTTATCCTCAGCAGGTTGGCTTACAGCTCGTCCCGGTAGGGTTTCCCATAGTAGACTATTCCCAGTTGGATCGCCTACAGTCTATCCCCAGTGGAGTTGCCTGATCAAAGACTGGTAATTTTGTCTCCCCTCCTTATTGGAAAGCTTCCTCTAAGTTGAGCTGGTGGTGAAGATGTTGTTTCCTTCCCCAGCGGAGTAAATGGTTCTCTCTCCTTAGCAGAGATGTCTCTCCAGCATTTGAGAAGGAGTTGTTTTGATCGATAGAACTTCTGCTTGGTGGTTGTTCCCCACGGAGTTTCATATCATTCCTTGATAAGTTCCCTAGTAGAGTTTCTCCTACGATGGATCTTATCCGTGTTGAGCTCCTCGGTAGAGTTTCCTCTACGATGGATTTTTCGTCTGTTCAACAGCAAATCCCTGGCAGTGACTATGTAGCTTCCCCAGCTGAGACGTTGCCTGATCCTAGTTTGACATTGGTATCCCCTCCGAGTGGAAGGAGTTTTCCAGTATTTAGGGATTTTGAGGAAGATGTGTTGTTTCCTTCCCCAGCGGAGCAATTTGTTCCTTCTCCCAGTAGTAGAGATGTCTTTCCAGCAGTTAGAAGAGAATGCGTGATTGATAAGTCTATTTGGTGGTTGTTCCCCACAGAATTTCTCATTATCCCCCGATAAGATCCCCAGTAGAGTTCTTCTACGACAGATCTTATTGATATCTCTGCATGTTCCCGAGAACTGTTGGAAGATCCCCAGCAGTTGGTAGCTGTTACCTTTGCTTATCCCCAGCGGTGGTTTTGTCCCCAACAGTGATTGGTGTTGCCTGGTATTTATTGCTCCCCACCAGAATTGATTTCTCCTGTGGGATGTAATACCAGATGTCTGTCCATTGATTATCAGACCTGTTTGTGTTAGATATGTCTGCCTGTCAGCATTAATCATACATAAACCACGCATATACAGACATAATCACATCATTCAAATATTCATGTTGCATTCTTTGCCATATATCTTTGCTTGTTGTCTCCTGCTATTGGTGAAATATTCTTCCCCAAGCAGATGTTTGTGTCTGGTCTCTCCATCTAGAGTCAGCCCTATAGGTAGAAAGTGTCTATCTTTCCTTCTACATTCCCCACTGAGTTATGTCCTCGTGGATGATTTTTGTTTCAGTTTCCTCCCAAAATATGTATTGGGATGGAATTACTCCCCTGAGTTATATCCTCATTGGGTTGAGTCTTGTTTCATTGTGTCTTTCTAGTTTGTTCCAAGATTGACTCCTTTCTTACTATTTCCCTACAGTTCCCTGTGATTCAGTTGTTCAATGGCTCAGTAACTAGTAATTGTCTACCTTTTCCCCAGTGGATCTCGTGGCCTTCTACCCAGTAACCGGTAGTTGTAAGTCCTATTTATGTGGTTTTCTACCCAGTAACCGGTAGATGCAATCCCCTATTTGATGGTTATCTTTATCCAATATTCGGTATTGATATTCCTTCATTTTTTAATATACCACCCAGTAACCGGTGATATATCTCTTGGATGATTGCTTTTTGTCAAGCAGTTTATCCCCCGCGAGTCATCTTTCATTTGCCCTTGTTTGGTAAAGATTGTTTCTCCTTTTGATTGGTCATCATTTTATACCCAGAAACCGGTATCCCTATGTCCTTTCTTTTCGGTCAATTTATCCTTTATTAACCCAGTAACCGGTTGTGGATAATCTTCCATGCGAGTATGTTATCTACGTTCTGACGGTAATAGATAATATATCTCATGCGCTTTTCAGTCGAAGTCTTTTTCTTCCCCAGTTGAGTAAGATTCGTACTTCCTTATGGATTCAAATGTCCATCCTGTAAGTCGAGTTTGCATTTTCAGCCCTCCCTTCGGATGATGAGTGTCTTGGATATGTTCCCAATTCACGCCTGGTTGGGCACCTATTATACGCCCAATAACCGGTATCCCTGGTGTTCCTTCCTTCTGCTCCCTATTATGACTTTTGTCCCCTATGGAGTCAGATTTTCCTGAGTTGAGATTTGCCTTTTAGGTCCTTCTCAGATGTTTCAGACGATCGATATCTCTCACCGTTATACTGGTCTTAGATATTCTTTCTCCCTCAGCGTGTTGTTCTCTCACCCAGTAACCGGTGTTTTGATAGCATGTCTCTTTTGAGTTTATTACCCAGTAACCGGTAATATCTCGTTGTTTCTTCCTCAGCTAAGTCTTTTATGGATTTCCCCATCTGAGTCCGGATTTTTATCCAAAGTATCCTTTATGGATAGTTTTGCTGTGTTGGCATATTCCCCAATACATGCATCTTTGCGTCAGCTCGAGTCTTTCCATCGATTTATTTTCCTGGAATCCCTTCGTGTCTCCCAACAAGTATTCAAGTCGTGACCTGCTCACGCATTTTTACCTATCTCCCCCCAGAGTCTCTGTCTCCCTAGTGAGCGTATTATTCCTATGGATTTTCAGTTTCTCCTCATTTCTTTTTCCTTTGTGGCCATATTTCCCCACAGAGCATTAACTTTTGCATGCATACATTTGCATCATGAGGTCTCTTAGGGATCAAAATCCGCCTCTTTGTTATTATTTAAGCCCATTCTAACTCGTCAAGACGAAGATTTTAACCTTCATATCTCCGGCTAGAATGACCTTAAATAGGGGCATCTGTAAGACCCTAATTTTGACCCTAAGATCCCCCATGGCATCATATTATTGCTTATTGCATTTCCTCAAGGATCATAGCATGTGTGGCTCCTTACCCTAGGGTTGGGACTTATGTGAGTTGGTTTGAGACCACCAAGCATGCTTGAATTGTATATTATTGCTTTTCTTATTTTGTTTACTAACGAAAAGCACAAAAATATGTCACTAACTCTTTTTGGTTTTGAAGCTCAAGCAATCATGAGATCCCCTGCTCCTAGGAGGCTCCTATGCAATGAAGTGGCTAGATGAAGATGAAAGGAAGCATGAAAATGGTTCAAAAAGCTCTCAATCATCATATATGTTTCCCAAGTATCTCAATTTGCCAATTTGATCAAGATAAACCAAAGGGCGTGAGGATTGTTTCCCAAGGAAACCCTAATTCAACTGTGCATTGGTTGTGCCTTGCCTATAAAGCAAACTCAACCTATGATCAAATTCAATAAAGGGAAGTTCTTTAATTCATTATTTTGTGCATATATTAGCCTATGTGAGTATCCTCAATCATTCATTCATCAAGATTTGAAGTTTGGCCTTGAGAAGTTGACCAGTTAAGTCATCTGACCAATTTGAGGATCCCTGAGACCTAACTTTTGATGTGTTTGTCAAATGAAGATGACCCCAAGAGAAAAACTGTTCTTAAGAACCATATGAACAACTTTCATGTTCATTAAAAATCCATTTAAAACTTTTAAGGTCATAATTCATTTCAAAACATAATAGGTCATTTTGACTGAAACCCTAATTTTGGGTCAACTTCCCAAGGACCTAACTCTTTCATTTGTTATGATTTTGAGGTGAGACCAATTGCATTGGAAATCTTTAGATGTATGCTTAAAATGTCATGTTGGACACAATTCCATAATCCTAAAATAAACACATGTGATAATACAAAACATTATAGGTCACTTTGGACCAAAACCATTGAATTTGAATAATGTCCAACTTCAAGTACCCATAACTTTCTCATAAAAAATCCAAATGATGCAAACTTTGAGTCTAAATTTATCATCTTGAAAATATATACAACTTTTATGTTGTAGGTTTTTTCATTTGAGGCTTGCATCATTGAAACATAAGGGCTTGAAGTTGGTCACTTTTGGCAAATTTTTCAAAGACATGTTTTGTACATCAAACTTTAAGGTCAGTTTTCACAAATTTCCAAACTCCAAATGGGTTTTTGCCCAACATAGATTTTGTTTCTTATGTCAAGACCTTTCCAACCATTACTAACATGTTTATGTTTGGATTTTTTATGTGTGACTTTCGAAGAGGTGAACATTTATGCCCAATTATGCATTTCACTTTGAATTTTCATGCACAAGCCATTGTAGTTCAAATTGCACGCCCATTTCAACTTGGAATGATCTCAGCTTGTGATTACACTTGAGTTTGGGCCTCATATGCGCCTGTACAGGCCCATGCATGGGGGACCCAAAGCTTCATGCACACGAATTCTACACTTGCTTGCTTGCATCTCAGATATAAATACAATGCCATGCCTCATTCAAATGGATTCTCAAGGTAACCTGAAACTCTGCAGAAGTGAAAACCCAGCCATACTTAGAGGAATTCTGATTTTTATTTTCTCAATTCAAGCTTGAATTTCAACAAAATCAGTTGATCTTCAAGACTTATTCCTTAGCCTTGCATTCATATCACATCTCAAGATCAAATTGGAAGCAAAAGTTGGAAGGAATTGTGTTGATCAAAGTTGCTCTTCAAAGGTTTATCATCTAACTGTTTTGATTTATATCTCATCATACAATGTGAATTGCTTGTGTTCAAATGGTTTTCTGAAGTCCTCGTGCAAGAGGCAAGCCAATGGTGGCTTTGATTTTATGTTTTGAAGCATTTCAGTTTGCATACCTGATTTTCAAGCTCAGATTTCTCACTTGATAGAGATCTTGAGGACAATCCAAGGTTACAGGGGTCATGTACATCACCCCAGCTTCATTTTGGTACCACGTTTGTGCATTTTAGTTGAGGTTCAAAAACCTGCAACTGGTGGCCAGAGTTGGTTGGTCCACCGGAGAAGATGGTGGTTTCCACCACCATCCCCACATCGATGACTCCAGGCCCTTGGATCTGCCTTAAATGTTTTAATCTCAGCCATGCTTTCTATTGACCTTTTTTAATTCAGCGTGAGACGCGTTTGACTAATGCCTACCATGGAAACGCGCTTCTGAGCCCTTGGATGTTGCCACGTCAATTAATGAAATTGATCCAAGGGGCACTGATTTTTCTTATTTTCTTATTTCTGTTTTAATTTCTTTTAATTTATTTTATTTTCAAAAATTCATAACTATTTTATTTGGAATCACAAAAATATGAGACCAACACTAAAAATTTTCTTGAAAAATCTAGTTTCATAATCAGATTTTTAATTATTTTTGTGATTTCATTTAATATTTTTTGTGAATTATTTTGTTTTTAATAGTTTTTAATTCATTTTAAATACTTTTTGATATCCAAAAATTCCAAAAATATTTTATTAACACATATGGATCATGATAAGTCTATGAAAAATATTCTCATTAATTTCTTAATTGATTTGAGATTTATTTGAGATTTTAATCCAATTGTGTTATTTTTCTTGATTTTTAATTGTTTTAAAATATTTTCTGTTTTCAAAAAATGTTGAGAAAATTTGTCATACCTTGTTTGACCATGTTAGACCTATGATGATTCAATTGGACTTGTCCAAGTTGATTTGAATTGAATTTGAGGTTTGACCATACTTTGTCCATTTTAATTTTGCATTTTATTTTAATTTCAAAAATACCAAAAAATATGTCTGACTTTGTTGACCTCTAATCTTCATTTTTCTTCTGTTTTACATTGGTTGATGATGATTTCATTCACATTTGATCATTGTGTTTTGATTATGTCATTTGAATTCTCCCTCTTATCCATTTCATTTCATCTTCATCTTCTTCTTTTTATTTTGGCCAATGAGTTAATGATTTGTGACTAGCCTTGACATATGAAAGGCTTAACCTTCTTTGATCCAAATCAAACTCAACTTGATCAAAGATCAAGTGAGTTGCTTTGTGTCCAACATAGGTTGCTTCTTGGTTAAGCAAAAAACCTAAAATCCATACAAGGTCTTTCCTTCTTTTCTTTTGGCATGGCAAGTTGTAGGAGCTTGGCTTACTAGTCATGATCTCTAACTTGTGTTTATTTACCTATAGTTTTATTGACCGGCCTCAGATAGGCGTGACTACTACATTAGTCCACTTACGATTGCTTAACATAGCGCTAAATTGTCTTATGACACACTAACATGATCATTAACTACTAACTTTAATTCAAGCATTAAATTCTTGAAATTTACTTTAATGCAATTTACTTTCTTGCTCATTTATTTATATTGCTTTTCCCTTTGCTCACTTGAGCTCATATTTTATGTTTATGTCATTTTTCCTTTTGCTCACTTGAGCTCATTATTGTGAATAAATATATTGTGGCTTTGTGTTTGTTTTGATTTTGTTTGTGTGAACCCAATGCAAAAAGGAGAAAGGACTTAGAATTAGGACCTTACCTATGCTTGAAAGGAGTTCAAGAGCAACTAGGCTTCATGCCTATAGAATGCTAAAATTGTTGAAGAGCAACTAGGCCTCATGCCTTTAGAATGCTAAATCTTAAAGTTGACTTCAAAGGACCCCTAATCTAAACTCATTCTTTGTCCATTTCTCTTATTTGTGTAGTGAACCTTTTGATTATTTGTTCTTGTGTGATAGGGATTCCACCTTGAGATAGTAAGAAGGACCATTGTCATGAGTAGCCAAGTTAAGAGAGACAAGCCAAATGGAGATCCTAGGAGCTTGAATATAATATTTGTTTTGATTGCTTGCTACTTGCTAAGTCCAAAGGAAAGGAGCATCTTGAATCATCTTTATGATCTCAAGAAGGGAACTCTAAGGGTTTTATCTCTTCTCTCATCTTTGCATGTTTAGGACTACCCCTTCTCTTCTTCTCTCCACTCTAACCCAAGCCAAACTCATTTTGTGCAAACTTTGACATTGTTTTCAAATTAGAAACCTAGGCCCTATGCCTTTGATTTTTCAAACTCTTTTCATTAATACTCATTGTGAATAAACCTTAAGTTAACTTTGACCTCATTTTGTCAATACTTCTAACTTGTAAATACAACTCACTTCATGTTGTTTTTGTGGTTCCAATGGCCACCTTTGTTAAAACCTTTTTCATAAACATTAGCCATATGTTTAAGTTATCATAGTGGTTGATGTAAACCTCACCTTATCCTTAGTGATTAGACTATAAGTCTTCCATACTTATTATAGGGTTGATCCCTCACTAGTATGTTGAAGCTCTCCTCACATGGTGGATTGTTGGTTTAGGTTGAGTTTTCTCCCTATGCTAACAAAAGACCTTAAGGCTTTTGATCAAATCAATTCACCAATCTTTTGAAATTTTTCCCCCAAACTACGAGGTTTTGATCATACCTTTGTGATGGTACGTAGGCAATGAGTTTGTCTATTCAAACAACAAAATTGTAAATGATATGTATATTCTTTTCTCATCTCCCCAATCTTGTTTGCACAAAATATTTTCACAAATACCAACCTACAATACATATTTGCAAAAAGGGCTCCCTTAGAGTACTAAGGATGTTTTGGGTGCTTAAAACCTTCCCATTGCATAACCAACCCCCTTACCCAGATCTGTGTCATTTTTATTAGTTTTTTATTTGATAAAACTTCTTACTTGGTTTTTGTTCGCTTTCTAACCTTTCCTTTGGATAAATAGAAGTGCGGTGGCGACTCGAATTGTATGCTTACTTTTGATTTAGTCAATAAATCTAAAGGTAACGAATACCTCGCTACACAAACAGTCGGGCTTATACCTTTTAAGTCCTCAATCGCCCATCTGATTGCCCCTTGTATTTTTTTAGCACTTGAATGAGTTCTTCCTCTTGGGCACTCTGTAGACTAGCATTAATGATAGCTGGGCATTTTTTCTCAGTGTCTAGAAATACATACTTTAGATTTGTTGGTAACTGCTTTAGACTCACCCCTTTTTTTGGTTCTTCAGTGACATCAGATGGTGGTGGTCTTAGATCTTCCCACCGGTGTGTTCTAGATCTAATCCATTCAGGTTGTTTTTCCATCATAGCAAGCACCTCAGACTCTCCTTCATCTTCATTACTTTCAAAAATGGATAAGCTTAAGACCTGGTTTAGTGGGGACTGGGGTCTATGCTGTTCATTTTCTTGAGCAATTACTTGGTCGATTATCTCTATAGTGTTGCTTGTGCCGATATCATGTTTGTATTGCATTGTATTCCTCACATCTATTTTTAACTCTTCATCATAGACTATGAGGGTCATAGTTCCTTCCTAAATACCTATCATACACCGTCCTGTTTCCAAGAAAGGTCTTCCCAATATGAGAGGAATCTCCTCATCTTCCAGCATTTCCAAAATGAAGAAGACAACTAGGAAGACAAACTTGTCAATTTTTACAAGAACATCTTCCATAATACCATAGGGTCGCCGAACAGAACGATTCGCAAACTGAAGTGTCATTCGAGTATCTTGAACAGAGCCAATGCCTAATTTCTTATAGATGGACAGTGGCATCAAACTTACACTTGTTCCTAAGTCAATCAGAGCCTTCTTGAATTTTCTATCACCAATAGTGCAAGGAATAGTAACCGATCCCCTGTCTTTTTTTTCACTGGGATTTTCATGCCTTGGAGAATGGCATTACATGTTTCAGTTAGGATGATCGGTTCCGTATCAGTGGAACGCTTCTTGGAAATTATGTCTTTCATGAACTTGGCATATATTGGCATTTGTTCCAATGCTTCAGAAAAAGGAATATTGATTTCGAGTTTTTTAAACATCTCCAGGAACTTCTCAAAATTCTTTTCATGTTAATTTTTCTTTTTCTGTCTTGGAGGGTAAGTAAGTTTGATTATGGGTTTAGGAAACTTCTCCTTCTCCTTGATAGGAGGTGGTATTGCTTCTTCATCTTGGTTTTTTGTTTCCTTGATTTCTAAATCCACCTCTATCAATCCATCTTTTTCTATATCATTTTCCTCTGTTGACTTTCCACTTCGGGTTGTGACAGCGTTAACAGTGTTATGTTTCTGCGGATTTGTCACCGTACCACTAGGTAGGGTACCCAGGGCTTCAGAGTTTGAAGCTAACCGTTGTGCTATCTGTCCCATTTGTACTTCAAGATTTTTAATGGAGGTTGTGGTGTTTTTCTGATTAGTCTGTGTTTCTTCTTGAAACTGTATGTTGTGGGCTGCTAACTTTTCAATGGCAATTTCCTCTTCAGCCTTTTTAGGTGCCTGTTGTTGTTGCTGTTGTTGATACTGAGTCTGATATTGCCCTGTACCTTGTTGCGGAACATTCCCTCTCTGATCTTTCCAGGAGAAGTTTGGATGATTCTTCCAACCTGGGTTGTAAGTGTTAGAATAGGGATTATGGTGCTTCAAGAATTTGATCTCTTCAATTTGTTGGGGAGTTGCAAAGCAATAGACCGTGTGATGAGGTCCATTACAGATTTCACAAGTGCTTGCCTGAGCTGGATAAACCTGCGTTATCTGTTGAGTACCTATATTCATAGCTTTCAGCTTTTTGTCTACTTCAGCAGCAACAGTGTCTTCCAAACGAATTTTATTTGTCTCTAATTTTAGATCAATCACCCCATCTGGCTGACTGGTACATCTGTCATATAGCTCTAGATGCTCATTGGCAGCTATTGCTTCAATAATCCTTTTGATGCCAGTGGTTATTGAGAAATTTGTTGAGCCACCGGCTGCTGTATCAATTAATTGTTTTGTTTTTATTTTCAGCCCATTAATGAACATCTGCATTTGTCGGGTCTGATCCATATTATGAGTTGGACATGCTACTAAGATCCTTTTGAATCTTTTGTAAGTGTCTCCCAATGATTCACCGTCCTTCTGTTTGAAATTAAGGATTTCATACCTTTTTCTCAGGAATACTGATGCTGGAAAATACTCATTTAAGAATGCAGTTTCCATCTCCTCCCAGGATTTGATACTGCCGGTAGGAAGAGAATAGAACCATTCTTCCGCGTCTTCAGCTAAAGTGAACGAGAACATTCTTAATTTTTTTGCTTCATCAGTATGACCATCAATTATCAGGGTGGTGCTCATGGTCAGAAATATTTACAGGTGTTTGTTGGCATCTTCATTAACCTTTCCGGTGAAAGGTTTTCTTTCCAATTGATTGATCGTGCTAGGATGTAGTTGAAAATTTGTCACATTCACTAGTTGGTTGACAATGGTCAGTCGACCACCCGATGCATTTGCACCTCCATAGTCACCCAGGAGTCTTTTCGGAGGTGGAGGAGGTGGAATTGGAGGAACTTCAGCCATTGGTTCTGTGACTTCTGAGTGATCAGAGGTACTTTCTTCTGTAGAATCCACTCTTTGTTCTCTACGTCTTCGGTGAAGGGTTCTCTCGATCTCCGCGTCAAAAAGAAATTCAGCTGAGGGTTCTCATCACATACACAAATTAGTAAATTATAAATGACAGAAAAATAATTTTATTGCAGAGCAACAAAATTTTAATTGAAATTAAAATTAAACTCTATATTTTTGGCAGTCCCCCGCAACGGCGCCAAAAACTTGATCGGGAAAATAGCAAGTGTACTATTTTGCCTTTTATAGTAATAATGGGGAAATTCCCCGAATGTCGATCTCAAGGACTGCAAGTTAATATTGAGTTTAACTTACCATTCAATTAAAAAAAATATTAATTTGGTTTTTAAGTGTAAAAATATAATAATAAAAGTAAAGGTAAATAAGGATGAAAATGAGGGTTTATAGAGAAAAAGGAACAATACCAGGGAAGGTGTATGATTTATCCCTGTAATAACTCCGAGTCACTATTGCATCAATAAATATCAATTACTACCAGTTCTCAAGGGTATTTTCTCTCAAGTCCTTGGTGAGAAAACCTTTAATTAATCTACCCTAATTCCTATGTCCATAGTCAATTAGGGTGAAATTAAGCTGTATAATATCAAGAATACTCTGGTTCATACAGGGTATCCCTAGTCCTAGGTGATATCTACTGTAGAGTAACCTTATGAAAACCTTATCAATGGCGGTCCAGCCTAATTGATAACCACAAATCAATCTCAATTGGTCCGAAAGAGAAAGCACTAAACACATCAAAAGGTTACCGTAAAAACAATATTATAAATGCAAATGTAAACTCTAATTCATTACAATTCTAAATCAAGGACACCCCCTAGCATTTGGGGGTTTAGCTACTCATATTGTTCAAAACAAATTCAAGATAAAAATTACACATTACAAGTAATTGGATGATTTGATCTTCAATCGCTCCCGCTCATGAACACCCTCCGCTCTCCGAATGCCTTGATCTCTATAATACTTGATTGCTTCACAATATTGTGTTTTGCCGTATTTCAAGATGATTTTTCCTTTGGCAAAAGACCTTCTTTTATAGTGAAAATTCCCAGCAGCAGTTGGACAGGTCCAAAGATATCTCTAAAAAGCCCGACGAACAAAAAGCCCGAGAAAAACTGGATTTTTGGGCTTGGGCTGACACGACCCGTGTCAGCTAACACGGCCCGTGTCAGCTAACACGGCCCGTGTCAGCTGACACGGTGGCCGTGTCAGCCTACTGTTCTAGCTTACACGCCCCTGGCAGGGGGTGACACGGTTGAGGATACTACTTGACACGACCCGTGTCAGCTGACACGGATGGCCGTGTCAGGCTACTGTTTTCTTCGCTTGTCTTCCCTTGCCCTGACACGGCCCGTGTCAAGTGACACGGGTGGCCGTGTCAGGCCTCCTGTACCGGGGTTTTCTGCTCCTTTGCTTGCTGGAATCTCACACTGTCTCGTTCTGCGTTCTTTGGTTCTTCTACCTGGACCTGTTGGACAAAAACGCAGCTATCCCATGCATAAAATCACGAAAATAAAAAGTAAAATATAAGAAAGATTAAAAATGCTTAAATAAAATAATGGAAGTAAAACTAACTCGAAATGTACCATAAATGCTTGCACAGTGTGTCAAATGCCTCTGTTTTGTGTCGGATCAGTAATGAAAACTCAATGTAAATGGTGACTGATCAGCAGCGCCAGACAGGCTATCTTGAAAATAATGGATGAGCAGTTGGTCATTATCGGTATGTGTAGACATTTTTCTAGCATACATGACCAAATGGCCGAGTGGACAATTCCCCTTATATTTTTCAAAGTCATGGACCTTGAACTTCACCCGAATCTTTACATTCGGGACCAAACAGAGCTCAGAGGTGCTCTTCCAAACAAATCCTTCCCTCGAAGGGCCTTCATTTCCTTCCTCAAGTCAGAGAATTGGTCTCTCATCTCGTCTAATTTGTCATACACATCCGGGTTCTCAAAGGCCTCGAAATAGTAGATAGTCTCGTCAACACGGACTTGAGGAACGGGAGCTGAAATAGGAACAGAATTAACCACTGGGGGTGGCACCACAGGGAACAGGCTAGATGCCGGCTGAACTTGCACTTGCGGATGATATCCTTCGGGCACGAAGTTATGGGGCATCCCCCAAGGGTGACCGGAAGGCATAACATTGACTGATCCCATAGTAGGGGCTGGTATAGAGGTAAAAGCTACCTCAGGTGCTTGATTGGACGCAGACGCTTGCACATTTACAACTTGCTTTTGAGCTTGGAGTAGAGACTCCACTAGAGCAGATAATCGGATGACTTCTTCTTTGAGTTCTCTATTCTCGTTCTCTAGTTGTTCGGCCATTGCTTTGACGTTTGTGCGAGTGCGGTATGGATGCGTCAGCTTTTGTTCAAAATAAATGAAGAGCAAAGAATTAGACCATTGTATTAAGAGCTCGGAACCAAAACCTTCTTATGTATATGATGCATGCAATGCTTGTGCATATGCTTTTGTTTTTATCGGAGGAACTTTATATGAATCTATTTGCAAGTATTTTGAAAATATTAAACTTTTTGAGACATATGTGGAATACTCATATAATATTTGGAAACTTTTTTACACCAAAGAAGTAGTACAGTCTCGGTAACCAAATACAATACAAGAGAAAAGGAGAATAAACATCCTCTAGAGCCCTAGAACTAGTCATCTAAAACCTTCAATATCGGAAGATAATTCGCATGAAGCTTCTTCACCTCTCTCTCATAAGCTGCTTCCATGTCGGCCTTCTCCTTGGCGAGCTGACCTTATCTCTTCTTCCAACACCTAGACGAGTGAGGCAGGAGAGAAGTAACCACATCATCGGGCTCATCAACAACCTGATGCTCTAGAAACTCGATCAATGCATCTTTCTTCTTGAGTTGCTGAAGAAGCTCCTCACGCTCACGAACCCAAGCATGCGAACGATCTTCGTCTCTCAACACCGCTACTCCTTGATTAGGGAGGGTTAAAGGCCCAACCATAACCATAGGGGTAGGTCTCGGATACTCATACGGCATGCGGTACTCGAGGGCTCTCTTCCTTACCCAAGAGGTGTAAGGCTCCAAAGCAACACAGTTCCTCGGACCAAGCTCATTCCTCCCTTTCTGATGAACCTTGCGCCAGGTGCAGACCATCCTATCCTTCAGGTTTTGGGGATCTTTACCCTCTTGAAAAAATAAGCCTTCCAACGAAATGTTGTTAGGTTTATCCTTTAAGGGGAACCCAAGCTGACGACGAGCCAAAGCAGGGTTGTAGTTAATTCCATCACATGTACCAAGAAGAGGTACATTGGAGAACTCACCATAGGAATCAATAATCTTAATGCCATCATAAACATGATTATACCAAGAGATATCATCATTAGTGAGAGACATAAATCTCGTGGACCACCGTAGACATCCTTTGTTCTTCTTGAAGGCAAGCGTCTGAGGCAAGTGCGAAATAAACCACTTGTACAACAGAGGCATATAACCTACAATAGAACCACCACCCTTTGCATTCCTCATATGTAACGAGAAATAAGTGTCACCCAACAGAGTCGGAACGGGATTAAGAGAAGAGAAAATCCTAATAGCATTCACATCCACAAAGCTGTCGATGTTGGGAAATAACACTAGCCTATAGATGAGGAGTACAAATATGTCTTCAAAAGCTTCCTTACTCATGGCCTTCCCGAACAAGGTAGCTTTGCAATCAGAAAATCAGACGGGAGACCTTGAATTCCACCCTTGGTAGTCATATTGGCAACAATGTCGGATACCTCCACGTGAAGCATGTCAGCAATCTCTTGAGAAGACGAAATCTTCTCCAAACCACTGGATGGCAATCGGTCAAGAATAGGTATACCCACATGATAAGCATACTCCTCCAATGTAGGCAAAAGCTGGAAATCTGGAAAAGTGAAGCACCGATACAGAGGATCGTAGAACTGCACCAACACACTCATCAAACCCTCATCCACCTTGGTAGAGAGAATATCTAGAAGCTTCCCATGGCGAGCTTTGAACTCCTAGGTCTCTAATACATAAGGTGTCAGACGCCTTAACTCTCTCAAGTCGGGTTGTCTGAAACTGTAGTTCTTCGTATTCCTTCTTTGCTTATCCATGTCTGAAAATTTTGCAAATAGACCTTTTAAGTTCCTTACAAAAATCTTATTGCTGATGACATGAATGCGGATGAATGGATGGATGCATGGATGTAACAAACACACTCAAGGATCAAGCAAGTCACACCACACAAAGGTCGCGGGATGGCTTAAGTCATCGTCAATATCAATCATCCATTTTGGTGGATTATGGTTTACACCTTATCAACACCCAAGTTCCATTGATTTTGAGGATATACGAGAGCGGATCGACCGCGAATTACGGGTTTGTTGTGAGTCACGAGCATGGAGTCTCGGTTAAGAACTACCCAACGGGAGTGTACTACAGTTAAACCTGATAGTCATGTTCTAAAAGGTTCCCATAGTCATCATCCCATCTTTCGGATATTATCGGATAAAACGACTACTCGTCCTCCAAAAATATTCTCGAGAGGGACTCTTATGAGTGTAGTATCGCGTAACAATCGCATCAAGTCTTACACTTGAACAACCTTCGCACTACGTCCTAAAATAGGCCAAGATGGGCTAGGTATCTAAGGTCCTTGGTTTCTAGGGTTCATATTGGAAAGAGTAATGCCTAACCACGACTACTCGTGTGACATTAGTGATCCCAATAAGACCTTCACCAAGTGAATGGACTTGCAAGTTAACTCGTTAAGGACTAACTCCACACAAGTTAACAAGACTATGTCATTCTCCTATCATAACTGCACTCGAGTTCGGGTATAGAACTCATCTCACAAGAAACCACCAAGCATACAAGCAATTAATATATCAAGCAATTCATACATTACAAACAATACAGTCATCCCAAATTTGCACAAAAAAAATATGCCACAAATAAATATAAACATACAACTCATACAAGCAAAAAGTAGGCCAAACCCACGGGGCTATTAGTCCCCGGCAGAGTCGCCACTTTTCCTGTAGCGGGGTTTTCGTTATCTTTAGGTTTATTGACTAAACCAAAAGTCAACATACAATTCGAGTCGCCACCGCACTTTTATTTATCCAAAGGAAAGGCTAATAAGCGAACAAAAGCCAAGTAAGAAGTTTTTCAAATGAAAAACTAATGAAAATGTCAGAAATCTAGGTAAGGGGGTTGGTTATGAAATGGGAAGGTTTTACGCATCCAAAACATCCTTAGTACTCTAAGGGAACCCTTTTTGCAAATATGTGTTGTAGGTTGATATTTGTGAAAATATTTGTGCAAAAGATTGGAGGGATGAGAGGAGAATAGATTATATTTACAAATTTTATTGTTTGAATGGATGAACCCATTACCTACGTACCATCACAAAGGAGGATCAAAACCTCGTAGTTCGTGGTAAAAATTTCAAAGATTGGTGAATTGATTTTAATCAAAAGCCTTAAGGTCTTTCGTATCAAAGGGAGAAAACTCAACCTAAACCAACAATCCACCATGTGAGGAAGGCTTCAACATGCTAATGAGGGGTTAACCCTATAATAAGCATGGAAGGCTTATAATCCAACACTAAGGATGAGGTGAGATTTACATCAACCACTATGATAACTTAAACCTACGACTGATGTTTTTGAAAAGAGTTTAACAAGTGGCCATTGGAACCACAAAACAAATTGAAATGGGTTATATTTACAAGTTAAATTTATTTACAAAATGAGGTCAAAGTTGGATTAAAGTTTATTTACAATGAGTGTTTATGAAAAAATGGTTTTGAAAAGTCAAAGGCCTAAGGCCTAGGTTTCTAATTTGAAATAAAGTCAAAGTTTTGAAAATGATTTTTGGCTTGGTTATAGGGAAGAGGAGAGAAGGGCTATTCCTAAAGCATACAAAGATAAGAGGGGAGAGATAACCCTTGGAGTTCCTTTTCTTGGAGTCATAGAGATAACTCAAGATGCTCATTTCCTTTGGATTTAGCATACAAAATAAGCAATCAATAATTTGAATTCAAGCTCCTAGGATCTCCATTTAGCTTGGCTCTTAACTTGGCTACTCATGACAATGGTCCTCTTTTCCAATCTTAAGATGAGATTCCTATCACACCAACATAATAAAGAGAATGGACAAAGAATAAGTTTGAGGAGAAGTCTTTTGAGGTCAACTTGGAATTTTAGCATTCTAAAGGCATGAGGCCTAGTTGCTCTTCAACATATTTTGCATTCTAAAGGCATGAGGCCTAGTTGCTCTTGAACTCCTTTAAGCATGGGTGAATCCTAATTCTAAGTCCTTTCTCCTTTTGCATTTTGGTTCACATCAAAACAAATGCAAAAATAACCCAAAATAGCAATATATTTATATACAATAATGGGCTCAAATGAGCAAAAGAAAAATGACATAAACATAAAATATGTGCTCAAGTGAGCAAAACGAAAACCAAGATGAATAATGAGCAAGAAATAAATGAAATTAAAAGTAAATGACAAGAATTTAAAAGCTCAAATTAAACTTAGTAGTTAGTAGAGTTATGTTAGCTTGTCAGAAGACAATGTAGCGCTATGTTAAGTAATCGTAAGTGGACTAATGTAGTAGCCACACCTATCTAAGGCCGGTCAATAAGAATATAGACAAAGAACACAAGTTAGAGGTCATGACTAGTAATCCAAGCTCCATAAACTTGCCATGCCAAACAAGAGGGGAAGGGCCTTGTATTGACTTTTGGTTTTTTGCTTGACCAAGAAGTAACCTATCTTTGACACAAAATAACTCACTTGATCATGGATCAAATTGAATTTGGTTTGGATCAAAGAAGATTAAACTTCTATTTGTCAAGACCAACCTCAAGACTTTAACTCATTGGCCATTGAGGGAAAGAAAGGGATGAAGATGAAAGGGAGGGGGGTAAGAAGACATCAACCAATCCCAATTGATCAAGGGATAACCCATCCTTGATCAAATTCATTCATCTCTCTAGGCGATGATCCTTAAGGATTCTCAAACCACAAGATCCAATGAATTTGATCAAAGTTAAATCAATTCAACCTTAATCAACACCAAACAGAAGAGGAATGAATATAACAAGTCAAGAAGTCAATGATATTTTTTTGGTAATTTTTGAATTAAACGAAAATACAAATAAAAAATAAACAAACAAAGTTGAATCTTAAATTCAATTCAAAACAACTCCAATAAGTCCAATTAAGTTTTCATAGGTTCAACATAGTCAAACAAACTTTGACTAATTTTCTCACAAATTTTTAAAACAAGAAAGCAATTAAAATCAATTAAAAACAACAAAAAATAGCATAATATGAATTAAAATCTCAAATAATCTCAAAACAAACAAGAAATTATTGAGACTATTTTTCATTGACTTATCATGGTCCATAGATGCTATGAAAATATTTTTGTATTTTTCTAAAGTCAGAAAGTATTTTAAAATGAATTAAAATCATTAAAACCAAATAATTCATAAAAAATATCAAATGTGGTCACAAAAATAATTAAAAATCATAATATGAAACTAGATTTTTCAAGAAAATTTTTAAAGTTGGTCTCATATTTTTCTGACCTCATATGAATTTTTTTATGAATTATTGAAAATAGAATGAATTAAAAGAAAATAAAGAGAAAAATGAAATAAACGAAAAAAGCTGAGCCACCAGATCCATTTCATTAATTGAAGTGGCAATGGTACACGGTCTGGATCTGAGGATGCATGGTGGACTCCAGTCAACAGCGCAACACAACGCATTAAAATAAGTCATTAGAATGGACGCGTGAGATTAGATTGTGAGAGAGAGATCCAAAGGCTGGGATCAGAACACGTGGTGGTGGTGGTGGTGGAAACCACCATCTCCTCCGATCAACCAAAAAAACTCCGGCCAGAATTGCAGGAAAATAAATCTCATCAAAAATGAAAAACAAGGGCATGGAAATGAATCTCAGGTGATGTAGATCATCACTGTACCATTAGATTCCTCTCATTCTTCCTATATTGAGAGAAAGATGAAGGAGAAAATCATGGTGTCCACACGGATTGCTCTTGAAATGGAAAATTGAATGCACCAAAAGCTTGCCTCAAGTATGAGGACTTTAGAGAACCACAAAAACACAAGAATACTACATTAAATTGTGGATTTCAGATCCAAACAGTTTGAGCTTATACCTTCAAAATGGTGAGTTTCTGGCCACGAATTCTTCAAGCTTTTTGCTCCTTTTTGATCTCTGAATGTAGGGAAGATGATTGGCTAAGGAATCTAGATTTGAAATTCAACTAATGTTGCTGAATTTCAAGCTCGAAAATACTGAAAAAATGGTGAATGATTCCTTTGGTGAGGGTGTGGTTTCAGTTCAGCAGCATGTGGGATCTCCAAAAGGTTATGAAATGAAGGAGAGGAAACCCTTATTTATAGGTAAATGCATTTGAATTCACACTTTGCTCATGTGCATGGGAATTACAATTTTGAATGCATGGGCCTTTGTGGACTTGTGAGAGGCCCATGAATGGCTGGAGGAGCTTGCTGAGATCACATGGAAAGCATGTGGTCATGCACATGGAATGGAAACAACTTGCATTTCAAGTTTTAACATAAAATATCATAAATGCACATAAATGAAGAAGAATTCGAATCTCCCAAATGGTAGATCCAAATGACCATTGTGAGTAATGGTTGGAAAGTTCTTGAAATAAGGAATAAAAGTCATGTTGGGCAAAAAAAAACCATTTGACATGTGCAAATTGATCAAAACTGGCTTGGAAAGTTTAAGTGTAAAACATGTTCAAATCACTTTGAAAAAATCAACCAAAAGTAAGCTTGGTTAAGCCCCTATTTCCTTATGATAAGAGCTTAAAATGAGAAAATCTCCAACATCAAATATGTAGATATTTTCAATATAGTCAATTTAGACTAAAATTTTGCATCATTTGGATTTTATATGACAAAGTTATGGGCATTTGAAGTTGGGTACTTTTTTTCAAATTCAACGAATTAGGCCAAAGGTGTCCTACATTTTTTTGCTATGGAACATGTATTTCCTTTAGTATTATGAAATTTTATCCAACATAACATTTGAATTAGACATATCAAGATTTCAAATTCCTTTAGTCCCACCTCAAAATCATAAAAATTGAGAAAGTTGTTCCCTTGGCAAGTTGACCCAAAATTAGGGTTTCAGTCAAAATGACCTATAATGTTTTACAATGAATGATGACCTTCCAAGCTTCAAATGGATTTTTGATGAAAATTAAAGTTGTTCATATGGTTCTTAGGAACATTTTTATTTTGGGGTTATCTTCATTTGACAAACACATCAAAAGTTATAGCTCATGGAACCTCAGCTTAGTCAGATGACTTGACTAGTCAACTTTCCAAAGTCAAACTTCCAATCTTGATGAATAAATGATTTAGGGGCCTCAAATAGGCTTATATGTGCATAAAATGATATATGAAAGAACATACCTTGATTAAATTTGATCAAAGGTTGAGATTGCTTCATGGGCAAGGCACAGTCAAAGCACAGTAAAATTAGGGTTTCCTTGGGAAACAATCTTCTAGCCCTTTGGGTTATCTTAATAAAATTGGAAAATTGAGGTACTTGGGAGGCATATATGATGATTAGGAACTTTGTGTACCATTGCCATGCCTTTTCTCATCTTCATCGAGCCATTGCATTGGGCTTAGGAGCCTCCTAGGAGCATTGTGGAGCACATGATCACTTGAGCTTCAAAACAAAAAGAGTTAGTGGCATATTTTTGTGCTTTTGGTTAGTAGTCAAATATGAAAAGCAATAACATACAATACAATCATGCTTTGTGATCTCAAAATCACTCAAACAAGTCCCAACCCTAGGGTTAATGAGCCAAACATGCTATGATCCTTGAGGCAATACACTTGTGCAATAACATGATGCCATGAGGGATCTTAGGGTCAAAAATTAGGGTCTTACAGTGGATCTTAAGGTGCTTCTTGGTTAAAATTTTGAAATTGATTGCTACTCTAGTTAATATTTAAATGATCATTGCATAATGGATTATAGGTGTTGAAGTAAGAATCCGATGCTTGATAATTTCCTCCATAATGTGCCTCTTCAATGTATCCATATGGTACACAAAGGCCATTAGCATTAGCTTCACCACATAAATCACATAGAAATGCCTTGACTAGATTAACATTTACTAGAATTAGAGTTGAAGTAACCAATTGCTTTGATAACGCTTTAAGTTGTGCTAATAGAGAAAGTTGAAAATCAAGCTCTATCATACATGTCTTGAATCAAAAGCAATATACAAGATCTTTTACCTTGCATACACAACAGAATATACCTTAGTAGCATTGAACCAAACAAAAACTGAATAAGAGTATAAAAGTAAACTAAAATAAAATATAGAAATTAAAAATAAAAGATAAATACAAACAAAAACAAAAATAAAAATAAAATAATAGAAAATAAGACAAGAATAACAATAAAAGAGAAAATAAATAGAAACAATAAAAGAGAAAATAAATAGAGACGAAGAAAATTTAAAACTATACCTAAAAATAAAATAAAAATATCAACAAACTCTAGCAACGACGATAAAAACTTGATGGCAATTTAGCTAGTGTACTAAACGTATCAAAGTAATAAAACTTATAAGTTCGTATCCACATGGATTGATTTATTTTAACAAAGTGATTCAAGTGCTATTGAATTTAGAGTGGGGGATTTTCATATTTAATTTGGTGAAATAAAATCGTAAATAAAATTGGTGGAAAACTTGATTAGATTAATGGCGATTAGACCTTGTTTCGAATCCTCTGAGTGTCATTGTTGAAGATGGTGTCTATTTTCCCCAGATATGATTTATCAGTATTATGACAGTTTAACTTAGCTGTTATACATAATTCCTTGGTGTATAATTCACTACTCTACACTACGCTTCCTAATCCCTTAGGTCAGTTGACTAGTTAAAGTCGACAATATTTATGTGTGTTAAACCCTAAGTCACAACTAATAATTTCTTATCCCTAATCAATAACTAATTTGAACATACTAGTTTATTTCCAATTCATAAGTTATGGTCAGTAATCACTACAAGTCTTGATCAATCACCATTTTTATTAGATTTATCATCATTAGAATGTCAAAATAATGTGAATTACTGTTAGTTAGTAGTAGGCTCCAGCTAGGCCATACGCCTTACCTTGGGTCATACGCGTATGAAGAAGTGAAAAAATGTGTCATACGTGTATAAGAGAATGCCATATGCGTATGACACTGCCCATATATGAAAAGCTCAAATTTCACATATTTAGTCGAAAAACACTATTTTACTAGGGTTTGACGAATTTTCAGTGCAAAAGCACATATTGAAGGCTGGAGAACTCAAATTTTCTTAATGGATCAAGGCTTTCATGAACCCTAAGTGTGTGAATACCTCTTTTCATCCATTAATTTGTAATGTGTACAACTTTTATTTTATTTTTCTTTACTATTATAAGTAGCTAAACCCCCCAATGATAGGGGGTGTCCCTGATTCAGATTTATGAGATAATGTCGAGTTGAACCTTGTGATGACAATATTTTGATAATATTTGATTTGCTTGCAATTTGTTCTTGATTATTTCTCTTTAATAAAAATTGAGTTTGATTTACAGTTAATATTTAGGCTGGATTGTCGTTGTTAACGCTCAATTGTGAGTATTTCATAGTAGATATCACCTAGGAGTAGGGATACCCTATGGAAACCAGAATATTATTGATTAAAATAATGCTTAATTTTTTCAGTAATTGACTATGGACATATGAGTTAATTTGAATGATTAAAGATTTTCTCACTAAGGACTTTGGAGCAAACATTCTTAAGGACTGGTAGTTAGAATTGTTAAATTGAGTTTTTGCAACATTAGGTTACTATTGTCAAAGAATCCAATCATACTAATTAATAAATTTAGCTATTCATACTCTTAGGAATCATAATTGGATTAATATAGAAACAATACATGAATTTCTTATTTGAGTTTGGCTTTCGGTGATGAAAACCTTTGCTCCAGAGCTTTAACACTTGCTTTTCCCTTAAAACATATCTCCAATAGTGTGCTCCCCTATTTCCTCCATTGTTTCTCGTGCACACACAATTTCTTTTTTAGTGAATCATCGTGAATGATATGCTTTTGGTCACACACACGATCCATCAAAAGTTGCTTATCACGCACACGATGCAGAAGTTCCTTATCACCTTTTCATCTTTCTTTATATTTTCTTCACTTCTTCAGTTCCTTCTTATTTCTTAGTCTACTTTGATCAAAATAACTTAAAATTTGTATAAACAAAAAACAAAACAAAAAACAACTGCAAATTCCTATAAAAGTCACATGATGATAGATTGTCATCAATGAAATTCCATAAGAACTTGGTCAATTTGAAAGAAATAAAGTTTGGGAGTTGGTCGCTAGACCTAACTCTGCCAACATTATTAGAACCAAGTGGATCTACAAAAACAAGTCAAGCGAGAATGGTAATGTCACAAGAAACAAGACTCTTCTAGTAGCTCAAGGGTACACCTAAATAAAGGGAGTCGATTTTAATGAAATCTTTGCCCCTGTCGCTTTCCTAGGAGCTATATGGTTGTTACTTTCAATGTCTTGTCTTATAAAATTTAAATTCTATCAAATGGATGTAAAAAGTGTCTTCCTAAATGGATATCTGAATGAAGAAGTCTATGATGAAGAATCCAAAAGGTTCATTGATCCTTATTCATTGGATCATGTGTACAAGCTTAAGAAGGCATTGGTGTGTGAAAATATGGATAAGAAACGATCTAGATTGGGGGGGGGGGTGAATAGACTTCCAAAAAATATTTTCTTTGAAAACTAATTTGAAATTTTTTTATCTGAGTTTCTAAAATAAAAGTGATTTTGTAGGGCAGAAGCAAACTTTAGTGTAAAAGAGATTATGATTATCAATTGGAATTGGTATGTAACGACTTAAGCAATAAACAAAACAATTAATATTGACACACAAATTCAGCCAAAAGGTAAAAACCAACAATATATTGAATAATTGACAAATAACATAAGTAATGTGATTTTACAATATCAACACTTAGTGGAATCTACAACCATAATTTCTAGTCTAATCAATGACAAGGCAAAATCGAATTACCAAGTCTAACAAAACCTACATCTTTACAATGAATCCCTACAAAAAAAAATCCTAATGGCGTGCAATTTCTAGAAAGTAAAAAAGAATAACCTAATCGTGCAATTAACTACGATAATTAAAAAGGAGAGAGAGGGAAAAAGGAGAGAGAGGGAGAGGGAGAGAGAGAGAGAGAGAGAGAGAGAGAGAGAGAAAGAGAGAGAGAGAGAGAAGAGTACACCAAGATTTATACTAGTTCAACACATCCGTCCTTGTTTTGCACCTAATATAGTCTCTAATGGTTGCCCATTGAATTTTTGTTGGTCTTCCACTATGATTTATAACAAAATTACAAGATTTTGTACAATCAAAATATCTAAAATTAACATTGAAAAATAATTTTTTTACTTCTGAATCTTAGAATTGTACACAGTATACAAATTAAACACTTTGTGAAATCTTTACTCGAATTTTCTTCTTGAATCTTCCATCCTAACAACCTGCCCCTAAGTGTCTGTTCTGAGACAATCTTTACCTGATCCCACTAGTATCTTAATTGTTAGTCTATTAAGAGATTGAGAAGAACTCATACCCTGTGTGTAGGATTTCACACAACACTACCTAAGTCAAACTAGAAAGAAGGATCTCCTTCTTTTCCACTAGAATTGTCATAACCAATCACTACACCACACACCCTTGAGAACCTTTGATATATTAACGAATCTTCAAAGAAATGTTAAAATAAAAAATAATCCCCTCAAAAATCATGAATCTTCAATCATGAGATTCAGATCTATGAAACAATGGAAAAAGAATGAGGTAGAAGATGTAAGAAATTGTTTGCAAGTGTTCATGAAAGATCCAAAACTCTTTTGAAAAACTAAAAGAACTAGCGGTTTGTGACGTTTCAAATCAATATTGAAAGTATGTGTTTGCTAACATTATGAATGACTCGAGAGAAAAAATGATTTATAGGTGTTGGAGATTTAGCATAAAAAGAGTGAAAATCATGCGTGATTCGAGTCATGGGGACATGAGTGATTTTAGTTAAGTGGAAAATTAGTTTGAATTAAGATCCATAACATATGAGAAACCAAATTAACCATGATTTGAGTCAAGGAAAAACCTGTGATTCAAGTCATGAACAGTTTGATTCGAGACAAGAACAACTTATGATTTGACTCAAGCAAGGAAGTTGCAAAACAATAATTCATGATTAGACTTGTGAATAACTTGTGATTCGAGTTACGGGGTTCCATGATTTGACTCATGTACAACCTGTGATTCGACTCACTGAGTCCCTAGTTTCCCTCTGTTCATTCTGATTCGACTCACAAGGCGTGTGATTCGAATCACACACTTAAAATCTCAATTTTGCATTTTTTTAATTTGTTTTGTGATTTCACTTTTGTCAGAAATAGAATCAATCTCAAATACTGTTCTTGATCCAAAAACTTGACAAATCGACTTAGAACATATTTTTCAAACTCAAACACAAACAATTTGAATTATGCATGCTAAAATACACAAATCTAAAACTCAAACCAGAAATGCGCAATTGAAGAGTTGACTCAATGATATAAAAGTAAAACCAAAAAAACACTTAAAGGAAAAGCATAAAAAACCATATAGCTGAGACATTAGTCTCCTCTTAATGTAGCATAGATATGCAACTTTCATACGTTCTATGGACTCACTGAGTTTCTTACAAGTAAAGGTTATGTAAGAGGAGTAATTGGCAAAAATTTGTTTGTCAGGAAAGAAGAAGAATAACTCATGATATCTTAAATCTATGTGGATAATATTATGTTTGGAAGAATATCAAGGAAGATGCTAAAACATCTTATTTAACAAATGTAACCAGAGTTTGAAATGAGCTTTGTAAGGGAGCTTATATAGAATATTGGTTTTGAAGTTAAGAAAATTAAATATGGCCTGTTTGTTTCCCAAAGCAAGTACGCTAAGAACATCTTTATTGTTACTTTTGGATTGGATGCATTTTGAAAAACAACACCATGGAGAAGTTTTTAAGTTTTCCAAGTTGCTTCAAGATGTTTTTCTGGTGCAGAAGGGAGACATGCTGGACGTGATGTCACAACATGTGGGTAGACATATGAGCCTTTCTCAACATGTCAGAGTGCTACATTTTGGAATGAATTTTCCGTTGAAGATTCAGTTATATCTTATTGCTTTTATTTAGCAATATGATTATATGATTTATTGGACAATTGTGAAGATCAAACCAGATTTAAATGTGATTTAAATTCGAATTTGAAACAAACAAAATCATATATTTCTTTTGGAAATATTTATGGAATTAATCTTATCCAACAGATTGTGCAACGATTCTGGACGAAATTAAATCAAAGATCCAAGGAAAAAATCTCAAAATACTTTTGCTATATGAGGAGCTCAAAACCTACATTAGAAAGCAAGAAATATCCGTTGAAGATCACAAGAGTGCTAGGGTTTATTAGAGTCTTTTTTATTGCTTTATGTATACAACACTATATCACACAAGCATAACAAGCAGATTATATCACACAAAACAAGTATACAAATAATCAAATATACAATCATATACACATAAAAAAAGTAGGCTAAACCCACTGAGGACTACTCCCCAACAGAGTCGCCACTTAATTTCTATAGCGGTAAATTCATGACCATCAAACTATGGATAAGTTTAACGTCAATAAAACCAGAGTCACCACCGTGCTTTTATTGTTTCCAAAGGAAAAGGGAAAAGTATGAACAAAACCCAAAGATAAGAAGTTTTCAAATCAAAACTAATAAAATTCCATAGATTACTGGTAAGGGGGTTGGTTACATAGAGGGAAGGTGTTAGCACCTAAAGTGTCCTAGGTACTCCTAGGGAGCCATTTTTTATGTGTGTATATGTTTTTGGTATAAAAGATGTTTGAAACAAATAGAGTGTGGGGATGATAAAAGAATTCATTGATTATATATTTTGTGTTTGACAAGACCTTCGGACTTGTGCCTACGTACCAACATAAAAATAAGGGATCTAAACCTCGTAGTTCGTGGTATCAATTTCAAAATGAGTGGGTTGCTTTTAACAAAGGTTTATGTTTAAAGAGGCACAAAGGGCCCAAGATTTTGAGTGAGTGTTAGTTCTTTTTGTGTTTTGAAATTTTAAGTCAATATTGCTAAATTTATTTACAAGTTTTCATTAATAAAGGAGTTTTAAAATCCAATGACATAAGGCTAAAGTTTATAATTTGCAATAAAGTCTAAGTTTTGAAATCACAAGCAAAGAAAGTTATTGATGAACCAATTAGCCTTAGGATTTAGAGATTGCATTGGTCAGTAAAAGGGATGGGAATGAATGGGATTGAAGATGAAGAGGGAGAGGGGATGAGAGAAACATAAATTGGTCATGGGAGGAATTTTATCAAATTAAAATCATTCATTCATTTTGGGAGATGAAATGTACATTTCATCAATCCCCTAAATCCAATTATTTTAACTTAACAAAAGTCAAATCAACTGTAACCAAGGCCTAAACACATAGTCAAACATCACAAGTCAATAAAAATGGCTCAACATGATTTTTACACAATTAATCAATTAAAAATCAAATTAAAAATAAATTTAAATTCAATTTAATTTGGTCAAAACCTAAAATCTCTCCAAAATACCAAATAAATGGCCAAGAGATTTATCCTAGGTTAAACAAGGTTAAAGGACCCTGGGCAAAAAATTTCATGTTTTTTGAAAAGTCAGAAGTATTTTTAAACAATTAAAAATATGCACAAAAACAATTAATTCATGAAAAATGTCAAAATTAATCCAAAAAACAATTTTAATTCAGAAAATTGAAGAGGAAAATATTTAAAGATTTTTGGTGAAAGTCCCATATTTTTTGGATTAAAAATGAAATTAATATGAATTAATCAAAATAAGTGGATTAAATGAAAAAATCAGAAAATAAGATAGAATTAAAAAAACAAGGGCCATCAGATCTCCCTCATTAATTGAGGTGGCAAATATGATGGCCAAGCGAGCGCTATCCACGATAGACCAAGTCATGCGCGCTGCAACAATGGTAATCAGAACCAAGGGCTAAGATTAAAATATTTTGACTGGCTCTGATGGTTGAGAGGCGTGACAACACACCACCGGAGCTAGGGCTCCGGTCTTCTTCTCCGGTGGATCTCACCGGACTGGTCCACCATCAATCATCACTAAAATGAAAAACAAGGACATGGATTTAAAGAAAAAATGCTCAGGAGCTTGAATCTGGCCTCAATTTTCTCCAATTCCAAGTATATAAAAAGATACATGGATTTGAATTTTGAGGATCATGAACTGAGTTGCTTCAATTTAACCTCAAAGCAACTCAATCTTGTTGCCTACATTGGTAGGACTTCAGCCAACCAAAAATCACAAAGAATGGTGAAGAATTGAGAGAGAATCAAAGAGAAGAAGTTTTTGAAAAATCACCTTCGAGTTGATTCAAATTCACTTGATCTTGATTTGGATTTGCTTGCTTTCTCTTCCTCTTGCTTGCAGAAACCAATTGAGATGAAAAGGGAAGTGGATTTCTGGAGTTTGAACTTCCAAATAGAAGATGAATTTCAAGCTCTATTTCAAAATAAATCTTCAGAAATTTTATGCAATAGAGGGTATGGATTGGTATGGCAGAGCTTGGGCAAGGTAGTCATGAAGTTCTGATCACAATGCTTCATTATTTATAGCCAATGCATGTGATATTTGCACACTTCCATTCAAAAGTTCAAAAATATCAATTTTCTTCATGAGCTAGCATGGGTGTGCACAAGTCCCAAACAATAATTTACAAAGGTCCAAAATTGTGCATAGGTCATGATGAAGGTGTTGCATTAAGCCATGCATTGTTGAATTGAATTTGATCATGAAATTCTTCCAAATGGTACCTCACATTGCACCCATACGCAAGTCCTTCAATGTTAATCCAAATTGGATGATCTTGAACTTTTTGGAAAGGTGACATCAAGGGGAAAAACTTTCATGTTGAACACTTTTTCATTTAAAGCTTGGATCATGATTAAGTTTGAGGTGGAAGTTTGGAAAATCAAACATGTTTGACAATTTTCTAAGTACCAAGTCAAATGTTCACTTCTTCCACCTTGAGTAACTTTTGCTATGGACTTTAAATGGAAACATTTCCTTCATCAAAGTTTTAGCTATTTAAAATCTATTAAATTTGGTCACGAATGTGACCTCATTTGGATTTGGCATGAAGGAGTTATGTATTTTAGAAGTTGAGGAAAATCACTTGTTCAATGGTATTGGCCCAAAATGACCTATAATATTTCCTCTTGGAACATGCATTTACAAGTTTAATTTGAACTTACTCCAAACATAAAAGTTGAATTAGACATCTCGAATTTAATCATGGAATTTGAATGGCTTTCATATCATAAAAATTGAGAAAGTTATGGTCTTGGGAAGTTGATCTCCAAACTAGGGTTCAGACAAAATGACCTATAATCTTTCACCATAAAAAATAACTTTCCAAGCAAAATTAGCTCTTTACCTTAACATGAAAGTTGTTTGGAATGTCATTTTGAGTAAAGTTTATCTTGGAATCATTTTCATATGACAAAAACTGTAGGAGATAGGGTCTAGGGAACCCCAATTTTGACCAGTTGACTTTCTCTGGTCAACCACCATGAACCATCTTGCTAGCTTGACATTCTCTTGACTTTTGGGACTCATGGAGGATCCTATATGCATAAGATGATATGAATAAAGTATCCTTTGAAATACTTGATCAAATGTTGAAGAAGATTGTTGAGGAAGCCACACAAGATACCTAGATGAATTAGGGTTTCCAAGGCAAACAAACTTCAAACTCTTGATAATTTATTGATCAAAATGACATGTGAAGATCCAGGTGAAGTTAGCAGAAATATACCCGAACATATCGCATGCTCGAACATACAACAGAGTCGCCATCGAACTTTATTTATCCCCAGAGGGAAGGGAAAACATCGATAGAACCCGGGGGAAAGAGATACACTGGGTAAGGAAGTCGATTATGAAAGGGGAAGGTATTAGCACCCCAAACATCCATGGTACTCTATGGAAACCGTTTTGATTTCTCTCACTCGAATAGGTGTGATATCTGAAGATTACTCGAAAAAAACTGAAGGGAAAGGAAGAGAATAGATAAAGTGCTCGGTGAGGATTGGGGCCATCATGCCTACGTATCCTCATAGTGCAATGAGGAATTAAGAGCTTCATAGTTCAAGGAACTAGAGGCGGGAGGTGAAAAGAAGTGTGATCAAAGTATGGTCTGAACCAAAGGATTGTATGATTTGAAATACAACAAGAGTAGAAAAATGAACCCAAGAGTAAAGTGGTACGAACCAATAAGTGAAGGCCTACAACACAGTATCATTGTATTGGAACAACCGAAAAAGAGAGGAATTAGGTGTTTGGGATACGAGCCCAGCAACTATTGGTTCACAAGGTGGTACAAGATGGAGCACAAAGGTATATTGTATTTGGCTCAAAGAATAGGTAAATCACGTGGAGTGAATTAAGGTAGATTATGACTGTATCATGGGATGAATAGAATGAAATGACCCGAGTCACAGAATGAAGGTTTGGTAACAAGTGACCGAAGAAGTATGATTTGAAACCAAAGGTCAGATATACATCGGAATCCATAAGAGAAATGGAATTTGTACCATAGAGGGAAGGTGGCACGAACCACAAGTGAGGGCCTACAACACTGTATCACTGTATGGTTGAACCAAAAAAGAAGGGATTAAATGTCTGGGGACAATCCAAACAACTTTAGGTACAAATGAGGATTCGTCACTATATGCTCCTAAAAGGGTATGTATGGAATACTAAAGAAAGTTTATTTTGATGTCAAAGGAATAATATGTCACTGGGTGAACGGTTTATGATCGAATGTTGGTAATGAATAGTGAAAGATATGAGTGATACCCTAAGGCGGAAGAGGAATAATTAGAAGTATCCTCGCCAATGATTCTCATCCTCGTGCCTATGTATTCTAATTGTGCAATGATAAACTTAGAGCAATTGAAGTTCGGAACCACGAGAATAGAGAGAGACATGCGGTGATGAAAAGTGTAACTTGTACCAACAGAATGGTATCAAGGGAACCCACAAATGGGTGGAACTTTGAATCAAAGAGTAAACAAGCCTCTCAACCAAAGGAATGAATTGAATGTCTAGATATGAGCCAAACAACTCTCGATTCACAAGATGAACTGGTATTACAACATCTTAAAGGGGTAAAAGCGGGGCCCAAGAGAAAGTGTTGTTGTGTACGAGGAAACAGTATATCACTGGATGGGGAACAAACAGTTCGAGATCAAATAAGAATAGTATCTTGGATCCAAGAAAGGGGTAGACTCTTAATCGAAGAGCAAAGTGGCATCTTAGCCTAAAAATAATGAATTAAATGTTTGGGTGACAGGGCCAAACAACTCTCGATTGATGAGATGGATTGTTGTTAATACGTCCCAAAAGGATAGACAAGGAGTCTAAGGAGAAATATAATTGATCTTAAAAAGATGGTATAAATTGGATGAATGGAGGATGATTGATTGATAAATAGGGTAACAATAGATAAGATAGATTGATAAATAAGATAGCTCGCGAAGAATCTGGATTCTCCTGCCTACGTATCCTTATAGTGCAATAAGGAAATCATAGCTTTCGTAGTTCAACCCACTAGGGATGAAAGCAAGATGATTGATAAGGCAAGAGGAGATGATTGAATGAAAGAGTGGAATAGACTTGATAGTTACTTCATAAGAATCACACTAAAGTATATGAGTAAAGGTAGATACAATAAGCAATGAGCCAAATGTCTCGCACCCAAAGATATCCAGAATGAGTGTAGGAAAGCTCCAGTCTTATTCCTTCTTTACCACTTAAGGCTCATAGCATGTAATTCTTGTAACACCCTTCTAATTACCCCAAATATTTAATTAAAAACAACAGCATATAAATCAATATCAGAGTAATCATACACCAAGGGTGTCACATAATACTTCACATAATTCACCGTAAAAATCAGTCATGCTCATTATTTAATCCAACATAAACACTTCTTTAAAAATTCGCAGCGGATAGAAACATTCAACATCTGTAATATCTTAAAATTAACATTTATTCAACAAATAAACATCCCGTCCCGATGTTACATCTATCAGAGCATGACCCACTAAAACCACTCTAGACTTCAAGCACTAGCTTCTACTCAACTCACTGCTCGTTACCTGAAAAATATAATTGTAAGGGTGAGTTCCTCAATCGATATAACAAATATTATAAATCATCATGTTATGTTAAGTAACTTTACACGTTAATCACCCACATCATATCATGCATTCGGTAGCAGCATATTCAACTCAACATCATATTCAAACACAACGTAAATGCAACTCAAATGAGACTCGACTCTTCATGCATGTGGTACCATTTGGAGTAAAACTCCCAACTTAAAATCATTGCCAGTTTAGTGGGCATCAAGGCATAAGCCTTCAACTTTCAACTTAAAATTTTTGCCAATCCAGGCCAACGTGGTGTGAGCAAAAGCCCCATAATTTTGCCAATCCAGGCCAACGTGGTGTGAGCAAAAGCCCCGACTTAATGCATATGAATGTATATGGCATGTACGACTTGAAAGTTCAACAACATAATAACAACGACAACATAACAGCTTTTTCAGCAACAACAACTTAAAAATCAACTTTGGCTCATCAGCCTACAACTCAGCATTTTCAACAAAACAACTTGTATTCAACTTTGGCTCATCAGCCTACAACTTAATATTTTCCACAAAAACAACTTATCAACATATTTGCATCAACATTTCACAACATAGACTCCACGAATTTATTTATCACAATTGGATACAATAGGCCAATCACCAATTACACTTACATCATAAAAATCAACCATTTTTACATACTGCAACAGTGTTAACCGGTTAACGCTATAGGTTAACCGGTTAACGCAGGCAAAACTCAACATTTTTCACAATTTATAACAGTGTTAACCGGTTAACACCCTGGGTTAACCGGTTAACGCAGGCGAAACAGCAGTTCCTGCGCTAACACAAGGCAGAATGCAGAGTTTCCGCATTTTCCGCCGTTGGAGGACTTCCGGACCTCCGATTCAACTTCCGTAAAAAGCTATACGCTCAGAAATTCACAATACACTCAAACACAAATTCAATTTCAGCTTTAATACAACTTATTCAACATAATTTCTCAACATTCTAAATCCCAATTAGGGTCAATCGACGGCTTATCACTACCCATTACATGTTAATCGATAATACCCATTAAACGACGATAAACCCCCCTTACCTTAACAATCCGGCAACTCTTCGAGCTTCAAGCTTTTCCGTTCTCCAACCTTTGCTCTACAACTCTTTGCCCTTTTCCTTCTCTCTGCAGCTTCTCAGTTTTCACGTAAAAACCTTTTCCAAAAAATGAAAACCTTTTCTCTTATTCCACTTATATATTTTCCAATAATAATTATTATTCCAAAATAATAATAATAATCCAATAATTCAATTTATTTAATTAAATTATTAAATATATTATTAACTTAATTAAATAATTCTTTTACTTTATTTGGGGTGTTACAACTCTCCCCCACTAAAAGAGTTTTCGTCCTCGAAAACATACCTCAAACAAATAACTCTGGATAGGACTCCTTCATCTGACTCTCCAGTTCCCAAGTCACATTGCCACCTGCTGGTCCTCCCCAAGCTACCTTCACTAAGGCAATCTCTTTACCCCGCAACTGCTTCAACTCTCGATCCTCGATCCTCATAGGCGATGTTTCAACAGTCAGGTTATCTCTCACCTGTACATCATCCACTTGGACTACATGCGACGGATCATGAATGTACCTCCTCAACTGAGACACATGAAAAACCTCATGCAAATTCGCAAGTGACGGCGGTAAAGCGATACGATAGGCTACCTCTCCTATCCTCTCTAAAATCTGATAAGGACCAATAAATCGAGGTGTCAACTTCTTCGACTTCAAAGCCCGACCAACACCTGTTATCGGAGTAACACGAAGAAACACATGATCTCCCTCTTGAAACTCAAGCGACTTCCTCCTCTTATCATGATAACTCTTCTGACGACTCTGAGCAATCCTCATCTTCTCCTGAATCATCTTAATCTTTTCTGTAGTCTGTTGAACAATTTCCGGTCCGACCACAGCACTCTCACCGGACTCACACCAACATAACGGTGTCCGACATCTCCTACCATACAAAGCTTCAAACGGCGCCATACCAATGCTCGAATGAAAACTATTGTTGTAGGTAAACTCAATCAACGGTAAATAACAATCCCAACCACCTCCTTTTTCCAAAACACAAGCTCTCAAAAGATCTTCTAATGACTGAATCGTCCTCTCAGTCTGACCGTCAGTCTGCGGATGATATGCAGTACTCAATCTCAGCTTAGTTCCCAAAGCTCTCTGCAAACCTTCCCAGAACTTCGATGTAAATCTAGGATCTCTGTCCGAAACAATACTCGACGGAATACCATGCAAACTTACAATCTTCTCAATATACAACTCAGCCAATTTTTCTAACGGATAATCCATTCTAATCGGAATGAAATGAGCCGACTTTGTTAATCTGTCAACAATCACCCAAATAGCTTCAAAATTCTTACTTGTCCTCGGTAAACCAGAAACAAAGTCCATACTGATACTATCCCACTTCCACTCTGGAATAGCCAACGGTTGCATTAGCCCAGACGGCTTCTGATGCTCAATCTTTGACTTCTGACAAGTCAAACAAGAATAGACAAAACTCGCAATTTCTCTTTTCATTCCCGGCCACCAAAATAACTTCTTCAAATCATGATACATCTTCGTAGCTCCAGGATGAATACTCAGACCACTACGATGTCCTTCCTCAAGAATACTCTTCTTAAGCTCGGTAACATCCGGAATACACACCCGACTACCAAACTTCAAAATACCATTCTCATCAACTCTGAATTCGCCACCTTGACCTTGATTCACTAGAGTCAACTTATCAACCAAAAGCATATCAGATTTCTGACCCTCTCTGATCTCATCCAGAATACCACTCGCCAACTTCAACATTCCCAATCTAACACTATTGTGAGTACTCTCACACACCAAACTCAAGTCTCTAAACTGTTCAATTAAATCCAATTCCTTAACCATTAACATAGACATATGTAATGATTTCCGACTCAATGCATCAGCCACTACGTTTGCTTTACCCGGATGGTAATTCAAACCAAAGTCATAATCCTTCAGAAACTCTAACCATCTTCTCTGTCTCATATTCAGCTCTTTCTGATCAAACAAATACTTTAAACTTTTATGGTCACTGAAAACCTCAAATCTTGACCCGTACAAGTAATGCCTCCACAACTTCAGAACAAAAACCACAGCTGCCAACTCTAAATCATGCGTCGGATAGTTCCTCTCATGAACCCTCAGCTGTCTTGAAGCATAAGCTATAACCTGCTTATTCTGCATCAACACGCCACCCAAACCCAACAATGAAGCATCGCAATAAACTTCAAATGATTCCGACGAACTCGGTAATATCAGAATAGGAGCAGTAGTCAACCTTCTCTTTAGCTCTTGGAAACCTTCTTCACATTTTGAGTCCCAAACAAACGCTTGCCCCTTTCTAGTCAACATCGTCAACGGTAACGCCAACTTAGAAAATCCCTCAATGAACTTCCTATAATAACCAGCCAAACCAAGAAAACTTCGAATCTCAGCAACAGACTTCGGAGCTTCCCACTTAGATACCGCTTCTATCTTAGAAGGATCAACAGCCACACCACCTCTTGAAATCACATGACCAAGAAAACTCACCTCTCCTAACCAAAATTCGCACTTGGACAATTTAGCAAATAACTTCTTTTCTCGTAGGACTTCTAAAACCACTCTCAAATGTTCAGCATGCTCTTCTTCAGATTTCGAATACACCAAAATATCATCAATAAACACCACAACAAACTTGTCTAGGTACGGATGGAAAATCCTATTCATATACTCCATAAATACTCCAGGTGCATTAGTCACACCAAAAGGCATTACAGAATACTCATAATGTCCATACCTTGTTCTGAAAGCAGTCTTCTGAATATCCTCTGTTTTCACACGGATCTGATGATACCCAGATCTCAAATCTATTTTACTGAACACGCTTGCACCAACCAACTGATCCATCAAATCATCGATCCTCGGCAAAGGATACCGATTCTTGATCGTCACTTTATTCAGTTGCCTGTAGTCCACACACAATCTCATAGTACCTTCTTTCTTCTTAACCAATAGCACTGGTGCACCCCACGGTGACACACTCGGACGAATAAATTTCTTATCCAATAGATCTTCCAACTGACTCTTCAATTCAGTTAACTCAACAGCAGACATACGGTACGGAGCCATCGATATCGGCCTAGTACCAGGTACCAAGTCAATAGAGAACTCCACTTCACGCTCTGGCGGCAATTCATTCACTTCTTCCGGAAACACATCAGGAAAATCACACACCACAGCTAGGTCGCAAATCATCAGTTTATCTTTAGCCTCCAAAGTCGCTAACAGCATAAACAACTCTGCCCCATCAGCTACTTCCTCATCCACTTGTCTCGCTGATAGAAACAAACTCTTTCCTTCCTCACTCTCAGGAAATATCACAGTCTTATCAAAACAATTGATAGAAACTCGGTTAAACACCAACCAGTTCATACCCAGAATAACATCAATCTGCACTAGTGGAAGACACACTAGGTCCATTCCAAAGTCTCTACCAAAAATACTCAAAGGACAATTTAAACAAACCGAAGTAGTAGTCACTGAACCCTTCGCAGGAGTATCAATTACCATACTACCAAACATCTCAGATATCTCTAACTTAAGTTTCACAGCACAATCCAAAGATATAAAGGAATGAGTCGCACCTGTGTCAATAATAGCTACGAGAGGAAAGCCATTAATATAACACGTACCTCGGATCAAACGATCATCTGCAGAAGTCTCAGAACCCGATAAAGCAAAGACCTTGCCTCCTGACTGATTCCCTTTCTTCGGCTTCTGACACTGACTTCCAATATGCCCTTCTTCTCCGCAATTAAAACAAATCACTTCCTTGTGCTTGCAATCAGCTATTGCATGGCCAATCTTACCACAGCGAAAACACCTCTTTACTTCAGCAGTGCATACATTACTCTTATGACCAGCCTGACCACACTTGAAGCAAACTATACCAGTAGGAGCACCTCCCCCACTAGCTCTCTGAGCCGGAGCAGCTCTTTGTCTCCCGTTTCCAGCTGGAACATCATACGGCTTGCCACGGTTTTGATGTTGCTTGCCTCTGCGATCACTGACAATCTTGTAATGAGCATTATTGTCCTCTTCAAATATCCTGCAGCTATCAACCAATTCAGTGAAAATGCGTATCTTCTGATACCCAACAGCCTTCTTAATTTCAGAGCGCAATCCATTTTCAAACTTGATGCACTTTGAAAATTCAGCACCAGCACCAGTGTAATGAGGATAAAATTTGGACAACTCCACAAATTTCGCAGCATAATCAGTGACAGACATGTTTCCTTGCTTCAGCTCAAGGAACTCAATTTCCTTCTTACCACGGACATCTTCCGGGTAATACTTTCTCAGAAATTCCCTACGGAATACATCCCAAGTAATGTCTTCACCTGCCACGGTCAACTTCTCGTGAGTCTCTAGCCACCAGTCATCAGCTTCGACTGCTAGCATGTGAGTACCATACCGAACCTTCTGAGCTAGAGTGCAATCCATAACACGGAAGATTCTCTCAATCTCTTTCAACCATCCCAAGGCTGCATCTGGATCATGCTTCCCTTTAAACACCGGCGGATTCTCTCTCTGAAAAGTCGCCAAGCTACGTGACCCAGCATCACCACCAGCATTTGGCAAGTTCTGCACCGCCTGTGCCATTGCTTGCATTGCGGCAGCCATTGCAGCGTCATTCCTTCCAGCCATCACTACAACACAACTTAAAAGTTAGACTAGTAACAATTACACAATTGTTAGACAGTAACGACACGACAACTGGCCGGACAGACCGACCTGCTCTGATACCACTAATGTAACACCCTTCTAATTACCCCAAATATTTAATTAAAAACAACAGCATATAAATCAATATCAGAGTAATCATACACCAAGGGTGTCACATAATACTTCACATAATTCACCGTAAAAATCAGTCATGCTCATTATTTAATCCAACATAAACACTTCTTTAAAAATTCGCAGCGGATAGAAACATTCAACATCTGTAATATCTTAAAATTAACATTTATTCAACAAATAAACATCCCGTCCCGATGTTACATCTATCAGAGCATGACCCACTAAAACCACTCTAGACTTCAAGCACTAGCTTCTACTCAACTCACTGCTCGTTACCTGAAAAATATAATTGTAAGGGTGAGTTCCTCAATCGATATAACAAATATTATAAATCATCATGTTATGTTAAGTAACTTTACACGTTAATCACCCACATCATATCATGCATTCGGTAGCAGCATATTCAACTCAACATCATATTCAAACACAACGTAAATGCAACTCAAATGAGACTCGACTCTTCATGCATGTGGTACCATTTGGAGTAAAACTCCCAACTTAAAATCATTGCCAGTTTAGTGGGCATCAAGGCATAAGCCTTCAACTTTCAACTTAAAATTTTTGCCAATCCAGGCCAACGTGGTGTGAGCAAAAGCCCCATAATTTTGCCAATCCAGGCCAACGTGGTGTGAGCAAAAGCCCCGACTTAATGCATATGAATGTATATGGCATGTACGACTTGAAAGTTCAACAACATAATAACAACGACAACATAACAGCTTTTTCAGCAACAACAACTTAAAAATCAACTTTGGCTCATCAGCCTACAACTCAGCATTTTCAACAAAACAACTTGTATTCAACTTTGGCTCATCAGCCTATAACTTAATATTTTCCACAAAAACAACTTATCAACATATTTGCATCAACATTTCACAACATAGACTCCACGAATTTATTTATCACAATTGGATACAATAGGCCAATCACCAATTACACTTACATCATAAAAATCAACCATTTTTACATACTGCAACAGTGTTAACCGGTTAACGCTATAGGTTAACCGGTTAACGCAGGCAAAACTCAACATTTTTCACAATTTATAACAGTGTTAACCGGTTAACACCCTGGGTTAACCGGTTAACGCAGGCGAAACAGCAGTTCCTGCGCTAACACAAGGCAGAATGCAGAGTTTCCGCATTTTCCGCCGTTGGAGGACTTCCGGACCTCCGATTCAACTTCCGTAAAAAGCTATACGCTCAGAAATTCACAATACACTCAAACACAAATTCAATTTCAGCTTTAATACAACTTATTCAACATAATTTCTCAACATTCTAAATCCCAATTAGGGTCAATCGACGGCTTATCACTACCCATTACATGTTAATCGATAATACCCATTAAACGACGATAAACCCCCCTTACCTTAACAATCCGGCAACTCTTCGAGCTTCAAGCTTTTCCGTTCTCCAACCTTTGCTCTACAACTCTTTGCCCTTTTCCTTCTCTCTGCAGCTTCTCAGTTTTCACGTAAAAACCTTTTCCAAAAAATGAAAACCTTTTCTCTTATTCCACTTATATATTTTCCAATAATAATTATTATTCCAAAATAATAATAATAATCCAATAATTCAATTTATTTAATTAAATTATTAAATATATTATTAACTTAATTAAATAATTCTTTTACTTTATTTGGGGTGTTACAATTCTCGTCTTAACTTTCAAGTGGAGAGAGAAGAATCTTTGTTGTTGTTTCTTGTATTAATGAAGACATTATCAATCGTTTGATTCGAATCGCACTAAAGTCTATGAATAGAGGTGAATACGATGAACGTTGGGTCATTCGTCCCATATCCAAGGATATTCATAATGGGGGTAGGAATTCTCCAGTCTTATTCCTTCTCCACTACTTAAGGCTCGTGTCGTACAACTTGATTCATGATTGATAAGTTGTTGATGTAGTCCTTGCTTTCTTTATAGAGAGAGAGAGAGAGAGAGAGAGAGAGAGAGAGAGAGAGAGAGAGAGAAAGAGACTTGCCAATCATATGATTAGAATTATGCTAAACTCTATGAATAGAGGTGAATACGATGAGCGCTAGGTCATTAGTCCCATACCCAAAGATATTCAGAATGGGGGTAGGAATTATCCAGTCCCATTCCTTCTGTATTACTTAAGGCTCATGCCACATAATTCTAATTTTGATTTGGCAAGCTCTTAAAGATGCCACCTTTATATGCTTGTATTATCCACTACTTAGTATGACTAAGGATGCCTTGATTGAAGATCTAACTTGAGGCCTTGAGCTCCATAGCTTAGAGAAATAAGAGTCTTATTAAGTGACTGTCATACCCCAAAATTTGCCCGTTAATCTTGCAAGACATTTTTCAAGGCACTCCAACTCATTTTTCAAGACGTTGATCTTAAAAGAACAAAAACCCAGCACACAGGTGGCCAAATCCAGCAAATGACTTAAAATGGCTTGCTCGCTAGACGAGCAAAATCCTTCGCCTAGCGAACTCTTCGCTGCACCACTCGCCTAGCGAAGCTTGCGAATAGCAGAAATTTTGGGCTTCATTCTGAGCCCATCAGGTCACAAAAAAACTATTATAAATACCAAGACCTCATTCAGAAAAGGGGGACAGAGGACAGACGGACAGAAACCCTAGCAAGGAAACACAAACATAGACAGCAAACCCTGAAGGCTAACCAAGAGAATTCAGAGCAACCCTAAAGGAAACCCTGAAGGAAATTCATCTGCACAAAGGTTACCTCCGCCCAACTCAATCCGACACCAACCCTAAGAGTGATCTGCCAATTCAACGTTGCAATTCAATTGCAAACAGGTTTGCACTACCACTACCGCTTTATGCTCCCAATTTACGTGTGGCATTATGATTGAATTTATAAATATATCTTAGGTTTTGCATGTGGATTTAAGTATGCATGGATGTCTTGAATGTTTAACCATGTAATTTCTGTAATGGATGCCATAGGGTTTGGAGCTTGCTGAAATCGTACTGTTATTAAACTCAAAACCCGCAGTCGTTCGCTAGCACATCGCAAAGCGAACATGTAGCGAGTGTTCGCCAAGCCTTCGCTAGGCGAGGTAGTAGCGAACATGACAGTCGCTGTTTTTTTTTTGTTCTGTTCTGTGCTTATCTGACATGTTCTATCATAGCTATGCATTATTTGCCTGACATTATTACTGGTGCGATTCCTTTGTTCGGTGCAACTATTGATCGCACCCCATTTGGTATTCTGACCTGTTTGCTGAATTTTGTGAGGGCTCACATACTCCCGAAGAAGGTAGCTTGCTAGGTATTCCACTTTATTTATGGGATACCCTTGTGGAGATTCATCCTAATTACCTAATTGATTACAAATGTTGCCTTCGAATATATAATCTTGGCCCTCTCTTTGTTGCCTTACGGTATTACGGTCATGTCCCGCGAATGTGAGGGTACACTTAGCAAAGACCCTTCGATTAAATCATCATGTCCCTATAAGATAAATCATAGTCCCTCGGATGTCGCCTGCGAATATATGATTTTGTCCCTCGATGACCCTTCGTGGTAGCCTACGGTTAAATGATGATCGTCCCGTCGAATGCTAAGGTATCCTTACAAATGTTGCCTTCAATGACCAATCGACAACCCTACGATGTCCCTTTACATCCAAAGGATAAGACTACTTACTTCTCAATAGTAAGGACAGTTTTACCTTCATAAGGATAGGAAATACCCATAAAGACCTTGGGTAGGTACAACTCTTAAATGCTGACTCACAACTTAAAACACTTTTCACACCTCACACTTTGCAAAACATCTATTAGAAAATCACCACTTGGTATACATTCGTACTAGAATCATTGCCAAGTTATATTTCTCTAAACAACTTTCAAAATTAAACGAGATAAATACTTTGTATACATTCGTACAAGAATCATTACAAAGTTAAACTCTCTTTTCAAAACATTTTCTAAACAGTTCTCAAACGTTTTTTTTCAGACAAGAAAAACATAAGTGATCAAGAAATTAAGAGCCCATGGATAACCATGGATACAAAGGGTGCTAACACCTTCCCTTTGTATAATGTACCTCCCGAACCCAAAATCTAATCAAGGTCTTTCCTGTTCTTTTCCGCCTTTCCTTATTGGAAAAAAGAAAAGTCGGTGGCGACTCTTGCTATCCGCGACATTTGCTTTCCAAAGCAAAAACATCAAAAGTCAGTTCACCGTATGACAGAACTGGCGACTCTGCTGGGGAACCTTAAAAAAACAAAGTCACTTATTTGAATTGTCTGATTTACTTTTAAGGGATTGCTTGGGTATTTTATGCTAGAGTGAAAGATCCTACACCCGGATCTAGTGTACCTTAGGTAAGTAGCAAGAGATCATTGCGATTGTCTGGCGTATACTGGAATGGTTAAAATGGTGGCTACGGTTAATGTGACACTTTGGATGTCCTGATGTTCCTCATGTTTACTTGAGGAGAAATTTGGCGTCTGCGTGGTGTCATCAAAGCATTAACCAGACCTTTAGAACCCTAATTGACTCATCTTGGCCATTAGAAAGTAGTGAGATAACTGACTTCGGTTCCGACTGGGGTTGGTTGAGACTCGATACTACGCTCTTTGAGATTGGACTTTAGGGAAGCTTTGGTCAACCACTTGGTGTTGCGCTGAAGTGGACTTAAGGGAAGGTCAATGATTGGAAATCCTTTTAGAACCCGGTTACTATTCTAGGATAGGTTGAACCAACCAAACTTCAGTGGGGAGGGTACTTACCTATGGAACTCATGCAAGCCTTAAAACTTAGGAATGATTGTTGTGTGACTTGCTTGTGCTTGACTTAACATCATAACATCATAACATCATAACATCATGGCATTGTACTAACCGTTTCAAGGACTTAGGGATTTAACTTTGCTCTGTTTTGTAAGGCTATGGCTTCCAGGAAGACTATCCGGATCAATTTCGTAGCGACCTCTCCTCAACTCAAGGATTTAGTGTCAGAACTTCCCGATCATGCTCAGTTCATCAAGAAACATGGTTCTCTCCTCAATTTGGTTACCACTGGTTTCAAAGAAGATATGATGAGAGTTCTATTCCAATTCTTCGATCCTAAACAACATTGCTTCACCTTCCCAGATTATCAGTTGGTACCCACATTAGAAGAATTCTCCAGGATGCTTGGGATACCTATCCTTGATCAAACACCTTTTAGTCGTTTAGAAAAGAGTCCGAAATCCGAAAAAGTTTCCGCAGCTTTACACATGACAAAGTCCGACATTGAAACTAATTGGGTAACAAGAGGTGGAATTAAGGGTTTACCATCCAAATTTCTGATAAATAAGGCCCGAGAATTCTTAAAGGTTATGGATGTCCATGCTTTCGAAGATGTCCTAGCATTACTAATCTATGGTTTGGTGTTATTTCCTAATCCAGACCAATTCGTAGACATGAATGCTATTAAGATATTTCTCACTCATAACCCTGTGCCTACCTTGCTTGGAGACATTTTGCATTCCCTTCACACTCGTACTATGAAAAGGCAAGGGACTCTCATGTGCTGCGTACCTTTATTATTTAGGTGGTTTATTTCGCACCTTCCTCAATCAGTCTTGAAGAATGAGCAAAATTTGAAATGGTCTCAAAGGATAATGTCGCTCTCCCATTCAGACATCTGTTAGTGTTCTCATCTCGAAGAAAATGTTATCATCATTGACCGTTGTGGAGAATTCTCTAACGTACCGCTCCTGGGGATAAGAGGAGGTATTACTTATAACCTAGCTTTAGCCCTACGTCAGTTTGGTTATGCTCGAAGAGAGGGTCCACATGAAATAATTATTCAAGGCACTGTGTTTGACTATGACAACGACTCTCAAGGTCTCCGTCAAAGGTTTGTACGAGCTTGGGGCATGGTGAAAAGAAGTACTTTAGGACAGAAAAACTCTATTCCTATGGAACCTTATCTCAGGTGGGTACGCGCCAGAGCTCGTGAGCTTACCATGCCATATCTTGCGGTCGGACCGCTGATTGTTGAACCAGGAGTTGAAGGAGGTACTCCTCAGATCATTCCTTATCCAGATATGCCTACCAATGTTGAAGAATTGAAGAAATCCTGGATCCAGTTGAGAGAGGAAAGGGATACTTTTGAAACTCAGTTCGGTGCAGAAAGGAAGAAGGTGTTAGAGCTCACCAGCCAGCTTAATGAGGAACGAAGACTCAATGCATATCTTCGCTCAAAAAGAAGCCGTCCCTGGGAGACTTGAGCTTTCATTGTATTTTATTATCATTTTTTGTAATGAACATTGATTAAAGAAATTATTAATAAAAGTTCCCTTTTTGGTGGTTTACGCAAAGTTAAATTCCAAAAGTCCTTGAAAACATTTCATACATTGCATAGCATAACATAACATTGCATAACAGGTATTCTAAAGGATCAATGTTCTCACGGTCTTCCTTCTAAACAGAACAGATGGCTCTCGAACAAACTGTCAAAGATCTCCAACCTCAGAATGCTCAATTCCAGGAGATGATCTTGAACCTATCCAAGGGGCAGGGTGAGCTGAAGGCTCTCTTGCTCGAGAAGAAGAAAGACAAGAAAGCTGTGAGTTACATCAACCCGGAAAGAAGGCTTAAAGGACAGGCCGCAGGAGTCAAGATTAGAATTCCGAAAGATCAAGAAGAGGAGACAGAAAATGATTCGGAAGAGGAGAATGTTGATCCCTTCGACCCTGAGGACGACGATGAAGATTATGAAAATGAACAGTACTCTCCAAAAGATGATAAATATAAGTTGCTGGAAGAACGCATGCTAGCTATGGAGGGTCAGAAGGCGCCTGGTCTGGATTTCGAAGGCTTAGGTCTGGTCTCTGATGTGGTCATTCCCCGCAAATTCAAGGTCCCCGCTTTCACTAAGTATGATGGTGCGTCTTGTCCTCAGATGCATCTGAGAGCTTATGTGGGAAAGATTCAGCCGTATACCACTGATAGGAAACTATGGATCCATTTCTTCCAAGAGAGTCTGTCTGGCACACAGTTAGAGTGGTATTATCAGCTCGAGAGCTCTAACGTCCGCACCTGGACTGATTTAGCGACAGCTTTCTACAAGCACTACCAGTATAATTCTGAACTAGCGCCTACTCGGCTGCAGTTGCAGAATATGACTATGGGAACTAAAGAAGGCTTCAAAGAATATGCTCAAAAATGGAGAGATTTGGCTGGCCGAGTCAAACCCCCTATGACTGATCGAGAATTAGTGGACATGTTCATGGGTACACTGACTGGCCCATTCTACAACCATCTATTGGGAAGTTCCTCATCGGGTTTCACTGAACTTATATTGACGGGTGAACGTGTTGAAAGCGGAATTCGAAGTGGAAAGATACAGGTGGCTACCTCTGCAAGCACCAAAAAGTCCTACCAGGGGAGGAACGAGTCAAATGCTGTGTACGGTCAAAGGGGTCATAACAAGAAAAATCGTGACCATACTATTGGAGCAGTTACGATTGCAGCACCGCCATCTCAAAACTTCCAACACAGACAAGACAGACCAAGAAGGCAGTTTACCAAGATCAATATGACTTTAGCACAAGCACTGCAGCGTATGCTAAAAGCAAAATTGATTACCCTCAGAGATCCTCCTGCAAATCCCAACACTACTTCTCCTCGTTATAATCCCAATGCCAGGTGTGCATATCACTCCGATAGCCCCGGGCATGATACAAATGATTGTTGGTTGTTGAAGAATAAGATTCAGGATATGATCGACGCTGGAGAAATTGAATTTGATCCTCGAGAGACTCCTAATATCATCACTGCTCCTATGCCTAATCATGACAAGACTGTTAATGCTGTGGATGACAATTCTCACATTTCTAATGTAGCTGACTTAGCATCTCCTCTCTTGACCATCAAGAAGAAGTTGTTACAAGCTGGTTTATTTCCAAGTTGTGCTGAAAATTGCGATCTCTGTATACCCCGACCCAATGATTGCTTGAAGTTGAGGAGTGGTATTCAACGGATGATGGATGATCGTACAATTCTCTTCGAAAAGATTCCTAAGGTGGAAAACCCTATTGAAGAAATATCTATGATTGCTAGGTCCAAAGTTCCGGTGAAGATTACCGCTACTAGAGTGCCTGTGAAGATTACTGCTGAGCCCAAGGTAGCTCCCCTAATTATTACTGCACCTGGCCCAATACCGTATTCCTCAAGCAAAGCCATTCCATGGAATTATGGAGGTCAATGTTTACATCCACGGCATAAAGCAAGTTGATAATTCTGCTAATCCTAATGACATTGTTAGGACTAGTAAAATTACTCGAAGTGGAAGGATCTTCTCTCCAGAAATCTCACCTCCCGCCCCTGAAACTCGAGGAAAGGAACCAGTAACCAATCCTTCTCAGTCAAGGACACCGGTCGAAGTTACTACCGAAGATGTTGCCAAACGGGAAATGGAAGAAATGCTGAAAATCATCCGCAAGAGTGATTTTGATGTGGTAGAACAGTTGGGGCATACTCCGTCTAAAATTTCGATGTTATCCTTGTTGTTATCTTCTGAATCTCATGCCAATGCATTGATAAAATTCCTGAAGACCGCTCATGTACCTCAGGAGACATCTGTCGATCAGTTCGAAAACTATGTTGCTAACCTGACTGTTGACAATGGCCTAGGCTTTTCCGATGCTGACCTGACACCAGCAGGAAAGAATCATAACAAAGCTCTGCACATCTCCATTGAGTGTAAGGGGATCACCTTGGCTCATGTGTTGATCGATAATGGCTCTTCTTTGAATGTGCTACTGAAAGCTGTGCTCGATAAACTTGACTGTAAAAGCATTGAACTGAAACCTAGTGACGTTGTGGTGCGTGCTTACGATGGTGCGAAGAACGTTGTCCATGGTGAAGTGGTTCTCCCTATCAAGATAGGACCTCAAGTCTTCAACACTACCTTTCACGTAATGAACAATAGTCCTGCCTATTCCTGCTTGCTGGGATGCCCTTGGATTCATGGGGCAAGTGCTGTAGCTTCGTCTCTCCATCAAAAGCTGAGGTATCCAATAAAGGGTAAGATCGTCACTGTGTGTGGGGAAGAAGAGTATATTGTCAGTAGTGTGCATACCTTCAGATAGGTCGAGATGGATGGTGAATTCTTTGTGACTCCTTCTCAGTCATTTGAAGTAGTTCCTCCGACTAGTCCTGTCCTTAAGCCAACTTCCCGTGTGCCCAAGGTTATTCGTGCTCCTCCTGCTATGATTTCTCTGAAAGATGCTCAAGCCGTGGCTGAAGATGGTGGTCGTACTGGATGGGGTCAATTGATCAATGTACCGTACAAGTCTGATAGATTTGGCCTGGGTTTTAGCTCTGAAAACATAGTCAAAGATCAGATTAATGCTGTAGAAGATGCTGATAGCGATTGCGACTTGGATAGCTGGATTTTCCCAACAATTGGTGACAGACTCAATAATTGGAAGGCTGAAGACACTATCCCGATTTCCTTTAGTCAGGAGTAATTGTTATTGTCTATTTTAGAGTTGTAAATTTTTTTAATTTTTACGATTGAACTTCTTAAAGCATTGTGTCTATGCCTGGGGCACAATAGCTAATTTGTTAAGGGTTTTGTCATTTTCATAAGCATATTCACATTCAATGAATCAATGGACTTTTTGTATTCAAATATTGCGCTCTTTATCTTTCCTGTCATCTTTTAAACAAGCTATGTATTCTTACACACACTCACGTAACAAATTGCAGATCCATATCCACTCTGAATCCTGTTGATAATAATTCTGCTACTGTTCATTATGACTTTGAAAATCCGATCTACCAAGCCGAGGATGGAAGTGAGGAAGATTGTGAAGTACCTGGAGAGCTTGCCAGACTGTTACTGCAAGAGGAAAAGACTATACAGCCGCATGAGGAATCAATTGAGATTGTAAATCTGGGTACCGAAGTAGACAAGAAAGAAGTCAAAATAGGAGCAGGCTTGGAAAACAGTGTCAAAGAAAGATTGATTCAGATGTTACATGACTATATAGAGATTTTTGCTTGGTCTTATGAAGACATGCCAGGACTGGATACTGATATAGTAGTGCATCGTTTGCCAACGAAGGAAGATTGTCATCCTGTTAAGCAAAAGGTTCGTCGCATGCGTCCTGAAATGTCTGAGAAAATCAAAGCCGAGGTTATGAAACAATTTGATGCAGGTTTTCTGGCTGTTACTTCTTATCCTCAATGGGTTGCTAATGTGGTACCAGTGCCAAAGAAGGATGGTAAGGTGCGAATGTGTGTAGATTACAGAGATTTGAATAAAGCGAGTCCCAAAGATGACTTTCCACTTCCGCACATTGATGTTCTGGTAGATAACACCGCTCAACACAAGGTATTCTCATTCGTGGATGGATTCTCAGGTTATAACCAGATTAAGATGGCACCTGAGGACATGGAGAAAACTACATTTGTGACGCAATGGGGCACTTTCTGTTACAAAGTAATGCCATTTGGTTTAAAGAATGCAGGGGCAACATACCAGCGTGCTATGGTGGTCTTGTTCCATGATATGATTTATCATGAAATAGAGGTATATGTGGATGACATGATAGCCAGATCTCATACTGAAGAAGAACATCTCGACCATTTATACAAACTGTTTGAGAGGTTGAAGAAGTACAAGTTGAGATTGAACCCGAACAAATGCACCTTCGGAGTGAGATCCGGTAAACTCTTGGGCTTTATTGTCAGTGGTAAAGGAATTGAGGTTGACCCGGCTAAGGTGAGAGCTATTCAAGAAATGTCAGTTCCCCGTACGGATAAAGAAGTCAGAGGTTTCTTGGGACGCTTGAATTACATTGCCCGATTTATCTCCCATTTGACTGCTACCTGCAAACCCATCTTCAAATTACTGAGGAAAAATCAAGAGATGATATGGAATGATGAATGTCAAGAAGCTTTTGACAAAATCAAGAAGTATCTCCAAGAACCTCCAATTCTGATGCCGCCAGTTGAAGGAAGACCTCTAATCATGTATTTGACCGTGTTAGAAAATTCAATGGGGTGTGTGTTGGGGCAGCATGACGAGTCTGGTCGAAAAGAGCATGCCATATACTACTTTAGCAAAAAGTTTACCGACTGTGAAACAAGATACTCATTGCTCGAGAAAACTTGTTGTGCTTTGGCTTGGGCTGCTCGCCGACTAAGACAGTATATGTTGAATCGTACCACTTTATTGATTTCTAAGATGGATCCTATCAAATATATATTTGAGAAACCTGCCCTCTCCGGAAGAATAGCAAGGTGGCAGATGATTTTAACAGAGTATGATATCCAATACACTACTCAGAAAGCAATCAAAGGAAGCGTGTTAGCCGATCATTTGGCTCATCAAGCAGTTGATGATTACCAATCTATGAATTTTGAGTTGCCGGATGAGGATGTCATGTTTGTTACTGATTATGAAGAACCTGGACCGGATGAAGGACCCGAACCGGGATCCCGATGGACTATGGTTTTTGACGGATCTTCTAATGCATTGGGCAATGGTGTTGGTGTTGTAATTATTTCTCCCAGGGGTTGCCATACGCCTTTCACTGCTAGACTATGTTTTGATTGTACCAATAATATGGCTGAGTATGAAGCATGTATTTTGGGACTCAGAGCTGCTATAAACCTAAGAATCAAGTTTTTGAGTGTGTACGGAGACTCAGCATTAGTAATCAGTCAGATCAAAGGAGAATGGGACACTAAACATCTGAATCTCATCCCTTATCGAGAGCGGGTGATGACATTAATCCCATGCTTTGAAGAGATTACGTTCGAACATATTCCACGAGAAGAGAATCAGTTGGCAAACGCATTGGCTACCATGTCATCTATGTTCAGGGTCAGATGGGATGATGAAGTTCCCATGATCACCATTGACCAATTAGGTGAACCAGCATATTGTTATGAACTTAATGCCGATGAAGTAGAAGAGAAACCTTGGTTCCACGAAGTAAAAAGATATTTAGAAACTCAGGAATACCCTGAAGGGGCATCCATCAACGACAGAAAATTTCTGAGGAAGTTCTCCGCTAAATTCTTTTTGAGTAATGGGGTATTATACAAACGTAATCATGATTCGACTTTGCTTCGCTGTGTGGATAAAAGGGAAGCAGAAAAGATTATGGAAGACATACATGATGGTATTTTTGGGACTCATTCTAATGGACATACGATGGCCAAGAAGATTCTGAGATCAGGGTATTATTGGTCTACCATGGAAGCTGATTGCCACCATCACTCCAGAACTTGTCACAAATGCCAGATCTATGCAGACAAAGTGCATGTACCTCCTACTCCATTGAACGTGTTGACAGCACCTTGGCCCTTTGTAATGTGGGGCATTGATATGATTGGAGAGATTAAACCTACTGCTTCTAATGGACATCGTTTCATTCTTGTTGCTATTGATTATTTTACGAAGTGGGTAGAGGCAGCCTCATTTGCTTCTGTCACCAAGAATGTGGTGGCGCGGTTCATCAAGAATAGTCTTATTTGTCGGTATGGCATCCCTGAAAGAGTTATCACTGACAATGGTACTAATTTGAACAACAAGATGATTACTAAACTCTGCACGCAGTTCAAAATAAAACACCATAACTCTTCTCCGTACCGGCCAAAGATGAATGGCGTCGTAGAAGCTGCCAATAAGAATATTAAGAAGATCATACAAAAGATGACAGTAACATACAAAGATTGGCATGAGATATTACCCTTTTCCCTTCATGGTTATCGCACTTCGGTGCGCACTTCGACAGGGGCAACTCCTTTCTCTTTAGTCTACGGAATGGAAGCCGTCTTACCGATGGAAGTTCAGATTCCCTCTCTAAGAATCATGAAAGATGCAGGCTTAGATGAAGATGAATGGATTCAGACTCGACTCGATCAGATAAGTTTGATTGATGAGAAGAGACTTGCGGCTGTTTGTCATGGGCAGGCATATCAGAAGCGCATGATCCAAGCGTTTAATAAAAAAGTCAAGAGACAGGTGTACCAAATTGGCGACTTGGTAATAAAGCGTATCATTCTACCACAAGGTGATTCTAGAGGCAAATGGACTCCCACATACGAAGGGCCATTTGTAGTTAAGAAGGTATTCTCTGGTGGAACCATGATGCTTGCTACAATGGATGGCGAAGACTTCCCACATCCCGTGAACGCAGACATAGTTAAAAAATACTACGCATAAAAGAGACCCGCTAGGTCGACGTATCTAGGCAAAAGTAAGGGCATCCCGGCGAACCAAAAGGGTTCGGGCAAAATTTAGGGATAAACATATAAAAATGTACACCCGGCAAGTCGAAAACCTGAAAAGGCGGCTTGGGCAAAAAAGGGTATCCTGGTGGACTGAAAACCTGAAAAGGCGGTCCAGGCAAAAATTAGGGATTAAAGCGTATGACTATGTCCCGTTCTCGGTCAGCTTCACCCAAGTCAAAGGGACTGAACAAGCCAATCACTTCTATCCGACAGTAGGAGATGAGAGGCTTGAAGACATAATGATAGTAGTGGAATTAAAATCGATGGGACTTTTTCTGCATAGCTTTGTCTTTGTTTTCTTGACAACTTCCTCTTACTAGGATTTCTGTCTCCCTGTACATAAATTGCCTGTTTATAGGCCCACTGTCAAAATCGATACAATTTTATTTCCAAAAAGATGCTTTTGTTTTACTTTCTCTGTTTTGTTTGCATAAACGTCCATTGATTTGATTCGAATGAGTATATGCGTTTGAACATGATTGATGTTTACCGAAAATACATGCATAAAATAGCAATAGCAGTTACTAAAAGACTTTAGGGTCGAGGATAAGGTCTAACCATGCTTTCCAACAAGTCCGGTTACAAATCCTTTCCCCAGCAAAAACCAGTTATTCCCCAGAAGAAATGGGCATCACCAGACAGACTGGTCATCTCTTCTATCCCCAGCCAGGCTCTGTTGAATATTTCTATCATCAGACAGAAATCAAGTATTCCCAGCTAAGAAAGGGTCATCAATACAAATATCTCCAACCAGGATATGGGGATTTATTCTCCCTTGGCAAAATTTTCAGACGCATAATTCATTTCATGCATCATTTCACATCACATACATGCATACAATGTTTGCATTTATTTTCAAAAGCATAAAACATCTCATGCATCATGACATGGCATAAAGCTAACTTTATTTTTCAGGTTAATTATCCTCCTGATACAGTCAAAATAAAGATCCATTCAGACAGACATCTTTATCGATTACATTCAAGATTCAAATACATCTTTCAGATATAATCCATATGAACATTCATTCGGATAAGCACTCTGATATCCTCCTAATGGTGGCATCTTTAAGCCCATCCCAGACATTTATTGCAAATACAACATATACAAATATTATCAGATATAGCCTAACGTACGGTTCATTCTGATTCAGCCTAACGTATGATTCCTTCAACTGTTCCAATACGGTCTAGCGTACGATCCATTTGGATGTTCATCCCCTCAGATACTACCTAGCGTACGGTACATTCTGAAGTGTAGTCTAGTGTATGACTACCCCCTTTTATCATCAGATACAGCCGAACGGACGGCTCATTCTGCTACTCAGATACGATCTAGCGTACGATCCATTCTGACCTTTATTTCTCCAGATACAGCCGAACGGATGGCTCATTCTGCTACTCAGATACGATCTAGCGTACGATCCATTCTGACCTTTATTTCTCCAGATACAGCCTAACGGACGGCTCATTCTGCTACTCAGATACGATCTAGCGTACGATCCATTCTGACCTTTATTTCTCCAGATACAGCCTAACGGACGGCTCATTCTGCTACTCAGATACGATCTAGCGTATGATCCGGTCTGATCTTCCATCCCCAGTGAAGTCACCCGCCTAATGTACGACTCAATCTGCTACTCAGATACGATATAGCGTACGATCCATTCTGATCTTTACCTCTCTAGATGCAGCCTAACGGACGGTTCATTCTGCAATTCAGATACGATCTAGCGTATGATCCATTCTGATCCTTTATCCTCAGCAGTGTATGACCCGTTCGGATTCTTATCTTATCAGGTTCAGCTCACCCTAATATCACCTAATGGATGACTCACTATACGGTCTAGCGTACGACCCGGTGTGGCACCCATGTCTTCAAATTGGTCTGATGTACGACACACTCTGAAGCTCTCATCATCAAACTTCCTGGATGGCATCTTTAAGCCCATCTCCATCAAGTCTAACTTTTAATTAACCAGTGCAAATTTTTGGGGCATTCTAAGTGTTCAATAACCTTCCACCTCCAGACCGCGAATGGCATACATACCATTCTAACTCTCTCGGTTTAAGAATATTGAACAGGGGCAGCTGTCATACCCCAAAATTTGTCCGTTAATCTTGCAAGACATTTTTCAAGGCACTCCAACTCATTTTTCAAGGCGTTGATCTTAAAAGAACAAAGACCCAGCACACAGGTGGCCAAATCCAGCAAATGACTTAAAATGGCTTGCTCGCTAGGCGAGCAAAATCATTCGCCTAGCGAACTCTTCGCTGCACCACTCGCCTAGCGAAGCTTGCGAATACCAGAAATTTTGGGCTTCATTCTGAGCCCATCAGGTCACAAAAAAACTATTATAAATACCAAGACCTCATTCAGAAAAGGGGGACGGAGGACAGACGGACAGAAACCCTAGCAAGGAAACACAAACATAGACAGCAAACCCTGGAGGCTAACCAAGAGAATTCAGAACAACCCTAAAGGAAACCCTGAAGGAAATTCATCTGCACAAAGGTTACCTCCGCCCAACTCAATCCGACACCAACCCTAAGAGTGATCTGCCAATTCAACGTTGTAATTCAATTGCAAACAGGTTTGCACTACCACTACCACTTTATGCTCCCAATTTATGTGTGGCATTATGATTGAATTTATAAATATATCTTACGTTTTTCATGTGGATTTAAGTATGCATGGATGTCTTGAATGTTTAACCATGTAATTTCTGTAATGGATGCCATAGGGTTTGGAGCTTGCTGAAATCGTACTGTTATTAAACTCAAAACCCGCAGCCGTTCGCTAGCACATCGCAAAGCGAACATGTAGCGAGTGTTCGCCAAGCCTTCGCTAGGCGAGGCAGTAGCGAACATGACAATCGCTGTTTTTTTTTCTGTTATGTTCTGTGCTTATCTGACATGTTCTATCATAGCTATGCATTATTTGCCTGACATTATTACTGCTGCGATTCCTTTGTTCGGTGCAACTATTGATCGCCCCCCATTTGGTATTCTGACCTGTTTGCTGAATTTTGTGAGGGCTCACATACTCCCGAAGAAGGTAGCTTGCTAGGTATTCCACTTTATTTGTGGGATAACCTTGTGGAGATTCATCCTAATTACCTAATTGATTACAAATGTTGCCTTCGAATATATAATCTTGGCCCTCTCTTTGTTGCCTTACGGTATTACGGTCATGTCCCGCGAATGTGAGGGTACACTTAGCAAAGACCCTTCGATTAAATCATCATGTCCCTATAAGATAAATCATAGTCCCTCGGATGTCGCCTGCGAATATATGATTTTGTCCCTCGATGACCCTTCGTGGTAGCCTACGGTTAAATGATGATCGTCCCGTCGAATGCTAAGGTATCCTTACAAATGTTGCCTTCAATGACCAATCGACAACCCTACGATGTCCCTTTACATCCAAAGGATAAGACTACTTACTTCTCAATAGTAAGGACAATTTTACCTTCATAAGGATAGGAAATACCCATAAAGACCTTGGGTAGGTACAACTCTTAAATGCCGACTCACAACTTAAAACACTTTTCACACCTCACACTTTGCAAAACATCTATTAGAAAATCACCACTTGGTATACATTCGTACTAGAATCATTGCCAAGTTATATTTCTCTAAACAGCTTTCAAAATTAAACGAGATAAATACTTTGTATACATTCGTACAAGAATCATTACAAAGTTAAACTCTCTTTTCAAAACATTTTCTAAACAGTTCTCAAACATTTTTTTTCAGACAAGAAAAACATAAGTGATCAAGCAATTAAGAGCCCATGGATAACCATGGATACAAAGGGTGCTAACACCTTCCCTTTGTATAATGTACCTCCCGAACCTAAAATCTAATCAAGGTCTTTCCTGTTCTTTTCCGCCTTTCCTTATTGGATAAAAGAAAAGTCGGTGGCGACTCTTGCTATCCGCGACATTTGCTTTCCAAAGCAAAAACATCAAAAGTCAGTTCACCGTATGACAGTGACCAAGTGTATTTTGGTCACTTTAGACTGTGGGATTATACAAGATCAAAGAATTTAGTTGATCCAAATTTCTTTTGATCAACTTGAATCGAGGATTTGAATTAGTTTTGAATTTATGATTCATCATAATCTAAGGGTTAGAATTTAATTCAAAGGCTATTCCTAAGGGAGCGTGCACTTGTTAATCAAAACTTGATTTAAAACTAACTAAAATGCTAAGTCAAAATTAGTCCTAAAGAAGCATGCATTTATATGGCTAAAATGACAAAATAAACCCTAAAGGGGAAAAATGGTCATTTCACATGAATATTCAATTTAAGGACAAAATTAAACCCTAATCAATATCCTAACTAAAAACTAAAAATTAATCAAGTTCTAATAAAATTATTTTAATCAAATCAAAGAAACCTAATTATTTTTAGAAATCTAACTAAACTAAAAAAAATTAATATTCTAATTAATCCTAATTTTATTCTAATTAAAACCCTAATTCTAGTTAGTCCTAAAAATATAACTTAATTAGACTAATCCTAAAAAAGTCTAAATGACCTAATTAATAAAAATAAAAATAAACAACAAAATGAATCAAGAACGAAAGAAATAATGGGCTCAGATTAGGGGTGTAAAAATCAATTAAAATAAGGCCGAATGGCCTAAAAGACTCACATAATCAGATTTGTCTTATTCATGTTTTGTCTTATATGCTGTTTCGTCTTATATGACATGCTGAACCAGTCATGCTGCGACACGTGGCGCTGTATAGAAAAGTAAAAAAAAAGGAAAAAGAGGTAGGACACGTGTCATGATTCTGTGAGTTCTGAGTTTAATCAATAATTTTTTATTAATTAATTACACACAATCTTAAATTTTTATATACTAAAAATTAATAAATCAAAAAAATAATATGCAAATTATATATCACCGGACTCGATTTTTCGCGAGGAATCCAAATATGCGATCAAAATTTGCAAATGAGCCACGAATTTTGAAGAATCGGGCGAAAATATGAAAAATAAAGTATGTAAAGAATCAATCGATTCACATTCGTTATAATTAACGGTTAAGAATTAAAAAATCGCTATTTTTGAATTTATGGGTTTTATGCAAAATAAGTGTTTATTTAATAAGCAACATTCAAAACAATATCTAAAATTGATCAACAAGCAAAAATTCAATAATTCATGGCAAATATATGGAAGAGATAAAAGATTACCAACAGAGCGGAGATTTGTTCCGGTTAATGTTGAAAATCGAGGCGTCGAAAAGAAATCCGGAAAACTTCAAGAATAAGCTCCATTAATCCAATTAACTTTTAAGCTTTGATAATTATTATTGATGATGAATGAATGTAGAAGATGAATCATGAATGTAGAATATTGATGAATAAGCTTGAATTGATGAATCTTGGATGATGATTGTTGATAAATCTTGATAAACTTTTGATGATGATTGTTGTAGAAATTGTTTATGGATGATTTATTATGATAATGCTTGAATTGTTGATTGATAATTGTTGATGATAATATAAAAATTGTTGATGGCTAAGTTCCACCATTTTAAAACTTCAATGTGAAATTCTAAAAGGTGATGAAGATGAACTTTAGTTAGGGTGAGGGAAAACATAAATATTGAGAGAGAAATTAGAACAAAAAGTGGTAGAAAAATAATTATTAATTGTGAACTTTCCAAGTTAGGTTAGTTAACCCCCAAAATGAGAAAAATAACATGTTTATATAGAATTGGTAGGTGAATGATCACCCTTGGATTATGATTCAAGTAATTGGTTTATCAACGGTTAGGAGTTAATTTAATCTTTAGTTGCGGATCACCAATTTCGACCATAGGATTAAATGTTAAAAGTGGCTAGGATTGAGTGAAAAAAATGGAAGTTGAGATTTGTGTTTGTTTGGAAATTTTGTGTTAGTTTGGAAGTTATGGTAGTTAAGGGTAATTTGATAAATGGATGACTTATGGAGAAATAGGTAGTTAAGGGTAGTTAAAGACCAATGATTTTGGAGTTTAGTAAAAGTACCAAGTTAGGATGTAAGGCAAAGAGTCACTAGTAATTGAACTTGAATTTTCATGCATTTGCCTTGATTTTTCTACCACTTTTGGCTTGAATTTTGAGCGGCTTAACCCATGAATTTTAGTACTTTTGAGTAGTGATATTTTCCACTAAATGAATGAAATTTCCCTTTTATTCTAACTTTGTCTTTTCCTTTTAATCCAAACAAATTTCCGAATTAATTGATGGTTGTTTCAATCTCTCCTGATAACCATGAATCTCAAATAAAGAGATGATCCCCACCACAAGTAATACGGGAAATAAACTCGAATAATTACTAAATAATATCCACCTCAAAAGTCCACTTAAACTAATTAAGTCCATTATCATCAAACCTTTGGCCTAAATTTGTTGTCATATGCAAATGCTGATGAGTGTATGATCAAAATAGAAAAAGTATGAAAACAAACAAAGCTATAAGCCAAGCAAACTAAACGAAAGTAGGGAAAATTTTAGGGTATGATACATGGGGATCCATATATGATGTTTAGAGTCAATGTGAACCATTTCTTGATTGAACTCCTTGCATTGAGGGTTCATACCCTAGATATGAGCTTGATATAGCATGAGTGAACATACACACTACCTGCAAAAGTAACAAACTATATATTGACATATTTTTGGTACTTAGGTTAGTAAATAATGAAAAACAAAGTATGATACAATCAAAAGTGTGCTTGGTGATCTCTCCTAATGTAAACCCAATGAATGAAGGGTAAGGAGGATGCCAAGGTGTGATCCAAAAGCTAATGCATATGATGAGATAGCATGTGGGATCTTAGGGTCAAAATTGGGGTCTTACAATTAGGAACGTTAAGGTTTTGAGGAACTGGATTGACTTCAGTCAAAGTTGACCAAAAAGTCAATTGTTGACCAAAGTCAACCTTTGGTCAAAGTTCCCGAATTTTGTACTTTCTCATGTATGGATATCATATGATTTATGTAATGGAATTTGATGCATATAAATGAAATTGAAACTTGTTTATGAATGATTTTTATACTTGTAATGATTTTGTATGAACATGAATTAGAATTGATTAAACATGAATGACTTGAATAAACTATTAACATGAATCAACTTGACTTGAATAGACAATGATAAACATGAACCCAAGATCCCTAGGCTAAAAACTAAGCATTGAAAATGACATGAAGTGGACTTGGATGGACTGAACCAGATGAAACCAAACAAATAAAGGGCTAATCACTTGAAATGTACAAATGAAATGCCATGGGATATAAGCAAAGGATGGAAGTTTATAGGACCAAAGATTTGGGCTAGGACCAATGGCCTTAAGCATAAATGAATGGGGCCAAACCATAATTCCACATGAATGAACCAAGAATAAGAGGTTATTGGGGACTTGATCAAGTTAGGGTGACAGACACACAATGGGTGAAGAATATGGTGAAACTAGGGTTTGAAGACCATCTAGATGGAAAATCAAGCCATAAGGCACCTTAGGACAAAATCCTCCTTGATTAGGGTTAAATTAGGCATGCCCTTCTGTAATACCCCAATTTTGACCCTAAGATCCCTCATGTAATTTCATCATAAGCACTAGCATTGGGATCACACATTGGCATCCTCCTTACCCCTCCTTCATTGGGTTTGTTTTGGGAGAGATCACCAAGAAATTTGTGATTGTATCATACTTTTAATTTATCATTTCACTAACCAAATACCAAAAATATGTCTTTGCATTTTGTCTAACTCTTTTGTAGGAATGACATGATTCCATTGATTCATCAAGTTCACATCTAGGGTTTGAGACCACCATGAACAAAGAGCACAACCAAGAATTGATCCAATAATGGTTATGAGCATTATATATGAGTCCCAATGTTCTCTACATATTATATTGATCAAGTTTTCTTCAAGAGTTTGAGGGTGATTTGCCTTGGAAACCCTAGTTTGACTGGGTATCTTGATCAACTTCTCCAACAAGCTATCTCACCAATTGATAAAATTTCTCAAGGTACACTTCAAAATTCATCATATTATGCATATATGATCTACCATGAGCCAAGAAAGTCAAGATAATTGGAAGTTAGCAAGTTGGTTGATGGTGGTTGGCCAAATGGATTCATCTAATCAAAACTGGGTCTCCCTAGACCCTATCTCCTACAATTTTCATCATGTTAAAATTATTCCAAGATACAACTTACTCTAAATGATATTCCAAGCAACTTTCATGTTGATACCTAGAGCTAGTTTTGCTTGGAAAATCATTTTTTATGTTGAAACATTATAGGTCATTTTGTATAAACCCTAATTTGAAAGTCAACTTCCCAAGGCCATAACTTGCTCAATTTTTATAAGATGAAAGATTTACAAGTTGTACAATCAAATTAAATGTGTCTAATTCAACTTTTATGTTTGGAGTGGAAGCTAATTAAACTTTTTTGAGCATGTGATATGAGGTTACATTATAGGTCACTTTTGACCTATACCATTGACCAAGTGATTTTTCCAAACTTCAAAAATGCATAACTATATCATTTCAAATCCAAATGACATGACATTGGTGACCACTTTGAAGGTCTTTGAAATATCTACAACCTTTATGAAGATACTTTTCTCATTTGAAGCTCATATAAAAAGTTAAGCAAGGTGGAATATTGAGACATATGACTTGACACTTAGAAAAATTTGATATGTCAAAATTTTCCAAACTTCCACCTCAAATTTCTTCAAGTTCCAATCTCCAAATGAAAAAGTGTTGAACATGAAAGTTGTTCCTCATGATCTCACCTTTCCAAAGAGCTCAAATTCATTCATTTTGGACAAGGAATACATAGGCTGCGCATGGCATGAACATGGTGACATCACTCGGCAAGGATCAAACTTCAAATCCAAATGCACACTTGCCTTGCAATACAAGCTAAATTCAGACTATCTAACATTCATTTGTGGACTTATGGAAATGATTTGATGGGCCTATGCGTGCCCATGCATCCATGCATCATCAATGACCAAATTTGGAAAGTGATTTCAAGTGTGCAAATATCAAGGGTTTCAGCTATAAATAGAGCATCATATGCTCAGCAATGAACACACATTTGCGCCAGCGTTAATCCCCCATCTCTAACCCTCACTTTGCAAAGGATAAACCTGAGAAATTCATTTGAATTTGAGATTGAATTTCCACTATTTTGAAATTCAAATCTCCAGGAATCCATAGCCTTTTAAGCATCCAATCCTTCTTCTGCAAGCAAGTGGAGTGAGATCAAGTACAAGCAAGATCAAGACCTCCATTGAAGGTATTTTCCAGAAATTTTGATCTATTCGATTCTCTCAAATTCTTGCTCAGTTCTATTGATTCTTTGGTTGTATGAAGTCCTACCAATGTAGGCAAGAAGATTGAGTTGCTTTGAGGCCAGATTGAAGCAACTCAGTTCATGTACCTCAAATTTCAACTCCATGTATCCTTCAATATACTTGGAGTTAGAATGAATTGAGGCCAAATTTGAACTCAGTGCCATTTTTACTTTGAAATCATGTCCTTGTTTTTAATTTTGGTGATGGTTGAAGGTCGACCAGTCCGGTGAGGTTCACCAGAGAAGAAGACCGATGCTACAACTCCGGCGATGTGCTGGCATCTCTCACTGCCATAGGATCCATCTCATTTGTTTTAATCTGGTTCGATCCTTTTAAATACCATGCCTATTGCGCGCTGACTCTTGTGCACGGTGGAACGCGTGTTTCTAGCCACTTGATCTGCCACCTCAATTAATGAGGGAGACCAAGTGGTCCACGTTTTTTCCGATATTTTAATTTTCATTTTAATTGCATTATTTTCAATAATTCATATTAAATTCAATATTGATCCAAAAAAATATGGGACTTTCACCAAAAAATTTCAAATATTTTTCTCTTTCATAATTTGAATTAAAATTATTTTTTGGATCATTGTTAATATTTTTCATGAATTAATTGATTTTGCATTTGTTTTTAATTGCTTAAAAATATTTTTAAATGTCCAAAAATTATGAAATTTTTTCTCCAAGGTCCTTTGACCTTGTTTGACCTATGATAAATCTCATGGCCATTTCTTTGGTGTTTTGATGAGATTTTAGGAATTGGACAAACCATATTTAATTTAAATGCACTATTTTAGTAATTTTTAATTTGAATAAATTCTAAATAAATTTGTTGACTAATTGTGATGACTTGTTTATGTTTAACTCTTGTTGTTGGGCTAGGTCAAGGTTGATTTGACTTTGTCAAATTAATATCATTGGATTTAGGGGATTGATGGAATGTACATTCCATCTCCCAAAATGAATGGATGATATTAATTTGGTAAAAGTCCTCCTTTGACCAATTTGTGTTTTGATCCATTACCCACCCACTTCATCTTATTCCCTTTCTTCATTCATTCATTCCATTTGGTCTATGACATCTCAAAGTCCTAATGTTAGTTAATTGAAAAATTGACATGAGTATGGATGAGATTAGGCCACACCTTTTGCATATGCTTTTTGTGTGTGGTATGTTTCATGAACATAGTCCATTATATTATGTCTCTAACATGCATTAACACCAAAATTCTATTGCCCGACCTCAAATAGTTGTGACTTCTACATAAGTCCAATTACGATTGCTTAACATAGCGCTAAATTTGTGACATAAAAGGCATAAGCATTCTAGTTAGTGAGATTGTAAGTCTCCCCTATTTCATTGTATTGTGTGGAAACTTGGTCTTATTTCCTTCCTTTGGAAGATGTTTTGGTTCAAGGATTCATGCTTGTGATAAGTGGATTGAGTGTTCTACAAAGAATGTCTTGAAATGAAAAGCAAAAGCAAAACAATACTAACTTCTAACCAATTAACTACTAATTTTTAATTTCAAGCCTTTACTTTAATGCAATTTACTTTTAGCACTCTATTTCATTTGCCATTGTTCATATCATTATAATTGTTTATGTTAATGCAATTTTCACTTTGTCCATTTGGACCATATTATGTGATATATTTTGTTTGTGTATAATTTGCTTGTTTGTGTGGTCTTTGACCATTAATGTACATAATAATAAAAAAAAACCTAAAAAACTTTTGAGTGGACTGTTGGCTTGATCTTGGATAAATGGACTTAGAATCTAGGCAACCTTCCTAAACTAAAGGACTTGGCCAATGCCAACTTGCTGAGAAATCAAGTGCTTGCAATTTGAACTTCATCTAATACATCTTTGAAGACCTCTCTAAATTCATCTGCAACATGATCATTGTGAATATGTTATTTTTAACCCGTGAGTTGTGGAATTCATCTGTCATATGGACTATTTTGGAGAAGATCATGGAATGGATAAGCTTGGATGTGGCCATCTTTATTTGATGCTTTGCTCTTCAAGATAATATAATTGTGCATTTGTGTGTTGCTTGATTCTAAATATCCAAGGGAATTCTGGGTTTCTATTGACATTCTTGTCTATTGGATTGCTACCCATTGGCCAGATCTTTTCAACTCTTAACTTTTAATTTTGTACATAGGATAGTCTCTTCATCTTCTCCCCATTTCTTTAATTTCAAAATATCTCCCTCCATTTTTCAAAATCTTCTTTGTGTGAACTACTTTTGTTCTAAACTTTGACTATTTTTGCAAAAAAAAAAATAGAAACTCTGGCCTTATGCCATTGCATTTTCAAACTTCTTTTCTTAAATCAAACTTGTAAATAGACTTAACTATACTTGACTTAAACTTTCAAAAATCCAAAAAAAGAACTAACACGTTCAAACCATTTTTAGGCCTTTGTGCCTTTCTAACTTAATTTTTGTTAAAAACAATGCATCCATTTTGAAACTTGTATGACGAACTACGAGGTTTTGATCCCTCATTTTTATGTTGGTACGTAGGCACAAAACCAAAGGTCTTGTCAAACATAAAAATATAATTAATTAATTCTTTTCTCATACTGTCGCATCCGCGAAAAATAACCGGCGGGAAAAAACAAAACAAACAGAGCCGCCACCGTGCGTTATTTATCCCAAAAAGGGAAAGGAAACGCTCGAAGTAAACCTGGAAAGGAATGGTCTTACGACCGGAGATTACAGGGTACGGGAGTCGGTTACGCAAGGGGAAGGTATTAGCACCCCTCATGTCCGTCGTACTCGACGGGATCCACGCTCAAAAGAAAAGAATAAGGTTGCTAGATAACTGCTCAAAAGAATGCACACACACTAGAATAAACAGGCGGGAGAGGATGGAGGAAGAGGACTCGGCAGGATATCGCATCCTGGGCCTACGTAGTTTGTCAGACACAAACATCAGAGTCGACGTAGTTCGGGGAAATGGGGAACGGGCTCGCTAGGATATCGCATCCTATGCCTACGTATCTCATCTGGAATGAGAATCAGAGCTACCGTAGTTCGGCTAAGGCACGCCGAAACAAAACACACGCACAGACGCTGAGACGTCAAAACAAACACACAACTGGAATCGGGATGCCAATCGCTGGTCTTACGTCCAACTCCGAACAACAAACACAAACAAGGAAACCGAATGCCAATCGTTGGACTTACATCAGACTCCACACACAACAAACAAACGCACACAGGAAACCGAATGCCAATTACTGGACTTACATCAGACTCCAAACACAAACACAAACAAGGAAACCGAATGCCAATCGTTGGACTTACATCAGACTCCAAGCAAACAAGAGGTTAACCGGACGCTGAGTCGTCAAAAGCAACAAAAAAGTTGAACAAACAAGCTAACAGGGAGTCTGGTACTCGAGCCTGCTAGCTGTCAAGCAAACACACACAAAAAGGGAAAGGGTGCCCAGAGAGATCTCGCACGATCTCCTGCCTACGTACCTCATCTGGTATGAGGATCAGGGCAACGTAGTTCCCCTGAACAGGGAAAGAACTTCTAACCTAACCAGAGACTGGGAAATGACAAACTAGAAGGGAGCCTGACTCGAGCCTAATAGTTATCATGTAAATCCACCATGGTCCTAGGTTAAGGTTTCTATCTAACTTGCACAGGGAGCAAGCTATCCTAAAAAGCACAGTCAAGCAACACAAGCACAATAAACAATCACACACACTATATGCAATCAATTGGGCTCATACAAGGTTAGGCTGCAAAAGCAAGCCAACTGGAACGGGGTGTGGTTAGCTCTTAACCCTAACATTGAGAGTTAGGGTGAAGCAGATGAAATGGGAAGTGAGGATAAGACCTCACAGCTTTTATCCCTGGCCTGGGAGAGCTTCAGACAAATGAAAGTGTGGGAGTTCAGAATGTAGGAACTCTTCTCCACAAATGACTGACACAACATAGATCTTGGGCTATTATCCACAATGCATCAACACAAGGTGTGTGAGCAAAGTGAATGACACACTGAGTAGCAGGAGATGGATTGCACATCTCTTTTATCTGCCAATTGCCTCTTAAGAGGTCTTTACCTGCTTGGCACAAAAGTAAACATTCACAAGCATTGCCTCTTAAGGAGGGCTTCAGACAGGTGTCTGCCCACATAACAGGGCAGGTCTTCTAGACTACATGAAGTCAAAGGAGTTATACCTCAGTGGTTAAGCAACCAAGCAAATCAAAGTTCAAAGTGAACTTAAAGCGACTAATGTACCCGTGGAAACATCAAATAAATCAGTACAAAGTTCAGACAATCAAACAACAGTCAATAAGCAACAAACAATCCCAATGTACACAATGTGTAAGCCAAAAGTCAAACTCAAATGAGTTAACATCAACCTACAAAACACACAAAGATTAGTAATCAAAGGCAAATATTAATGCTCAAATGATGGAGCATCAACAACTATGGAACTTGGATGTTCAACCTGAAATCAAAGCTCAAATGTGAGAGGCAAACCACTAGGTCAAAGCCTAGGGTCAAAGATAGAGAAAAAATCCAAAACAGAAGCTAAAAATTAACATGAATCAACTTCAAACACATCTTGAAACAATCCAAAAGGTTTCACATCAATATCATATACCAAAAGCATTTCATGATCAATTGAAGTTCAAGGCAATTTTAAAGCCAAAATGTGATCAACCAGAATGAAAAATCTCAATTAAATCAGAAATGATCCAAAAATTCCAAGATAATTTATGAGCAATCACAACATTCATATCAAGCATCACACAAAATATCAGGATAATTGGAGATCATTTGGCATGGCAAACACATCACATGAGTTGAACAAGCAAAGGTGTGACAAAAATTGTCACACAAACTTAACATGATCATAAAACAGAAATGACAATTGATACAAATACCAAATTAACACCAAAATGTCAAGCAATGAGTCTATTTTCATCATGCAAATTTTCAGAATCATTGGATCAAAGACCAGCATTTTACAAATGTATAAGCATGGCAAGGTCAAAATAGCATACATGTTCAAACATTCTAACACCAAAAATTATCCAACCAAGCACAATTTTCAAACTCATGATCATAAAAAACTCGACAGAACCAGGATCATTTTGCAAAAAATTGGGAGTGAATTGGAGTATTTTTCAATTTGTTATGGATTTTACAACTTGATAGAAAAAATAAAATTCAACTATGAACATGCATGGCAAAAGAGGGGGAAAATGTGAAAAAAAACTGAACATTTGAAAACTGCACTTGGTGAGAATCGAACCATGGTCAAATTCAAATGAGCGCGCTAATTACCAAAACGCCACCGTTTCCTCTAAGAACCCTAGCCAGCGAAAATTTCCAGAAAACGGCGTTTGAAACCGACGCAATTTACCAGAAACTGACGTAATTTTCCAGATTTCATGAATCTTCATCTTCTTCATGAGGAAAAAGATGAACACGAAGAACATCAATGGAGTTTTTTCCAGATTTTCCAGATTTCCAGAAATGCTCAGATTTTCAAAAACTTTATACCAAAACGAAGCTCATGCAAAGGAGATAATAGATCAAGCATCAATTAATCCTAATTCAACATGATTCATGCAAATCGAAGCAAATAAAGTTTGACATGTGAAACTTCAATCAAGCATATCTCTCTCAATTTTTATCCAAATCGCACGAAATTTATATCAAAACGATCAGCAAAGCAAGATCTACAAGAATATCTACATGGATTGTGAAATTATGAAGCTCGAAAAACTCACCTCTTGAAGAACAGTTCCTTGTTTTGCGCGATTCAAAGCTCCAGATGATCCAAATCCACTCCACAATGCTTGTGATGATGTTTGATGCAGAAAAGGAAGCTTGAGAACCTGTAGATCTAGCTTAATAATCAACTTCCAACTTTGAGCTTTTGGCCTCAACTCCTTGGTTCTTGCACAAATTCTTCAATCAAATACTTGATTCACACTCTATTCAACTCAATGATCATGAATCTTTAACAAAAAACAAGGTGTTATGTTGAAGAATTTTGAAATTTGATTTGAAGAAAATTTTGGAGGGAGAGAGAATTTGGATCTTGAAATGTGAAATTGTGATTAACCTCCCTCAATTCTGTTATGATTATGGTATTTATATGAAGTCTTAATCACACTGAAAATGTTAATTAAGCTTGGTTAATGGTAATTGGCAAAAATGAGGTGTTTTTACCAAACTTGAAAATTAGTGGTGCATGAAGTAATATGGACGTGAACAGTGTCAATGCATGATCAAAACAGAATTATGTATTGATACATAGAACAATTTTCCTTGCATGGATCGATACATAACTCATATGTATCCATACATAGAACAATTTGCCTTGCATGGATCGATACATAACTCGTATGTATCAATACATAGAACAATTTGCCTTGCATGGATCGATACATAACTCGTATGTATCAATACATAGAACAATTTGCCCTGCATGGATCAATACATAACTCGTATGGATCGATACATAGCACATTTTGCCCTGCATGGATCGATACATAACTCGTATGGATCGATACATAGCACATTTTGGCCATACACACTTGATGATGATTTGATCATATCTCCTCAACCGTTCATCAGATTCTCATAATCTTGGACTTTTTGGAAATGGGAGAGAAAGATCTTCAACTTTCATGTTGGACAAAAATTCATTTGAAGCTTTTTTGATGTTCGAAAGTTGAGTTGAAGTTGGTCCAAAACTTGCCATTTTTGGAAACTTTTGATCTGGCTTCAAAATCTTCAAGGTAGATGTTTGACCTGTTGAATAACCTTCTTTCAGACATGAATGAAGTGTCTCAAACCATTTCTCCATCTCCTAGCCCTCAGTTGACTTTTATGGGCCTCAGATGACTTGAACATGCACTAATGAGTTTTGAGCCTCAAACCTTGGCCAAATTGCTTCAAAATGATCCTTGGGTCATGTAAGCTCATTGGAACCACCATAGGGCTTTCATCTCATGGAAAATGCTCTTGCTTTCTTGCACAGTTGAATCTCCTGACCAGTCTTGACTGATGAGATGTAACATGAGATGCAATGCTAATGACCTAAAAATGAAATGAAATATGCTAAGCTAGTCCCAAGAGAGGAGGGCAAATTTTGAGGTGTTACAGCTGCCCATATTCAATCCACTGTGAACCTGTCGATATGAACAGCCTTGGCTTTCAGATGACCAGGGTGAAGAGTGATTGAATACCAAGAACAAACGAACAATTTGCACTCCGCTGGGAAATAATTAACAATGCCTGTCAGAATCGGCAAAGAAATGATCTTAAAAGAAAAATCCGTCTGGTACGGTGAGAATCGACTTGAATACCGAAAAGAAACGTTGACCTGGATACCAAAATAAATGGTAACATAGGAACCACCATGGCATGAACGCCGCTCGTCAGTCTGAATACTGAGTATCGAAATATGAGAGTATTAATGTCGGTCTGATCACCGAGAGATTGGCCTGAATGTCGTTTCGGTCTGAATACCACTTCGGTCTGGATACCGGAAAACTGGCCTGAATGCCGCAAGCTACATCGATCTGAACTTCAGAAGCTTCTTCGATCTGAAAATCAGAAACTGGTCTGAATACCACTTCGGCCTGAACACCGGAAACCTGGCCTGAATGCCGCAAGCTGCATCGATCTGAACTTCGGAAACTTCTTCGATCTGAAAATTGGAAACTGGTCTGAATACCCACCTCGGCCTGAACACCGGAAACCTGGCCTGAATGCCGCAAGCTGCATCGATCTGAACTTCTGAAGCTTCTTCGATCTGAAAATCGGAAACTGGTCTGAATACCCACCTCGGCCTGAACACCGGAAACCTGGCCTGAATGCCACAAGCTGCATCGATCTGAACTTCGGAAGCTTCTTCGATCTGAAAATCGGAAACTGGTCTGAGTACCACTTCGGCCTGAACACCGGAAACCTGGCCTGAATGCCGCATCGGTCTGAAAATCGGAAACTGGTCTGAGTACCACTTCGGCCTGAACACCGGAAACCTGGCCTGAATGCCGCATCGGTCTGAATACCCGAAAAAACTTGTCATGCCTGTCAACATCGGCAGAGATAAGGAACAGTGATAAATGAGGCGGCACGTGTGCCAACGACCCATGTTGGGGATAACAAGCCATGAGCCTGCTATCCTTTACTCAACCCTAGCAAACGAACAATTTGCGCTCAGCTGGGGATTTTTCTCTCTTTACTTTTCTTTTTGGACCCTGAAACTTCTCGGATTATCATTTCCATCTCCGCCTGACAGAAACCCTCCCTCCAATATCGCACTACTGGGGAATACTTATTGATTCAAAATCACGATGCCAAACTCCTCGGAGTAACATCTTCTCCTTCTGGCGAAACCACCTCTCAAACAATAACCACGGTTTGAGACTAGCTTATGCTTGCAATGCTTATACATGATGATTTTTTTTAGCGTAATGCTCCATAATCATGGGAATGCTACGCAATTAGCTATGCAACATGCTATGCTTATCTACATGATGAATGCATAAAAGGTATCCCCCTCAAGGGACTCTTCTGAGGAGCTCGAGGCACTCTGCTGTGGAACCCACTAACATTCCAACCTCCATCCTGCTGGGGAATAGCACTGCTACTGGGAAATAGGCCACCCTCACTAGGGATAACCTCCTCTGCACCCGACCCGCTTGGGGACTTCACTGGGGAAGAAACCACCACCGCACTCTGCGAGGAAAACAACAGTCTATGACTTGCTGGGGGAAAAGCCAGCAACGGACACCTCCGCTAGGGAAATAGCAACCTTCAGGCCTGGCTGCTGAGGAAACATCGATCTAAAACCTGCTAGGGAGATAACCATCCCGACCCTGCTAGGGGAAACCAGGAAAGTCTGGCACAGAACACCCGTCGACTCGTCGAACCCTGGTATTCAACATCCAAATCTAGTGTCAGCTTTCCACTTTTGAGAGCTCCCAGACTCGTCTGGACTTTTCTGATTCATCACCTTGTATTCTTGACTTCTCCGTACTCTACGGAGATCGAACTCCCTGGATTCATACAAACTTCCCAGTCCTCAGACTTTGAAGAGTCTTCTTGATTAATATTCAGGATCGTCATCATCCCTCGCCGTCTTTTCACCATTCTTCAATCCCTGGTCCCTGAGTGGACTCCACGGGGATCTTTTTGTCAAAAAGGCTTCTCATCACACCTGCAAGTGAGTGAAAATATCTAACAGCACCTGCAAAAGAGATCATTAGACAAAACGTGCCCCAGGTATGCCAAAGTTTCAACACCTGGGTCGCTCAACCTTTCAAATAAGATTTCAAGTTTTCAATCTTATAAACATGCATTGGAAGGGATCTCCATGTTTCGAAATGCAAAGGTTCTTTATCAAAATAAACGGATGTTTTTGCAATCAAAGCGGTAATGAAAACAAAAAACAACATTATTTGACTGAATATGCATTTTATTGATTGAAAAGTTGTGGCTCAAACTGAGCAATACAAAGGAAGCAATTCCTGAAAAGAGGTCATTGCGCACAAAAGGAAAATCTATCCTAATGGCAATGTGAAACCGTGATCTCATCGAGTTCCAACTCGGTTACACCCCATATGTCCTCAGACTCTCCGCACTTTCCGCCTTCTGAACAAGACGTTTCCGACTGATCCCTGCCAGGGATAATCCAGGTGTCATAACCAAAGCGTAAACGATCATGCCAGACGCAGTTGTTCGTTTCAATCCCTCTTTTGCCTGAACCGCCCTTTCGGGTTTTCAGTCCACCGGGATACCCTTTTTTCCCCAAGCCGCCTTCTCAGGTTTTCGACTTGCCGGGTGTACATTTTTCTCTTTTTTATCCCTAATTTTTGCCCGAACCTTTTTTCATTTTTTTTTCGATTCGCCGGGATGCCCATTTTTGCCTGGACTATTTTATTCTTTTCGTCCAGCGGGTCTCTTTATACGAAGTATTTTTTAACTGCGTCCGCATTCACAGGGGATGGAAAATCCTCGCCATCCATGGTCGTTAACAACAAGGCTCCGCCAGAGAAAACCTTCTTGACCACGAATGGACCTTCATAATTGGGTGTCCATTTGCCCCTACGATCGTTCTGAGGAGGAAGGATCATTTTCAACACCAAATCCCCCACATGATACACACGAGGTCGCACCTTTCGGTCAAAAGCACGCTTCATCCGCTGCTGGTACAACTGCCCATGACAAATGGCTGCCAGCCTCTTCTCCTCAATCAGGCTCAACTCTTCGTACCGAGTTCTTACCCACTCAGCCTCTTGCAATTTCACGTCCATCAGGACTCTCAAAGAAGGAATCTGAACCTCAACCGGTAGCACGGCTTCCATCCCATACACAAGCGAGAACGGAGTCGCCCCAGTAGACGTACGCACCGAGGTTCGATACCCATGCAATGCAAATGGCAACATCTCATGCCAATCTTTATAGGTCACGACCATCTTCTGCACAATCTTCTTAATATTCTTATTTGCTGCCTCAACTGCCCCATTCATCTTCGGACGATAAGGAGAAGAATTGTGATGCTCAATCTTGAATTCCCGGCACAGTTCTGCCATCATCTTATTATTCAAATTAGAACCATTATCAGTAATGATTCTTTCGGGAACCCCATATCTGCAAATGATGTCTCTTTTCAGGAACCTGGCAACGACCTGTTTTGTCACGTTTGCATAAGAGGCTGCTTCCACCCATTTGGTGAAGTAATCAATAGCCACTAATATGAACCGGTGCCCATTCGAAGCCGTAGGCTCAATCTTCCCAATCATATCGATGCCCCAAATAGCGAACAACCACGAAGACGACATCAAACTCAATGGATTTGGAGGCACATGCACCTTGTCAGCATAAATCTGGCATTTATGACACTTCCGCACGAAATTGAAACATTGAGCCTCCATTGTCATCCAATAATATCCTGCCCTCAGCAGCTTCTTCACCATTGCATTCCCACTGGCATGGGTACCGAACGACCCCTCGTGAACCTCTTTCATCAATTGGCTTGCTTCCTTATCATCAACACATCTGAGCAAAACCCAATCGAAATTCCGCTTGTACAACACCCCATCCTTGTTCAGATAGAACACCATGGCCAACCTCCACAGAGTCTTTCGGTCCTTCTTGGATGCTCCCTCAGGATATTCTTGGTTTTCCAAATAGCGCTTGATATCGTAATACCACGGCTTCTCATCGTCAGACGCTGTGTCAACAGCAAACACATAAGCCGGTCTATCCAGACGCCCCACCTCAACACTTGGGAACTGATTCCACCACTGCACCTTAATCAAGGCGGCCAGAGTAGCCAAAGCATCTGCCAAAGGATTCTCTTCTCTAGGCACATGATGCAACACTACCTTGGTGAAAAACGTCAACAATCTCCTCGTATAGTCCCGGTATGGAATTAAATGAGATTGATGCGTATACCATTTCCCATTCACCTGATTCACAACCAAGGCTGAATCTCCATATATAACTAGGTTCTTGATCCGCAAATCAATCACCTCTTCAATCCCCAAGATACAAGCTTCGTATTCAGCCACGTTGTTGGTGCACTCAAATGTTAGCCGGGCAGCAAAAGGAATGTGGGACCCTTTCGGCGTAACCAAAACAGCACCAACTCCTCTACCATTCACGTTAACGGCCCCATCAAACATCAAAATCCATTCGGATTCAGGGTCAGGCCCCTCCTCCGGGATGGGTTCCTCACAATCTTTCGATTTGAGAAACATGATGTCCTCATCAGGGAATTCAAACTTCATCGGTTGATAATCCTCAATGGGTTGTTGGGCGAGGTAATCAGACAATACACTCCCCTTGATTGCTTTCTAAGAGGTATACTGTATATCATATTCGGTCAAAATCATTTGCCATCTCGCAACCCGTCCGGTCAATGCTGGCTTCTCAAAAATATACTTGATTGGATCCATCTTGGAAATCAACAAAGTGGTATGAACCAGCATATACTGCATCAGTCGGCGAGCAGCCCAGACCAAAGCACAACAAGTTTTCTCGAGCAGTGAATATCTTGTTTCACAGTCAGTAAACTTTTTGCTAAGGTAGTATATGGCATGCTCTTTTCGACCAGACTCGTCATGCTGCCCCAACACACACCCCATAGACCCCTCGAGGACTGTCAAGTATAGGATTAACGGTCATCCCTCCACAGGAGGCATCAAAATCGGAGGCTCCTGCAAATACTCTTTTATCTTTTCAAATGCCGTTTGGCAATCATTATTCCACCTGACCGTTTGATCTTTTCTCAACAACTTGAATATAGGTTCGCATGTGGCTGTTAGATGAGATATGAACCGTGAAATATAGTTCAATCTACCTAAGAAACCACGAACCTCTTTCTCCGTCCTCGGTTCAGGCATTTCTTGTATTGCTTTTACTTTAGCAGGATCAACCTCGATTCCTTTTTCACTTACAATGAACCCCAACAATTTACCGGACCGCACCCCGAAAGTGCACTTGTTCGGATTCAACCTCAGTCTGAACTGTCTCAACCGGTCAAACAACTTGGCCAGATCCACCAAATGCCCCTCTTCTGTTTGGGACTTTGCTATCATGTCATCAACATAGCATTCGATTTCATGATGAATCATATCATGAAACAAAGTCACCATGGCCCTCTGATAAGTAGCATCGGCGTTCTTGAGACCAAATGGCATCACCTTATAACAGAAAGTGCCCCATGGTGTGATGAACGTTGTTTTCTCCATATCATCTGGCGACATTTTGATTTGATTATAGCTAGAAAAGCCATCCATGAAGGAAAACACCGAGAACTGAGCTGTATTATCTACCAACACATCAATGTGAGGTAATGGGAAATCATCCTTCGGGCTAGCTCTGTTCAAGTCCCGATAGTCCACACACATTCTCACCTTCCCATCTTTCTTCGGGATCGGCACAATATTCGCGACCCAAGGCGGATAATTAGTGACAGCGAGGAAACCAGCATCCAACTGCTTCTGAACCTCCTCTTTAATTTTCATGGCCATCTCAGGTCGAGTTCTGCGCAACTTCTGCTTCACTGGAGGACAATCTGCTCTCAACGGTAACTTGTGCACAACGATATCGGTATCCAACCCTGGCATATCTTGATAAGACCAGGCAAAGATATCAACATACTCTTTCAACAATGCTATCATTTTGCTCTTGACACTTCCCTCCAAAGCGGCCCCGATTTTCACTTCTTTTCTGACCTCGTCGGTACCCAGATTCACAACCTCTACCTGTTCCTCGTGCGGCTGAATCACCTTCTCCTCTTGTTTCAACAACCTGGCTAATTCCTCTGGCAGTTCACAATCTTCTTCGCCTTCTTCTTCGGCATGATAGATCGGATTGTCGAAGTCATATGAGGGTGTAACAGGATTGTTATCAATGAGATCTGGAGGACGAACGCATCTGCATGAATGTTGATTCATGCATTGCTTTAGAACCGGAGCGAAGCAAATTAAAAGGAAAATGAAAACAAACATTGCCATTTTTATTTTTGTCTTTATTAAATTGCAAAAATACATGAAAAACAGGGAACACTGCTTTTAATGAAAAACATCCATTTATTACTGATGCAAATTTTGCAAAATGAAACATGAGATGGCCCTTACAATGAACCATTACGTTTCGGGCAAAACGTATGGCTTTCATGCAGACAAAATTAAAAACAGGAAATATTACTCTTCAAGTAGAGTGACAGTGATGATCTTTTCAGCCTTCCAGTTCTGGACTTCCATTCCTGGTACGCACGGCTTTATCCATTGATCAATCTCACAATCACTGTCGACCTCTTCACCCACCATACAGATGTGATCTGGATCCAACATTCCAGCACTGGTGAACGTGAATGACGGGCGACGTCCTCTACCTTGTCCAGACGAGCCTTGGCCCGGCTGATAGCCCACTGTAGCACCTCAAATTTGCACCTATCATTGTACATACCATCTCATATTAGGTCATATCATATCATGGTCCATTGCATAGCATTTGCATTGTCCCCAGTTGCCTCAAGAGCAAGCAAGCAAGAATTAGGTCAAACTGATCAGGAGATCAGTCTACCAATCAAGCAAGGGTGTTTCTCAAGGAATCAAAGCCCTAGGGTTTGTCCAACAAGTTCACATGACTTGGAGGTCTTTTTGAAGTGTTCAAGTCAAGGGTGGAAGGCTCAGAGGTCAGCAGTCAATGCACAACCAGGTCAAAACCCTAAACAGTCAACAATCAGTCAAAGCAGTGGATGGTGGCCATTCTTGTGGAATTTGGGCACCATGATCAATAATCAAGAGTCCACACAACTTGGGACATCATTTGAAGTCAAGTTCTCAAGGAATTAGGGTTTGGAATTCATCAGAAGTGCACAGTCAGTCCAAAACCCTAGAAAAGTCAAAGTTGGTCAACTGTGATTGATTCTTTGGTTTTGATGGATGGAATTGGTTTGAAGGAACTTATTCATGTCCTAATAGGCCTCATATGTCATGGCAATCAACATCATGGAAGAATTTGGAGCCAATCAGAAAATTTCCAGAAATAGAAAGTGGACCTGTAATTTTAACTGCCAAAAATGGAAACTTCTTGATCCTCAACTTGCATCATGATACAAGCTTCAAATGAATTTTTGCCCAACATGAAAGTTGAAGATCTTGTTCTCCCATTTTCAAAAAGTCCAAGAACTCTCAAATCCCATGTGTGGTTGTCAAGATATGATCAATTCAATTTCAGAAATTTGTGAACTTCAAAGAGCCATAACTCATGAACCATAAGGCCAAATTTGGTGGGGTTTTTTCCTACAAACCACATTTTTCCTCCTCTTTCCAAAAATATAAATTTCACCCTCCAAAACCTTGCCAATCAAAATGGCATTTTTTGACCTTTTCCATTTAAAAATCAAGTTTGACCAAACTTTGACTTTTTGATTCTTTGACTTTTTCTCACTTTGGCCAATTGGGAAATGTTTAGAATCATTTTTGAAACTTGCTCCAAGCCCTAAATCATGTTCATACCACCATTATATCATCATTTTGGCCAAAGTTGCAAATTTGGCATTTCTTGCAAATGGCTTCACATAAGTAAAACCAAGTGAGCAATTTGTGTACAGACCAAAAACAGCATTTGCAAATGTCATTGGCAGCTGGTTTCAGGCCCAATTCGGGTACAGCTTTGCACCTCCATGTTCATTTGTACACAATTAGCAAAATAGCAAATGGTTCATTTTGAGTTAAACCAACTTATCATTTGGATCAGCAGTGCTAAACAGAAATATAAAAGCTCTTTTTCAACTCATTCCAACCCTAGCCAGCTGCAGCCACACGACAGAATTCTCTCACTCTCACATTTTGCATTTTTGCTCAAAAGTGAACTTCTGCACAAATCACCAAAAACCCTTGAACAAACCTTCATTGTTTCTTCATCTAGACATCTTTGTGAGCTCCTTCGAACCATCAATCATCATCTGCACACCCCCTTCCTTGTTCTGTTTTCAAAGAGCATGACAATGGTGAACGAGGATTTGAAGAGTTCCAAGCAAGATTGAGCCAAACAACCTCAAGGAACTTTCATTACCAAGCACTATCTCCTTCTGTTTCAGCTTAAAACCTTCAAACATCTCTGCTCCATTGAATTCCTTCAAACAAGTGAGTTTTTCGATTGTTTTGTTTCTTTAAGTGATGCTATGCCATGTGTAGTTCCAATGTTGCTGAGCATTATGAAACTTGTACCATGCTAAATGATCAACCATGCTGTGAGAAAATCGAATTTCCTTGTTTGTGCACAAATGTATTTTCCCTCGATTTGGTTTGGTTATGATGAATTGGAGAAAATGGATGTTATATTTGTGTTGTGTGTGACATGATGAAGCTATTGGTATGCCTGCCATGAATTTCTGGGCATTTTGTTCTTTGCTCGTATTTTGAATGTTGGTGATATCCTGTTGCTTAAACTATTACTCTGCCCAGAAATTTCCATTGCTTATGCTTGGTTTGTTGTTAATTGATGCTGCATGATGATGATGTTGCATGAATATACTTGTACCAGTGCCATGTTTGCTTGCCATGCTATTCGAGTTTCAATTGACGATGATTGTTTGATGATGTTAAACATTGCTTGCTGTTGTTCTAAAACCCTAGCATTCCCAGAATTTGCATGAAGTTTGGGTTGTTGTATGTTGCTGAATGATGTTGTTGGAACACTAATGCCATGCTGTTTGTTTGAGTTTGCTGAATGTTTGTTTTTGGTGATTACATGAAGATGAGTACATGTCCTGCTGCCAAACCCTAAGGGTTTCTAAACCCAGAACTTGAAATTCGATTGGCCCATGTTACTGTTCTATTGGTGATGACCAATCAGAACATTCCCTTGCCTTTGCCTAAACACAGTCGTTTAGATAAGTGGCGCGCCATATTACACAATTGCCACTGGTCAACTCACTTTGACCATTCCATTCATGCTTTTGTTCATGTTTTGTCTCAAATATTCACCAATCCTCCATAATTCATTTCTCTTTCAATTTAAGTCCAAAAATCATGAAATTTTTCCATCATCTTCGCATGGATGTCTAGTATTTAATCATGATTTTTAATTAATTTTTGGTTGACTGGATTTTAATTGGCATGAATTTTCTTGATATGCATGTACATTTGACACCCTTTGCCATTTCAATTGTGAAATTGTCATGATGTATCCAATGAGCTTGAAATTTTTTGTGGTGAAACTAGACACATTGAACTTTGTTTCCATATAGAGTTTATGCATTTCCCATTTGTGGTTTGTGAGTTATAAATTTTTGAAGTTATGTGTTACATTTGGTGCTACATGAATGATATGCATCTTCATGAATTTTGTTCACATGCTTCCTTACATCCAAATGACCCCAAATTTTGCATGAATGATCTCTTACATGTCTAGTTGGTGTATGAATTTTCTTGGAATTAATCATGCTGTTTTCCATTTGATTGTGAATTTTCTTCCCTGCCTAGTCATTTGTTGACTTTATGTGATACACATTGCCATTTCCTTTGGGAAATTCTCACACCATATTGTATGATCATGAAATTTCATATGTGATAACTAGACATCTCAAGCTTTGCATTGGTGTTAATCTCATTCATTTCTCATCTGTTTTAAATTTGATATGATTTTTTGAAGTTGACCTATGTTTATTGACTTCCATTATGCATACTTGCCCTTGTGTTGACTTCATGATTTTAATTGACTGCCTTCCTCTCATCCAAATGCTATGAAATTTTACATGTATACCATGTTAGATGTTAGGATTGAGTGTGATTTATTTGATGATTTTTGAAAATGTTTGGGTTGACTTTTGATGCAAGTCATTCTGTTGACTTTTTTGTGCTTTCATTTGCCATGCCTTGCCTTCTTTTGCTTATGAGTTGATGATGATGCATGATATGATTGTGAATCCAATTGTGATAGCTTCTTAAATGTTTGACCTTGACTTTGGTTGACTTTTCTTTGCTGTTTTGACTTTTTCTTTCATCCTTGACCCTAGGCTAATCCTAGTGGTCTTTTGAGCTTACAATTGAGTTCTTGTTTCAGGTTAAGCACCAATGCCTCAAAGATCATTCAAACTTGTTTGAACTTGATTGTTATCATATGCTAACCTTTGTTTTGTAGGTTTGACTCATGTGTTTGAGTCTTGTGCCTTGCACAGTGGACCATCTGTGTTGACTGTTTACCATTTCCTTTTGATTTAAACTTTTGAACTGTTTGCTGATTGTTTTGACTTTTTCAGGTACTTTAGTTGCTTAAGTTCTCTGAACTTGCTTGCTTTGCTATTTAGCAATTGCTTTTGAGGTATAATCTCTTTTACTTCATGTAGTCTGGAGACCCGGTCTGTTATTTGACCGGGCAAACTGTCTGAAGTCCTCCTTAAGAGGCCATGCTTGTGTGTGTTTAAAATTGTCCCAAGCAGGAAAAGTCCTTCAAGTAAGGCAATTGGTGGAAGTTAGGGATATGCAATCTATCCCCCACTACTCTTGTTGTGTCATCCCTCTGCTCACACTGCTGTGTGTTGATGCATTGGGATACAAACCCAAGATCTTGTACAAAGTGTACAGTGTCAGAGTCTTCGAGTATAGAAGGGTTCCCACTTTCTGGACCCATGCTCATTTGTCTATTAGCTCTCCCTGGCCAGGGATAAGAGCTGTGAGGTCTCATCCTCACTTCATCCTCTCATCTGCTTCACCTTAGCCTCTCAATGGCAAGGTTAAGAGCACACTTACCCTATTCCAGTTGGCCCTAGTGCCTAACCCTTGTGTGAGCCTCTTGTATGCATATAGAGTGTGCTTTTTTGTGATTGCCTGTTTGCTTTGCCTCTTTAGGTTTAGCTTAGACTTGCCCTTGTGCAAGGTAGGTTGTGCTTGACTTGCTTCCTGTGCAAGTCAAGTCTGTGTGGCTTGCTTCCTGTGTGAGCCATGCTTAGAGTTGTCCAGCCGAACTACGGCAACTCTGATTCTCATGTTCAGATGAGATACGTAGGCACGAGACGCGATGTCTTGCCGAGTTTGACTAACAACTAACACTAACTCTTTTCTCTCACCCCTGTTGTGATTGAGATATCCCCTTTCTCTTGCCCTAGTTGCAATCGATACCCTTGCTTCCTGTGCAAGCCTTGTTTAAGATAGGTTGGCCCTCGTGCCATTTAGCTAGAAACCTTAACTTAGGGTTGACTTTGCATGACAACATCTAGGCTCGAGTCGTAGTCTCCCTAGTGTTGTGTCTCCCTCTGTTATCTGGTTAGGCTAGATCCTTTGTCCCTGCGTAGGGGAACTACATCGCCCTGATCTTCATACCAGATGAAGTATGTAGGCAGGAGCTTGAGCTGATCTCTCCGGGCGCCTTTTCTTTCTTTTTGTGTGTGTTGTCTGACCTTTGCTAGGCTCGAGTCCCCGCACTCCTTAGCATTTGCTGTCTGTCTGTTTGTGTGTGTTTGACATTTGTAGGCTGAGTCCCCGACTCCCTATTTATCTGTTGTGTTGTTTTGGTTCGGATGTCAATGTAAGTCCAGTGATTGGCATTTGGGCTCCACGTTTGCCTGTGTGTTTTGTTTGCTTGTGTGCGTGTCAGCCGAGCTACGAATGCTCTGATTCTTCTCTCGTCCGAGAAGATACGTATGCATAGGATACGATATCCTAGCGAGCATGTGTCGTTTCCCCAGTCCAAACTACTTCGACTCTGATGTCTATGCCTGATAGACTAAGTAGGCCCAGGATGCGACATCCTGCCGAGTCAGTTTCAGTCAGTCTCTTTCGTTTCTTTCAGCCAGTGTGTGTGTGTTTGAGCAGTGTTTAGCAACCAATTTTCCTTCCTATTGTGCGTGGATCCCGTAGAGTACTACGGATGCGTAGGGTGCCTAATACCTTCCCTTCGCATAACCGACTCCCGAACCCATCCTCTTTGGTCGCGAGACCATGTCTTTTCCCAGGTTTACTTCGAGCGTTTCCTTTCCCTCTTTTGGGATAAATAACGCACGGTGGCGGCTCTGTTGTTTCTTTCTTTTCCCGCCGGTTTTTCGCGTAATGCGACAGCTGGCGACTCTGCTGGGGATGCGAAGTTGACCTCTTGCTGGTCCATCTTCCCTGAGCGAGTCTCTCCTAGCGCTCTCTAGGTTAGGGCTTTGGTTGCTTTGTGCTGTTTTATTGCATTCTTTGTATATATTTGCATTTACTGTTTGCATTTATTGTTTGCATTAATGTTTGCATTCATTCATATTCATCTGTTCTTCTGGCTGTGTTTCTCTGTTTGAGGGGTGGGAGTCACTTGAGGTAAAAGGTCCAATACCCAGACCATGAGTGAAATCTAGGATACCTAGGAATAGAGTGATTCATGGGAAGCGGGTGGTATGGCGCCACTTAGCGGAACATTGATATCACGAGCAGTTCAGACCCTGGTGGGGTATCGTTGTTACATACTTCGGGTGTGTATATGATGGTATTCTGCGAAAGGTTATTTATGCTGCGTTTCTCTCTCAGCCTTTACCCTGACCTAGACTACACCCGTGAGTGGGGGGGATTGGTCATTTTAACAGGTACAGTTGGTGACTCTCGGTACTGACGGTGACTGTGAATTATGGACATTTATTTCTGGGACGCCGGAGTTCTGTCCGTGGTTTATCAGCGGGTTCCGTTTATTTCGGATCCCCGGGTTGAATTTGAGAGTACCTGTTCAGAGGAGTTGACTGTCATCCGTTCAGTGGATGATCCTGTGATGATAGTAATGCAATCTCCAGTTCCGTTTATTTCGGAACTCCACAAGTCGGATTTATGGTGACTCGGTTCTCCAGATTTGGGTTCAGACGCCGGTTGATCAGATTGACTTTGGGTTTCAGATGTTTGTGATCAGAGTTCAAGCCGAAGCATCGACCCTGTGCCTTGAGACGCACAGCTTGACCAGTCATGTTGCATCATTTGCATCATAGCATGTTTATTTTCAAAAAAATAATAATGCATGAAAAAAAAAAAAAAAAGTTAACTCGCATATGCATATCCTTTTCAGGATCATTCATGATAAAATAGCATTCGCATCATATGCATATCATACACATATCATTCTTGCATTGCAGACATGTTTGGGGACAAGACTTCTCACTTCGGTTCTTGACTGAGACAGGATTGCTGACCGCTGACCGCATCGCCACTCAACCAGACTCAATCATCAGAAGATTATGGATCAGGTTCAAGCAGAGTTGGCTGAGATGAGGGCAAACATGACCCAGTTCATGAACATGATGCAAGGAGTTGTTCAGGGGCAAGAGGAGCTGCGTGCCTTAGCCCAGAGATTGGAAGCCGTGATTCCACCGGTCCACCGTGCTCCACCAGTGGATGTACCCGTTCATGAGAATGCTGCTGTCGCTATTCTCATCGATGATTATGCCGTGGATGATGAATTGAAGGGGATCAGAATCAGTGAACAGCCTCTTGCTGCAGAGACTGTTAATGTCAGAGCAACCCGCGCTCCGGTTCGCCATCCTGGCTCTTCAAGTTCTTCCAATTCTAAGAAGCTATACTCTGGGGCACCCAAAAGGGGAGAGAATGAAACAAATGCTGTGCACCGTCGGAGGAGTGCAAACAGAGGACAGAACCGTCAGGCTGCTGCTGTGACTATTCCAGCAACTCAACCTCAACAGCAACAGAGGAGACCAGCTCAGCAGCATCAGCGTCAGCAACATCGTCCTCAGCAGCAGGCTTCTCAACCTCACAATGGTAATCAAGCTGGTACAAGTAACGAGAGGAAGAAGATCATTTTTGATCCAATCCCCACGTCCTACGCCGAACTGTATCCCTCTCAGTTAGAGCGGAACTTGATCACTCCCAGAGACCCGCCGCCCATACCCGTCAACCCTCGGTGGTGGTATAGGCCTGAACAGCATTGTGTGTATCACTCGGGTGCTCCTGGTCATGATGTGGACAGTTGTTTCCAGCTGAAGATGAAGGTTCAAGACCTTGTGAGGTCAGGTATTCTGATTTTGGAAGACTTAGGTCCCAATGCTAATCGAGCCTGAAGATAACAAGTCCTGGGCTAGCGCCGACTTTTTCTTCAGAAGGGTTGTTCAGAAACCAGAAGCTGCTGATGCAAGAGATACTGGCAGTTGTCATCCCCGATGGGATCTATCACAATTGGGTCACTGTGGGCTTTCCTACAGTTTTTCATAAGTCAGAGCAATAATCACTTTGTTTAAAAACCCTTCTCCCATGCCAAAAGGAGAAGTGATGGCATTGTTGGCAACATTTTGTGCAATGATATTTTCATTCAAATAAATTCATGTTAAAACATTTGTTTTTCCATTTGTTTTCCCTTTTCACTTTTTGCATGAAATTGGTGATCACAAAAAACCTTAAAAAAAACAAGAATAAAAGCAATCTTTTCATCTGCATAACGATTGTCTTGTTTGATTTTCAAAAAGCTTTTCATATCAAAATCTTTATGCAGGTTGTTTCTCAAACCCATTGAACATAATGATCGGACGTCATCTCCCAATTTTGAATTCCCTGTATTCGAAGCGGACGAAGATGATGTTGAAGGGATTCCTGACGAGATTTCCCGACTTCTTGAGCAAGAAAAGAAGAACACTCAGCTGCATCGCGAGAATCAGCAGAACAGCCAACTGGGGCATCAAAAAAAAAAAGAAAGAAAAAAATCAATCAAAAAAAAAAAAAAAAAAAAAAAAAAACGACAAAGAAAGAGGAGGGTGCAAAAATCAAAAGAAATCAAAAGCAAAATCAAAAGAAAGAAAAAACAAAAGAGAAAATAGCACCCTCGAAGTCCCAAGTTGGCTGATGCTGAATTCGATCAAGAAGAAGAGATCAACTGCCATGTATCATGGTCAGTCATATCAGCAGAGAGTGAAAAAGCATTCGACAAGAAGATTAAGCCTCGTGTGCTCCGAGGAACCTTGTGCTCAAGAAAGTCTTGTCTTTCGTGCCCGATTCCAGGGGCAAGTGGACTTTACAAGCTAAGAACGTCCATACGTTTTCAAGAGAGCCTCTTCAGGCAGTGCTTTAACACTTACATCAATGGATGAAGAAGTTCACTCGTCCTGTGAATTCTGATGCAGTCAAGAAATACTTCGCCTAAACAAAAAAAAAAGAATAGCTCGCTAAGTCGAACACCCCAAAGGGCGACTTAGGCAAAAAGGAGCGTCTCGGTGGATTGAAAACCCGAAAGGGCGATCCAGGCAAAAGTTAGAGACATTAAAAAAAAAAAAAGAATTTGCATCCCGCTAGATTGAACACCTCACACTGGGGCAATCTAGGCAAAAATTAGGGATTTGGCAAGTAACTACATCTTGACAAGACTGTGCTGTACATCTGTCATCCGTCAGGGATTCTCGATTCGTCGTCAACTAAAGCTCCGAATACATCGAAAATTCGGAATGGTAGAGGAAAGGTCATTATGTTCAATGTAGCCCTCTCCAATATATATCACCGATTTCAAACTTGTACAGATCTATGGAGTCTCGCCCTTTGCAGACTACCATCCCATCACATTAATTTGAGCTTTTATCCAATTATTTGCACTCCTTTTGTTTCAACTCAACAAATGTTTTGCATGCTTTAATTGATAAAGTATCATTGTTTTTCAAAATAAACAAGAATTTTCAAAATTGTTCTTAAGCAAAGTGAACATTCACGATGATGGAAGGATACTTAGGAGACCCACAGTGCTCTCCCGGGGGTGGTATGATTACCAACAGGTAAGACAATTGTTCGTATCTCGAGCATGACTGTATCTTTGTCCTGCAGAACCTCGTATGGTCTCTCCTCAGTGAAGTTGCCCGATGCAGTGTTGTTTGAAGTTGTTCATCTTCATGTTCTCGGCAGTACAGATTCTTCCTCCAAATCCCTGTTAGCTCTATTGTGGGGCATCCCCAGTAGAGTGCTGTTTGAGCCCTATCGTGGGGCATCCCCAGCAAGTTTGCTGTTTCATACTTTTGTGGGGCAGCTCCCCTAGCAGAGCGTTTACTGAAGACTTCAACTTTCGCCTCTCCAGCAGGCCAGTCTTCCTCTCCACCAGCCTGGGTGTTTTTTCTTTGAAGATTCAGTATTCGGTGGATTGACATCCCAATAATCCGGCATTCTCTCAGATAGATCCCTCAGCGGAGTTGTTTGCACAAGGAGCTTTGTCAATGCCTATGTATCCTCATCAGAGATCTGGTTGCTTCTTGGTATCCCTGATTTCCAGCACAAGTTGTTGTGGCGCATCCGCCTGTATGTTGAACTCTGTTCTCCGGTTGTGACCGACGATCCCTCTGGAAGCCTCTTGTGGCTCTTCCTCCCCTGCAGGATGATGACTTTGGTTTTCCCTCCGGATGAGTGGTACCGGGTGGTTGATCCCTGGACCCGCGTGTTGAGCATGTCTGTTTGTTAGCATTCATCATGCATAATGCATACATGCATAATCATAGCATTCGGATACTCATGTGGCAGCTGTTGCCGGGTGTCTGTTGATTGTTACCTCCTGCTATTTGTTGATACAAATCTCTCCAGTAGATTTTCCCCTAGCAGATACGGGTGTGTCCGATCTCTCCATGTAGAGTCTACCCCTTAAGCAGAAAGTGTCAATCTTTTCCTGCCATTTCCCCACTGAGATACATCCTCGTGGATGACGGTTGCTTCCGTTCCCTCCCTAATGGGATGGGTTTTCCCTATTGAGTTCTTTCCTCATTAGGATGAGTCTTGTTTCAGTCTGCTTTTTGGAACAATCCTAAATTGGCTTCCTGTTGGCTGTCTCCCGTGCTTCCCTGGGGCATAAATGAATAGTCGCTCACTAACCGGCACTCATTCATCTTATCCTCAGCGGAATTTGTCGGTCTTCTACCCACTACCCGGTAGTTGTAAATCCTTTTTCTCACTCTGTCTCTCAGTAGACTGTTTTATTGGCCTCTACCTACGAACCGGTAGCTGTAAGTCCTATCTTTGTGTTTTCTATCCACTAGCTGGTAGTTGTAAAATCCCACATTCCTCTCCTTGGTGGAATTAACCCTTTGTGCTCATCCCGATGATGACTGGTTACTTTTCCATTGGCCTCTGCCTACGAACCAGCAGTTGTAAGTCCTATCTTTGTGGTTTTCTACCCACTAGCTGGTAGTTGTAAAATCCCACATTCCTCCCCTTGTTGGAGTTAACCCTTTTTGCTCATCCCGATGATGACTGGTTACTTTTCCGTGGTTTTCCGCCTACAAACCGGTAGATGTAATCCCCTCTTTGCAGTTATCAGTATCCGGTCTGTGATATTGAAAGTCTTGTCCCCTTTGGATACTTGCCTTGATCAAGCAGTATTGTCCCCATTGGGTCTCCACCCTCTTTATGGATACTTGCCCCGAGTAAGCAACTTTATCCTCTTTTGATTGGTCATCTTTTGCATACCTAGTCTGGTACCCAGATGCCTTTCTTTTCGGTCGATTATTCATTTAACAACCTACAACCCGGTTATGGATAAACTTCCATGCGAGTGTATTATCTACGTTTTGACGGCTATAGATAATATGTCTCATGTTTTTCCGGTGTTCAGACCGAAGAAGTTTCCGACGATCAGGTCGATGTACTTATGGCATTCAAACCAATTCACGCTTTGGTCGGTCACCCGTTTCATACCTACAACCCGGTATCCATGGTGTACCTTCCTGTTTGCTCGCTGTCGTGACCTTGATCCCCGAGTGGAGCGGGTTTCATGAAATATTTCTCCAGCAGAGTTCATCCCACCAGTGGATTGGACAGGTTTCAGTAGCAGGTCGATACCTGCATCCCCAGCTGAGTTGATTCTACTCGTGAACTGTGTGGGTCGTCCCCGGCGGAGTAGCGGTTATTCCCCAAAGCATAGCCTATTCTATCTGAGGTTTGTATGAGCCTTATCCCCAGAGAATTGCCTGTTTTAGCTTCCCCAGCGGAGTTTTTTATTTCCCCAAGCGGAATTTGTGTGGATTGATTGGGCTATCCCCAGCAGTTTACCTTTGTTTTCCCCTAACAGAGTTGCTTTGTTACTCCCCAGCGAGTTGCCTTGTCTTCCCCTAGCGGATTCGTATTGTTGGTTCCCCAGCAGCGGTTGTATTGTTCCCCCAGCGGATTTGTATTGAAGATTCCTCAGCACAGTCGTCCTGTGTATTTCCCCCGCAGAGTTCTTATCATATTGCATTGCATATAGTAATCATTGCATCCTCGAACTGCGTAGCATTTCCATCCCATATGGAGCATTACGCCATAGAAAAATTCAAACATATGCATTCATGTGTTCGAGACCACATCAAACCGTATCCCCGGCAGAGGTGGGTCATTTTGTTCAACGTCAGCAGCAAATCAGCTACAGTCGCTTCGACAGCATTCAGAATTGATTATCCCCACAGAGGTTTATTTCCTCACCCGATGGTGACAGAGGTTTATTTCCTCACCCGATGGTGACAGAGGTTTATTTCCTCACCCGATGGTGACAGAGGTTTATTTCCTCACCCGATGGTGACAGAAAGTTTGTTTCTCCCCCAGTGAGACCCCCAGCAAGTGATCGGTCTTGCCTTGACATATCTAAGATGTCGTGTTGTGATACCAGTAAGTGTCATGTCAACACCCACGTGTGTTCTATCATTCTTTTGATGTCGGTAAACATCATCTTTCGATGTCGGTAAACATCGTGTCTCACCCCAGTCATCGGTAAATGTCTGGTCATTCTTTTTGGTGTCGGTAAACGCCATTGCTTCGGTGTCGGTAAACATCGAGTCTCACCCAGTCATCGGTAAATGTCTGGTCATTTTTTGGTGTCGGTAAACGCCATTGCTTCGGTGTCGGTAAACATCGAGTCTCACCCAGTCATCGGTAAATGTCTGGTCATTTTTTGGTGTCGGTAAACGCCATTGCTTCGGTGTCGGTAAACATCGAGTCTCACCCAGTCATCGGTAAATGTCTGGTCATTTTTTGGTGTCGGTAAACGCCATTGCTTCGGTGTCGGTAAACATCGAGTCGTTCCACCCAGTCATCGGTAAATGTCTGGTCATTTTTGGTGTCGGTAAACGCCATTGCTTCGGTGTCGGTAAACATCGAGTCTTTCCATCAGTCATCGGTAAATGTCTGATAAATCCCCAGCTAGAAATCCCCAGTAGAGTCATCTGTAAATGTCCTACCCGGTTTTCAGTTACAAATATTTGTTTGTCTTTCCCCAATAAATTTCCCATCCCCAGTCATCGGTAAATGTCTGGTCATTCTTTTTTCTTTGTTAATAAAATCAAAATCCCCAGAAGTCGTCGGTAAACGTCTTGTCTGGTGTCACAACAAAGATTTTTGTTCCTCCCCAAGCGGAGATGCCATCGGTAAATGGCCCAGTTTTCTTCGATATCGGTAAATATCGAATTCCCAGTTGCAGCAGCCATCGGTAAATGGCCTTGATATCGGTAAATATCAAGTTGCTTTGAAGCCACCATCGGTAAATGGTCTTGCTTCCTTTCTACATCAAATTATTTCCCAGCAACCATCGGTAAATGGTCGTGCTGAAGTTGATATCGGTAAATATCAAGTTTTAACCATCGGTAAATGGTTTTGTTTTTCATCAATCTGTTTCCCAGCAGCCATCGGTAAATGGTCTTGCTGAAGTTGATATCGGTAAATATCAAGTTTTAACCATCGGTAAATGGTTTGGTTTTCCAGAAGTTTGCTTTCCCAGCAGCCATCGGTAAATGGTCGTGCTGAAGTTGATATCGGTAAATATCAAGGTCCCAGTTTTAACCATCGGTAAATGGTTTTGCTTCTCAGAAGTTTGTTTTCCCCAGCCGCCATCGGTAAATGGTCGTGCTGAAGTTGATATCGGTAAATATCAAGGTCCCAGTTTTAACCATCGGTAAATGGTTTTCGCTTTTCAGAAGTTATTTCCCAGCAACCATCGGTAAATGGTCTTGCTGAAGTTGATATCGGTAAATATCAAGTTCTAACCATCGGTAAATGGTTTTGTTTTTCAGAGGTTTGTTTTCCCCAGCCGCCATCGGTAAATGGTCGTGCTGAAGTTGATATCGGTAAATATCAAGGTTCCAGTCCTTCAACCATCGGTAAATGGTTTTGCTTTTCTGAAGTTGTCATGCAGTTTATCATCGGTAAATGACGTGGCTCTCTTTGTATCATATCCAGTCGGTGCAAATTTCTACGGTTCTTTGGTATTCAATCCCTGTTTACCCTGAAAGTCTGACAGCCACTGCTATCATCCATTCGGGTTCCCAGCTGATTGAATAGGGGCAGCTGTAGCACCTCAAATTTGCACCTATCATTGTACATACCATCTCATATTAGGTCATATCATATCATGGTCCTTTGCATAGCATTTGCATTGTCCCCAGTTGCCTCAAGAGCAAGCAAGCAAGAATTAGGTCAAACTGATCAGGAGATCAGTCTACCAATCAAGCAAGGGTGTTTCTCAAGGAATCAAAGCCCTAGGGTTTGTCCAACAAGTTCACATGACTTGGAGGTCTTTTTGAAGTGTTCAAGTCAAGGGTGGAAGGCTCAGAGGTCAGCAGTCAATGCACAACCAGGTCAAAACCCTAAACAGTCAACAATCAGTCAAAGCAGTGGATGGTGGCCATTCTTGTGGAATTTGGGCACCATGATCAATAATCAAGAGTCCACACAACTTGGGACATCATTTGAAGTCAAGTTCTCAAGGAATTAGGGTTTGGAATTCATCAGAAGTGCACAGTCAGTCCAAAACCCTAGAAAAGTCAAAGTTGGTCAACTGTGATTGATTCTTTGGTTTTGATGGATGGAATTGGTTTGAAGGAACTTATTCATGTCCTAATAGGCCTCATATGTCATGGCAATCAACATCATGGAAGAATTTGGAGCCAATCAGAAAATTTCCAGAAATAGAAAGTGGACCTGTAATTTTAACTGCCAAAAATGGAAACTTCTTGATCCTCAACTTGCATCATGATACAAGCTTCAAATGAATTTTTGCCCAACATGAAAGTTGAAGATCTTGTTCTCCCATTTTCAAAAAGTCCAAGAACTCTCAAATCCCATGTGTGGTTGTCAAGATATGATCAATTCAATTTCAGAAATTTGTGAACTTCAAAGAGCCATAACTCATGAACCATAAGGCCAAATTTGGTGGGGTTTTTTCCTACAAACCACATTTTTCCTCCTCTTTCCAAAAATATAAATTTCACCCTCCAAAACCTTGCCAATCAAAATGGCATTTTTTGACCTTTTCCATTTAAAAATCAAGTTTGACCAAACTTTGACTTTTTGATTCTTTGACTTTTTCTCACTTTGGCCAATTGGGAAATGTTTAGAATCATTTTTGAAACTTGCTCCAAGCCCTAAATCATGTTCATACCACCATTATATCATCATTTTGGCCAAAGTTGCAAATTTGGCATTTCTTGCAAATGGCTTCACATAAGTAAAACCAAGTGAGCAATTTGTGTACAGACCAAAAACAGCATTTGCAAATGTCATTGGCAGCTGGTTTCAGGCCCAATTCGGGTACAGCTTTGCACCTCCATGTTCATTTGTACACAATTAGCAAAATAGCAAATGGTTCATTTTGAGTTAAACCAACTTATCATTTGGATCAGCAGTGCTAAACAGAAATATAAAAGCTCTTTTTCAGCTCATTCCAACCCTAGCCAGCTGCAGCCACACGACAGAATTCTCTCACTCTCACATTTTGCATTTTTGCTCAAAAGTGAACTTCTGCACAAATCACCAAAAACCCTTGAACAAACCTTCATTGTTTCTTCATCTAGACATCTTTGTGAGCTCCTTCGAACCATCAATCATCATCTGCACAGCCCCTTCCTTGTTCTGTTTTCAAAGAGCATGACAATGGTGAAAGAGGATTTGAAGAGTTCCAAGCAAGATTGAGCCAAACAACCTCAAGGAACTTTCATTACCAAGCACTATCTCCTTCTGTTTCAGCTTAAAACCTTCAAACATCTCTGCTCCATTGAATTCCTTCAAACAAGTGAGTTTTTCGATTGTTTTGTTTCTTTAAGTGATGCTATGCCATGTGTAGTTCCAATGTTGCTGAGCATTATGAAACTTGTACCATGCTAAATGATCAACCATGCTGTGAGAAAATCAAATTTCCTTGTTTGTGCACAAATGTATTTTCCCTCGATTTGGTTTGGTTATGATGAATTGGAGAAAATGGATGTTATATTTGTGTTGTGTGTGACATGATGAAGCTATTGGTATGCCTGCCATGAATTTCTGGGCATTTTGTTCTTTGCTCGTATTTTGAATGTTGGTGATATCCTGTTGCTTAAACTATTACTCTGCCCAGAAATTTCCATTGCTTATGCTTGGTTTGTTGTTAATTGATGCTGCATGATGATGATGTTGCATGAATATACTTGTACCAGTGCCATGTTTGCTTGCCATGCTATTCGAGTTTCAATTGACGATGATTGTTTGATGATGTTAAACATTGCTTGCTGTTGTTCTAAAACCCTAGCATTCCCAGAATTTGCATGAAGTTTGGGTTGTTGTATGTTGCTGAATGATGTTGTTGGAACACTAATGCCATGCTGTTTGTTTGAGTTTGCTGAATGTTTGTTTTTGGTGATTACATGAAGATGAGTACATGTCCTGCTGCCAAACCCTAAGGGTTTCTAAACCCAGAACTTGAAATTCGATTGGCCCATGTTACTGTTCTATTGGTGATGACCAATCAGAACATTCCCTTGCCTTTGCCTAAACACAGTCGTTTAGATAAGTGGCGCGCCATATTACACAATTGCCACTGGTCAACTCACTTTGACCATTCCATTCATGCTTTTGTTCATGTTTTGTCTCAAATATTCACCAATCCTCCATAATTCATTTCTCTTTCAATTTAAGTCCAAAAATCATGAAATTTTTCCATCATCTTCGCATGGATGTCTAGTATTTAATCATGATTTTTAATTAATTTTTGGTTGACTGGATTTTAATTGGCATGAATTTTCTTGATATGCATGTACATTTGACACCCTTTGCCATTTCAATTGTGAAATTGTCATGATGTATCCAATGAGCTTGAAATTTTTTGTGGTGAAACTAGACACATTGAACTTTGTTTCCATATAGAGTTTATGCATTTCCCATTTGTGGTTTGTGAGTTATAAATTTTTGAAGTTATGTGTTACATTTGGTGCTACATGAATGATATGCATCTTCATGAATTTTGTTCACATGCTTCCTTACATCCAAATGACCCCAAATTTTGCATGAATGATCTCTTACATGTCTAGTTGGTGTATGAATTTTCTTGGAATTAATCATGCTGTTTTCCATTTGATTGTGAATTTTCTTCCCTGCCTAGTCATTTGTTGACTTTATGTGATACACATTGCCATTTCCTTTGGGAAATTCTCACACCATATTGTATGATCATGAAATTTCATATGTGATAACTAGACATCTCAAGCTTTGCATTGGTGTTAATCTCATTCATTTCTCATCTGTTTTCAATTTGATATGAGTTTTTGAAGTTGACCTATGTTTATTGACTTCCATTATGCATACTTGCCCTTGTGTTGACTTCATGATTTTAATTGACTGCCTTCCTCTCATCCAAATGCTATGAAATTTTACATGTATACCATGTTAGATGTTAGGATTGAGTGTGATTTATTTGATGATTTTTGAAAATGTTTGGGTTGACTTTTGATGCAAGTCATTCTGTTGACTTTTTTGTGCTTTCATTTGCCATGCCTTGCCTTCTTTTGCTTATGAGTTGATGATGATGCATGATATGATTGTGAATCCAATTGTGATAGCTTCTTAAATGTTTGACCTTGACTTTGGTTGACTTTTCTTTGCTGTTTTGACTTTTTCTTTCATCCTTGACCCTAGGCTAATCCTAGTGGTCTTTTGAGCTTACAATTGAGTTCTTGTTTCAGGTTAAGCACCAATGCCTCAAAGATCATTCAAACTTGTTTGAACTTGATTGTTATCATATGCTAACCTTTGTTTTGTAGGTTTGACTCATGTGTTTGAGTCTTGTGCCTTGCACAGTGGACCATCTGTGTTGACTGTTTACCATTTCCTTTTGATTTAAACTTTTGAACTGTTTGCTGATTGTTTTGACTTTTTCAGGTACTTTAGTTGCTTAAGTTCTCTGAACTTGCTTGCTTTGCTATTTAGCAATTGCTTTTGAGGTATAATCTCTTTTACTTCATGTAGTCTGGAGACCCGGTCTGTTATTTGACCGGGCAAACTGTCTGAAGTCCTCCTTAAGAGGCCATGCTTGTGTGTGTTTAAAATTGTCCCAAGCAGGAAAAGTCCTTCAAGTAAGGCAATTGGTGGAAGTTAGGGATATGCAATCTATCCCCCACTACTCTTGTTGTGTCATCCCTCTGCTCACACTGCTGTGTGTTGATGCATTGGGATACAAACCCAAGATCTTGTACAAAGTGTACAGTGTCAGAGTCTTCGAGTATAGAAGGGTTCCCACTTTCTGGACCCATGCTCATTTGTCTATTAGCTCTCCCTGGCCAGGGATAAGAGCTGTGAGGTCTCATCCTCACTTCATCCTCTCATCTGCTTCACCTTAGCCTCTCAATGGCAAGGTTAAGAGCACACTTACCCTATTCCAGTTGGCCCTAGTGCCTAACCCTTGTGTGAGCCTCTTGTATGCATATAGAGTGTGCTTTTTTGTGATTGCCTGTTTGCTTTGCCTCTTTAGGTTTAGCTTAGACTTGCCCTTGTGCAAGGTAGGTTGTGCTTGACTTGCTTCCTGTGCAAGTCAAGTCTGTGTGGCTTGCTTCCTGTGTGAGCCATGCTTAGAGTTGTCCAGCCGAACTACGGCAACTCTGATTCTCATGTTCAGATGAGATACGTAGGCACGAGACGCGATGTCTTGCCGAGTTTGACTAACAACTAACACTAACTCTTTTCTCTCACCCCTGTTGTGATTGAGATATCCCCTTTCTCTTGCCCTAGTTGCAATCGAGACCCTTGCTTCCTGTGCAAGCCTTGTTTAAGATAGGTTGGCCCTCGTGCCATTTAGCTAGAAACCTTAACTTAGGGTTGACTTTGCATGACAACATCTAGGCTCGAGTCGTAGTCTCCCTAGTATTGTGTCTCCCTCTGTTATCTGGTTAGGCTAGATCCTTTGTCCCTGCGTAGGGGAACTACATCGCCCTGATCTTCATACCAGATGAAGTATGTAGGCAGGAGATTGAGCTGATCTCTCCGGGCGCCTTTTCTTTCTTTTTGTGTGTGTTGTCTGACCTTTGCTAGGCTCGAGTCCCCGCACTCCTTAGCATTTGCTGTCTGTCTATTTGTGTGTGTTTGACATTTGTAGGCTGAGTCCCCGACTCCCTATTTATCTGTTGTGTTGTTTTGGTTCGGATGTCAATGTAAGTCCAGTGATTGGCATTTGGGCTCCACGTTTGCCTGTGTGTTTTGTTTGCTTGTGTGCGTGTCAGCCGAGCTACGAATGCTCTGATTCTTCTCTCGTCCGAGAAGATACGTATGCATAGGATACGATATCCTAGCGAGCATGTGTCGTTTCCCCAGTCCGAACTACTTCGACTCTGATGTCTATGCCTGATAGACTAAGTAGGCCCAGGATGCGACATCCTGCCGAGTCAGTTTCAGTCAGTCTCTTTCGTTTCTTTCAGCCAATGTGTGTGTGTTTGAGCAGTGTTTAGCAACCAATTTTCCTTCCTATTGTGCGTGGATCCCGTAGAGTACTACGGATGCGTAGGGTGCCTAATACCTTCCCTTCGCATAACCGACTCCCGAACCCATCCTCTTTGGTCGCGAGACCATGTCTTTTCCCAGGTTTACTTCGAGCGTTTCCTTTCCCTCTTTTGGGATAAATAACGCACGGTGGCGGCTCTGTTGTTTCTTTCTTTTCCCGCCGGTTTTTCGCGTAATGCGACACCCACTCCAAATCGGTCTTTCTTGGCGGTGATGTCCATCATCTTCCCCCAACCTGGAGCTTCCCCACTCTTCACCACTTCAGCAGCCTGCTTATACGAAGAAATGGACGGCTTCTCCTCCTCTTTAGCAAAAAGAGCATTCTCCACCTTGACGGTTTCGAATGCTTGACTTGGCGTTTCCCATATCTCACCGTCCATTTCAACATACTTGAACGACGATAGGTGGCTGACGAAGATATCCTCCTCTCCACAGACTGTGACGACCTGCCCGTCCCAGATATACTTCAATTTCTGGTGCAAAGTCGAAGTCACTGCCCCAGCAGCATGGATCCATGGGCGACCCAACAGGCAACTGTATGCCGGCTGAATATCCATGACATAAAATACCGACTTGAACACCTCGGGCCCGATCTTCGCCGGGAGCTCCACTTCCCCAAACACAGCCCGCTTCGAACCGTCAAAAGCTCTCACTATCAGGTCAGTGGGCGTCAAGATTAACCCTTCATAGTCCAGCTTCGCCAGGGCTTTCTTTGGCAACACATTTAACGAGGAGCCGGTATCAACCAACACGTGCGAAAGCACGGCTCCTTTACACTCCATAGCAATGTGTAAAGCCCGATTATGGTTCCGCCCATCCACAGTTAGATCAAGGTCGGTGAAACCCAGCCCATGACTGGCATTGACATTTGACACCACCGTCTCTAACTGATTGATCGTGATCTCTTGGGGAACATAGGCTCTCTTTAGTATCTTCAATAAAGCCTCCCTATGCCCCTCGGAGCTTAGCAATAATGACAAGATTGAGATCTTGGATGGCGTCTGCTGCAGATGGTCAACAAGCTTGTACTCAGACTTCTTGATGATCCTCAAAAACTCTTCAGCTTCATCATCAAGTTCTTTCTCCGACCCACCAGGCGCCGGTGTCATCACGGGAGCACCCTCATTCACCACCTGCTTTCCTCTTGCCCTGGCTAAAGCCTCGGCCTTTTCTTTCTTTTCTTTTTCTCCTTCTCCATTCCTCAAGGCGTCTGGTGCGAACAACCTTCCACTGCGAGTGAAACCACTGGGTCCGGCATTATCCACCTTTGAAATGGTGGTTTCACCTGCAATCTGATCCTCCAACTTCTCCCCATTACAATATACTTCTCCACCATAATGCCACGGCACGGCATCATCTTTGTCATAAGGAATTGGCCCAGGTACCGTGATAGTAACTGGAGCCGCGTCTGCCAGCGTTGACAAATCGACCGGGTCGAAGTAAATGGTTATGGTGGAGACATCTTCCTTCCCCGAATCAATCTTTTCAAATCTGAGGCTTCCCTCATCCATCAGTCTCTGGACAGCCTCCCTTAGCAACACACACCCATCAGGAGCAACAGTGCACGCAACACAACAGTTATCACAGCCCGGAAAGACCCTATTCTTCAACAGTTGTCTTTTGATCTCAGCCAACGGAGTCTTCAACTGATTCACACTCAACAGCCCGATTCTTCTACCATCCTCAGAAATTGCATTCACCCCGATTTGACCATGCGCAGGCATGGGATTAACATTCACATTTGGAGATGGAGCAAAGTTGATTGCCTTAGAATCCACCAAGTCCTGGACCACATGCTTAAAAGCTTTACAATTTTCTACATTGTGTCCAGGGGCACCTGAGTGGAATTCGCACTTGGCGTTCTCATCATAGTTGGGAGGCCTTTGGTCGGGTCTCACCGGAGCCAAAGTTCTCAGCTGAACCAACCCCAAGTCCTTCAACTTCTTCAGCAAGAATGAATAGGTCACAGGTGGCCTATCAAATTGACAATCGGTCATTCTCCCTCGCACCTGATACCCGGCCCTCTGCGGTCTCTGTTGAAATGGTTGTTGTTGTTGTTGCGGTTGTTGCTGTTGCTGTTGTTGATTATCAGCAGGAATAGTTACCGCAGCAGTGTGCTGGTAGTAACGATCCCTGCTCTGCCCCCTCTGAGCATACACTGCACTGGTGTCACCCTCCTTCTTCCTCTGACCATTCCCAAAGGGCTTCTTCGATCCAGACGACGAAGCACTACCCTGAATCTTCCCCAGCTTCAACCAACTTTCAATTCTTTCCCCGACCACCACAATATCAGCAAAATTGGTAATCGGGCATCCCACCATTCTTTCAGCAAAGGTCCCCTGCAGGGTACCCATCAACAGATCTGACATTTCTCTGTCTACCAACGGAGGTTGGACTCAGGCAGCCAGCTCCCTCCACCTCTGTGCATACTCTTTAAACCCTTCATTAGGCTTCTGAGACATACCCTGCAGCTGGGTACGACTAGGAGCCATGTCAGCATTAAACTGGTATTGTTTAAAGAATGCATCACCAAGATCCTGCCAGCTTTTGATGTCAGAAGATTTCAACTTAGTGTACCATTCCAAGGATCCTCCAGACAGACTGTCCTGGAAGAAGTACATCCAAAGCTTCTGGTCCATTGTATAAGCAGAAATCTTTCGGACAAAAGCCTGGAGATGAGTTTCCGGGCAAGAAATCCCATTATACTTGTCAAACGCGGGCGCTTTGAACTTCTGTGGAATCAAAATTCCCTCAACAAGCCCCATATTCGACATGTTAACAAACCCCGGAGTAGCATGACTTTCAAGAGCCCTGATTTTCTCAGCCAACACCTGAATCTCCTTGTTTGGTGGTTGGACACCATATTGCCCAAACTGTTCATTAAGCACGGAGAACTGGTCTTCTTCTCTATCCTCCTCGGCCCCGAAGAAAGGAGGAAACAGGTTATCCTTCAAATTGTTGCCCATCGGACCCGGTCCACCGCCTGTGGCAACACCAAAACCACCAGCATTATTAGTCACTACACCAACAATTGTCCTCTTTCTGAGATCTCCTCCATCCCTAGAACCACCAAGACCGTGGTTGGAGACCCCCTCTAAATTGACACCACTATTAGCAGCTGAAGCCCGCTCGAGCTTCTCCACTTTATCAGCAAGTGCTTTTTGCCCCACGGCAAACCCTTGCATGACATTGATCAGTTCATTTATTTTCTCCTTCAGCTCAAGAATATCTGCGTTGGGTAGATCCATCAGCCTGGGTGTGTTGCGTCTGGTAAAGTACCTGTGTGGACGTGTTACGTGCAAGGGAATGATTCTACGCGCACGAGCAATGATTCCTGAAACAATCAAGCACGTTAGAAACTGACACCTGCAAAATAGAAGACAAGTTATTATGATTCATGCATGAATGTAATGTCTATCTGTAAGACCCCAATTTTGTCCCTAAGATCCCTCATGGCATCATATCATGTCACATCATTGCCTCAAGGATCTTTGTGCACCTTTGCCTCCTTCCCTGTGGGTGGGCTATCTTGTGAGTGTGGTTCTTGATCACCAAGCATGTTTAGCATATGTATATCATTGCTTTTCATTTGTTTACTAACCAAAAGTACAAAAATATGTCATCTAACATTGTTACTTGCAGATGAAGCAACATTAGGTCAAGACAGTCAATGCATCCATTGAGCCATAAATGGTGGCCATTCTTGAGAATTTAGGCACCATGATCATCCATAAGAAGTTCATATGAGTTGTGACATCATTTTGGATCAAGATCTCAAGTGGAAGAGGCTTGGAATTCATCAAAGCATGGCTCAGTCAACCAAAACCCTAGCAAAGTCAATTGTGGTCAACTGTGCATTTAATCAGGGATTTGATGGTGGGAGATGGTTTGAGAGGTCTCATTCATGTCCATACAAGCCTCATATAACATGTCAAACATCCACATTGAAGGATTGGAGGTCAGACAAAAAGTTTCCAAAAATAGTAAATGACCTGTAATTTCAAACTGCCAAAAATGGAAAGGTCTTCTCCTCAAATTTACATCATCAAGAAAGCTTCAAATCAAATTTTGTCCAACATGAAAGTTGAAGATCTTGCTCTCACCTTTCCAAAAAGTCCAAGAACATCCATTTCTCATTTGTGGTTGGCAAGTTATGATCAAATCATTTTCAAGAAAAGTTGAACTTCAAGGAGGCATAACTTTTAAACCAAAAGGCCAATTCATGTGATTCTTTTTTGAGCAAATCCCATTTGACATGAGCTATCATAATCCATCACTACATTTCATCAAAAATCATCACATAAAAAGTCCATTTTTCAAGTGAATCAATTTGAATTTTGGTGGGAAAAAAGGTCATTTTGAAAAGTACACATGTTTTTCACTCCAAACCAATTGCAATGGCCTTAAAACAGAAATTTGGATTTGCTGCAAGTGGAATTTTACTGTTCCATTGGTTACATTTGAAAAAGGGCATTTTTGCCAAATTACATAACATGATCAATTCACTAATCCCTTGCATTTTTGCTAATCATGTTTAACAAGTTGGATTAACAGGTGGTATAAAGTCCTAATTCTAACAGAATTCATAATCAACACTTCACAATCTCAGATCCAAACTCAAAATCTCTCAAATTCTCTCAAACTTTTTTCAACTTTTCCATCGAAATTCTTGATTCCTTTTGCTTGTTCCTTGTGTTAATCATCATTTGCAGGCATGGTGAAGATCGGTTGAAGCAAGATCGTGGATAATTCATGCTGAATCTTGACTGTTGGAACCTTGCACCTCACATGGCAGTTGGAGTTTTCATGAAGATCGAGTATTGTTGAGCTCTTCTGCAGCATTCATTCATCTTCCTCATCATCATAGATTATCTGTTTCACACTTCCAAGCCTTGATTTGCACGAATTCAGCTCTGCATCATCAACAAGGTAAGAATTCGATGCTCCTAATTTGTGAAATAAATGTATGCATCGTGTAGATCTTGGCATGTAGGTCATGTTAAACTTTGAATCGTGCAATTTCATTGAGTTTTGAGGAAGTTATGCTGTTTTGAACCTATGCATGTGAAATTTGTTTTAGCTCGATCCGTTTGTGTTAGCTTGAATTAATTGAAAATGATGCTGGATTGTTGATGTATGAAGTGAGAGGTTTCGATTGATATATGGCTTGATGATTTCTGTGCATGTTGGTTCATGTTGATGATGAACACGATGAGTTTTGTGAAGAACACTAGGGTTTGCTTTCCATATCGCCTTTTGATCCATTCCCCGCGTGGCCTGCATGTTATTTCATGTTTATGCACATGAATTGGTCCACTTGTCATGTTGTGATTGGGGTTGCGTTTCCTTTAATGAAACGCAGCGTTTCATGTGGCGCGCTGATTTCAAATTGTCAGCTTAATTACAAAATTGCCATGCGTTCATTTAAATTCATTTTAATTTCCAAATTTTTATTTCATTTCATGATCAAACTTCAAAAAATCATAGGTGATTCATCTTTAATCCAAATTGAGTGGGAATTTTTGCATTGATCTCCATTTTTCCTCTAGTTTTTTAATAGCATGAGAGCAAAAGTTATGCACGGTTTGTTTTTATTTTGGTCTAATGGTTTTGATCATGTATGCTTTTTGCCTATGCTTTACCATTTTGATTGTGAAATCATGATGCTTGAACCTATGAACATGAAATTTCACATGCATAATCTAGACTCATTCTTGGTCATTTTGGTATATGGTTGGTGATTTTTGCCTTTCTGCATGGTGAGATATGATGTGATCTTTGGAGGTGTGACAATGTATGTCACATCATTTCTTGTTCATGTTCTTGATTTTCTTTGCCATGCCTGTTGAACTTGAATTGATCTAGATTTTTGCATGTTGATACTTATGGATGTTAAGTTTGCTTGTGATTTTTCCTGGAATTTTTGAATGCATTTTCTATTTGTTTGAGAATTTTCCCTATGTTTGACCAATTGTGGACCTTTTGTGAGTCATGATATCATATGATTTGTGAAATTCTTGTGGCTTATTGGGTGGACCTAAAATTTTACATGTGCATTATAGACATCTTGAAGTTTTCCATGGCTTTGATTTGGTTCATTTATCTTATGTCATTTCTGTTTTATGCCTGCTTGAAGTTGATGCTTGATTTGGTGCCTTGTATGAGCTTGTTTGAGCATGCTTGGACTTAGGGATTTTCTTTGACTTGCTTCCACTTATCCAAATGCAATGAATTTTGGTGTGTTGCTCATTCAATGTGTTCTGATTAAGCATGATTTTTCTTGGAATTTATTGAGCCATTTTGTTATTGATATGCTTGTGTTCATTCTGTTTACATCAATGTGATTCCAACTTGCCTAGTTTGACATGTTTTGTTTGTGAAATAAATTTGATGAATAGTTTTGACATGAGACCAATTAGACTTTGTTCTTATTTGATTAATATTGATTTTGATCAATTTTCATGTTCTGTTTTGGTCTATTTCTCCTCCTCTGACCCTAGGCTTTGGCCTAAGGGTTTACTTCTCATGTTTGAGTTTGATTTTCAGGTTAAGAAGCAAATGCTTTTAAGGAGATTAATTCAAGTTGATTGAGTTTGGTTTATTTGATTGTTATGGACTAACTTGATTTGTTTTGTAGGATGCTAGCTCATTTGACTTGAGTTTGTGCTTTGCACATGTGATTGATTGTGTCGACTGTTGGTTCATATCTTGTCTGTTTTGACTTTGTGATTGGTATACTGATTATATTTGATTGATTTCAGGTACCTTAGTTGCTATAGTTCATTGTGAACTTGCTATTGCTTTGCTTGATAGAATTAGCATTGAGGTAGAATCTCTTGTCTCCATGTAGTCTGGAAGACCTGGCTTGTTACTTAGCCAGGCACCTGTCTGAAGTCCTCATTAAGAGGCAATGTTTGTGATTGTTTAACTTTGTCCCCAAGCAGGAAAAGACCTCATATAAGGCAATTGGTAGATAGAAGAGATGTGTAATCCATCTCGTACTATTCTGTGTGTCACTCACCTTGCTCACACCACATGTGTTGATGCATAGTGAGTAAAAACCCAAGATCTATCGAGTCATTAACTTGTGGAGAGAGTTCCAACTTTCTGAACTCCCACACCTTCTGATATTCAATGCTCTCCCTGACCAGGGATAAGAGCAATGAGGCACACCCCTCATATCCTTTCATCTGCTTCACCTTGGCTCTCAATGTCAAGGTTAAGAGCACCATTTACCCTATTCCAGTTGACTTTAAAGTCTAACCCTTGTTTGAGCCTAATTGCTTGGTTATAGTGTATGCTAAATGACTTTGTTTGACTAATTGCTTGGTGCATCTGTACATGTTTGCTTGAATACCTCTGTGCATTTATCATCATTAATTGCTCATTATTGCATGATCATCATTTCATAGCTTTGTGATCCATCTTTGGTTTACCCATTGAGGACAACTGTAAGTCCATTCATTGGCCATTGTTCCTATGATTTGGAAGGGATAAAGTGTAAGACCATTTCATTTGGCCACTTATGTCCATTGCTTCTGTTTGTTTGTTGTATGGGAGGATGCAAGTGTAAGACCATGTTGTTGGCTTTTGTATTCCTATGATCATTTGGAGATTAGAGTAAGCCTAGATAGATTGGCATCTGACATCCATGTTTTGTTTTATCTTTGAGGAGATTGGAGTAAGCCCAGATAGATTGGCATCTGATATCCAGGTTTTGTTTTGTTTTAGGAGGTTGGAGTAAGTCCATTTATTGGCATCTGACATCCCTGTTTGTTTTAGGAGACTGGTGTAAATCCATTTATTGGTATCCGATATCCGCCTTTGTTTGTGAGATTGGTATAAGCCCAGCTATTGGCCTCCGGTATCACCTTGCTTTTTATTTGCTTGCTTGTTTTGTTGCCTCATTCCAAAGGACACACTTGAATCATCTTCTATATGATTTCAAGAGGTGAACTTCTAGGAAGTTTTACACTCCTCCATCCACATCCTTTTTGTTTCAAAATCCCTTTTCACTTGTTGACTTTTAAAACTTGTAAATACATGTTGTGCAAACATTCTCATCTCTTTTCAAATTAGAAACCTGGACCCTAAGTCCTTGACTTTTCAAACTTTACCTTTCATAACACTTCTTTGAATTGAACTCTAATCATACCTTGACCATATTTTGTGAATACTCATAATCAATTAACTTCACCCATTCAATTGTTTTGGCTTTGTCAATCGTTGATATGTTTTCATACATTAGCCATAGGTTTCAATTACCATAGTGGTTGATGTAAATCTTACCTTATCCTTAGTGAGTTGATTGTAAGTCTTCCATACTTATTATAGGGTTAACCCCTCACTAGTATGTTGAAGCCATCCTCGCATGGTGGATTGTTGGTATTGGTTGAGTTTTCTCCCATTGGTAATGAAAAGCCTTAGAGCTTGTGTTTTAAAATGAACTCACTAATTTTTGGAAATCTTTTAGCCGAACTACGGCGTTTTGATCCTTACCTTTCATGGAAGGTACGTAGGCAACGGGTTCATCCGTTCAAACACAAAAATAATAAAATTGTACATTCTTTTCTCATCTTCCCATTCATGTTTGCACAATATGTCATAAACAAATAAACTTTTTCTTATACAACAAGTGTGAAAAGGGCTCCCTAGGAGTACCTAGGACGTTTTGGGTGCCTAACACCTTCCCATTGCGTAATTTACCCCTTACCCAGACTCTCTGATCTTTTTATTAGTTTTCTACGTGTAAAACTTCTTAGGCTTTTGTTTGCTTTTTAGCCATTCCTTAGGATAAATAAAAGTGCGGTGGCGACTCGATTCTTTGTATGCTTTGCTTATGGTTTAATCAATAAATCATATAGCGACGAATACACCGCTACACTATTCATATGAGGAACACTCTGTCTTTCGATCCTGGTTTCATCAAGACAGATAATAATTTGACAGCAACATTCTGACATTCATCATTTGATTTTGCCATATAGAGCAGAGATATATGATTTAGAAAAGATATCACCCAACCATGTGTGTGTGATGTGAGTGAAGCAATGGCAAAGCAAATAAATCTTGAAGATCAATCACTGAATGAAAATAACCACTGTATACCAAAAGTGCACAATATGTGCGAGAGTCATACACCAAGTCTGATACAAATCACATACAATTTTCCAGAATCAGAAAGAAAATACAAGCAAGTGAATTCCGTCAACAGGCCTGACGGTAATCCAACACAAATGAGAAAGGTCTACACTGAAGAAAGTCCCACAGAGGGCTCTGTGTCATCAACCATCTTGGTAAACTTCACCGCGAACCTAAGCTCAGTGTTCTCCTGCTGCAATCTCCCTCTCTTCTTCTGGTGAATCTTCATCTGTCTGAAGTAATGATCCCTCTCAGCAATGTAGTGATCTCTCTCGGCAATGATCTTCGCTTTCTCAGCTTCCCATTCTGTAGCAAGGACTTTGGCTCTGGCATCTCTCTGATCCCTCACAAGGATTTGTCTCCTCTTCTCATCTTCGATGACCTGCGAAGCTCTAGCCAACCTCTCCTTGGTGATGTCGTGCTCCTTTGTAGACGACTCCAATGCTTGGCTGATCTTGCGGTAATAGGCAGTGTCTATCTCAAAGCGCTTCACCTCCATGGCATGTTTCTTATCCTGGTCTTCTATTCTCCCTTTGATTTCCTGATTAGCCCTCTGAATTCTAGCAACACTCATCTCCAACTCAGTCTTCTTTGCTTGCAGCTGATCTCTAGCTTTCTTCATCTCAAGGAACTCTTCTATGCTGATAGAAGAACGTGGCCCCTCAATCAAAGGACACCAAGGATCACCCACAGGAAATGGTAGACGTGTGAGCTCAATCCTCTTTCTAAGCCAATCATCAAACGGAGGAAAAGACCTGCTATTAACCTTGCCAAAAGGAACCTTGCCCTTTCTCTGAATGCCACGCCACTCCTCAGACACTTGCCTCAACCTTGTCTGATTGCCCTCAATTGGGAAATAAAAAGACTCCTGAATCTCTCGTCCAAGAGGAGGACCCTCCACAGCAAATCCCATCTGTCTCCTAAGAAGCACCGGGTTGTAATTAATGCAACCTTGAACTCCTATAAGAGGTACATTGGGAAGACTTCCACAACTGTAAATGAAATCTCGTCCAGCCATACCGTTGTGAGTCCAAGCTATGTCATTGGCTCGCAAACCCATCAGTCTGATTGACCATTTGACAGTAGGATCAAGAAAGGCAAAGGCACCTCTGGAAGGCAAATATCCCATGAACCATTTGTACAACAGCTGAGCACAACATCGGATCAATCCCCCACGCCGCTTCTCATTCCGATTATGGACCGAGTAGTACACATCCCCAACCAAGGTAGGAATAGAATTCCTCTACATAAACAACCTGATAGCATTAATGTCCACAAAGTTCTTTTGATTAGGAAACAGGATGGTCCCATAAATGCTCACAGCAATCAAAGCACAGACGGTCCTCCAATTACCCAAAACAGCATGCTCCATGGCTTTAGCCTCCAAGAAACTCAGATGAAAACCAGGCAACTTTCCCTTCTCCTTCAAACCCCCCTTAATCATCTCTGGGCTCAAATAAAGAGCATGAGAAATCTCAGCAACATCAGGCTCCCCCTTAGTGGCATAGAAAGGAATCTGATCTCTGATCTGAAGACCCAGGATGCTGGCATAGTCCTCCATCAAAGGCCCCAATAGGTAATCCGGGAACACAAAGCATCTCAAACCCGGGTCATAAAACTGGAGAAGAGTATGGATGGCACTCCTATCACTGTCTGTGAGCCTGAAAACCAACTTCAGGATACCACCATAAGTCTCACGGAACATCCCCACATGGTCAGGTGTAATCAATGCTATCATTCCTTCAACACACCAATCTCTGGGTCAAAGAAGCTGTATACAACATCGTCTTTCAAACCGGTCCTCATGTCTGGAACAAAGAAGTCTCTCAACCAGGATCTCGATCAAGAATGTCCCCTGCATATGGATAAACATGAGTTAGATGCAGATAAATGCAAAATGTGAATGATACTGATGTATGAATGCAATGCACTGTGCCATCCTCCAAGTCATCTGAACATCCACTGCACTGAGTTACGGCCTCTGAACTGATCACAACCATCTGAGGGAATATATAACCACAAATCCGACTTGAGGTTTCGAAATAAATGGAACGGAGGATATATCATCATCATCACCAGAAAGTCCTCTGAACAGATAACCACAGGACCCTCTGAACCAGCCCAGGGAATCCTGAAATAAACGGATCCCCACTGATAAATACCACGGACAGAACTCCGACGTCTCGGAAATAAATCCATAAATCTGGCTTATAAATAAGACTCTGATCAATAACTAAACCATTAGTCACCATCAAAGTCACCATCAGAACATGCATCTGTAAGAATCAACCCTCCCCTCACAGGTGAATTCTAATCAGGTCATCCTAAGGCGGATAATGGTCTCGACAATCGGGCAAAGATACTCAACGGGTTTGCCCTTTCGGGTGTGCCGTTGTAGCTCTCTTAAGATCATCTAAACCAAAGATCCGGGAAAGAACGGTCACCGAAGTCAACAGCCCAGATGAGGTAACTCAACCAAAGTGGATACTCCACAAAGGAAGAGCTCTCTCAAAAGAACCTCGTCCGACTTGTGGTATGTCACGTCGCCAAAAACATGTTGACCTAACATGAAAGGCAACATGAGACCACGCTAATCCTAGGTGTATACTCGGGCCTGGGTTTTAGCCCCACTCAGAACAACCCCCCCAAATCAGAGGAACCAACCTGTAGAGAATCAGCACAATGATAACATGATGCATGCAAACATATATGCAAATATTCACAGTATAATAATCATAAATGCAACAAATAAAACATCAAAAGCAACCTAAACTATCCTAGAGAGCGCTAGGAGTGACTCGCTTAGGGAAGATGGACCAGCAAGAGGTCAACTTCCTTATATCCCCAACAGAGTCGCCAGTTGTCGCATCCGCGAAAAACAACCGGCGGGAAAAAACAAAACAAACAGAGCCGCCACCATGCGTTATTTATCCCAAAAAGGGAAAGGAAACGCTCGAAGTAAACCTGGAAAGGAATGGTCTTACGACCGGAGATTACAGGGTACGGGAGTCGGTTACGCAAGGGGAAGGTATTAGCACCCCTTATGTCCGTCGTACTCGACGGGATCCACGCTCAAAAGAAAAGAATAAGGTTGCTAGATAACTGCTCAAAAGAATGCACACACACTGGAATAAACAGGCGGGAGAGGATGGAGGAAGAGGACTCGGCAGGATATCGCATCCTGGGCCTACGTAGTTTGTCAGACACAAACATCAGAGTCGACGTAGTTCGGGGAAATGGGAAACGGGCTCGCTAGGATATCGCATCCTATGCCTACGTATCTCATCTGGAATGAGAATCAGAGCTACCGTAGTTCGGCTAACGCACGCCGAAACAAAACACACGCACAGACGCTGAGACGTCATGTCATACGGTGAACTGGACTTTTTTGTGGTTTTAATCGCAATGTCGCGGTTAGCAAGAGTCGCCACCGACTTTTCTTTTATCCAATAAGGAAAGGTGGAAAAGAACAGGAAAGACCTTAATTTAGATTTTGGGTTCGGGAGGTACATTATACAAAGGGAAGGTGTTAGCACCCTTTGTATCCATGGTTATCCATGGGCTCTTAATTGCTCGATCACTTATATTATTTTTGTCTAAAAAAAAGTGTTTGTGAATTGTTTAGAAAAATTGTTTTGAAAAGAGAATTTAACTTTGTAATGATTCTTGTATGAATGTATACAAAGTGATTATCTCGTTTAGTTTTGAAAATTGTTTAGAAAAATATAACTCGGTAATGATTCTAGTATGAATGTATACCAAGTGGTGATTTTCTGAAGGTATTTTGAAAGGTGTGAGGTGTGAAAAAATGTTTTAGGTTGTGAGCCAGCAATTAAGAGTTATACCGACCCAAGGTCTTTATGAGTATTTCCTATCCTTATGAGGGTAAAACTGTCCTTATTATTGAGAAATAAGTAGTTTTATCCTTTGGATGTAAAAGGGTCATCGTAGGGTCATCGCTTGGTCATTGAAGGCAACAGTTATGAGGATACCTTAGCATTCGAAGGGACTATCATCATTTAGCCGTAGGCAACATCGGAGGGTCATCGAGGGACAAAGTTGTATACTCGAAGGCAACATCCGAGGGACTATAATTTATTTTATGATGATTTAACCGAAGGGTCTTTGCTAAGGGTATCCCCACGTTCGCGGGACATGACCGTAATATCGTAATCATAAGGCAACAAAGAGAGGTCCAAGATCACTTATTCAAAGGCAAAGTTTTACAATTAATTATATAATTAGGATGAAACTCCACATTAAAATTATTAAAAATAATATATTAAAAAATTAATACATTAGAAATTAATACATTAAAAATTAATTTAGGGTGAAACTCCACAAGGGTATCCCACAAATAAAGTGGAATACCTAGCCAATAACCTTTTCCTGGGATATGTGAACCTTTACAAAACTCAAAAAAAGAAACATGTCAGAACACCAAATCAGGGTGCAATCGAAGATTACACCGGAGAAATATCACAACAATAAATAGGATAGGATAAATAATGCATGGCTATGATAAAAACATAAAAAAAAACAGACTAGAAGAATCAGGTACTGTCTCGTTCGCCTCTGCCTCGCCTAGCGAAGGCCACGGATTTTGAATTTGAAAACAGCCCCATGTTAGGAACTTTGAATTTTATGGCATTTTATCACAGGAATAACATGGTCAAACATTCAGGGTATTCAGGCATATTTAAATTCCCATACGAAAGCAAATTATATATCAACATTTAATCATGATGCATTATATATGTAGATATGGCCAATTGAAAGTATAAACAATAGAGATACGCAAACCTGTTTGCCAATTCAAGGTTGAAGGGATTGACCACTTGTAGTATCGGAATAAGTTAGGCAGCGGGAATTGGACGGCGATGGCTTCGGTGCAGATGGGCTGCCTTCAGGGTTTCTTTACTCTGAATTCTCCGGGTAGGCAGGGTTCCTATGCCAAAGTTTCTATCCGTCCTTCTCTGTTCTCTCTCTTTCTTTTTCCTCAAGGTTTTGTTCCAAGGAAACCTCAGAGTGTTTTGCTTCTCTTCCTTCTTTCTCCAGTAAATCTCCCAGTGTAAACTCCAAGTGTAACTCCCCTACTGAAACTTCAGTATTTATAGACTAATTTCGTGGGTAATGGGCTTGGAATGAGGGAGACCCAAGTCCAAAATAATTTGTTATATTTTATTTATTGATTTATTTTAATTATTTAATTAATTAATTAATTAATTAATTAATTAAATTTGTTTTTTTTTGTTTTTTTTTTTTTTAGGAAAAATGATGGGTAATTTTTGGGGTATGACAGCTGCCCCTGTTCAATATTCTTGAACCGAGAGAGTTAGGATGGCGTGTATACGCCATTCGTGGTCTGGAGGTGGAAGATTATTGAACACTAGAATGCCCCAAAAATTTGCACTTGAGAATCGACAGTTGGTCTTGATGGAGATGGGCTTAAAGATGCCATCCGGGAGGTTTGATGACGAAAGCTTCAGATCGCGCCGTATATTAGGCCAATTTGAAGACATGGGTGCCACACTGGGTCGTACGTTAGACCGTATAATGAGTCATCCATTAGGCTGCCGACTTCGCTGGGGAGTCGGAGTGTGTCATATGTTGTTGGGGATAAAGGATCAGAATGGACCATACGCTAGATCGTATCTGAGTTGCAGAATGAGCCGTACGTTAGGCTGAATCTGATGACGAAAGGGGTAGTCGTACGTTAGACTACACTTCAGAAATGTACCGTATGAAAGGGGTAGTCGTACGTTAGACTACACTTCAGAAATGTACCGTACGTTAGGTAGCATCTGAGGGTTGTAAGATCCAAACGGGTCGTACGTTAGACCGCGTTGGGGTTGTTGAAGTTCAGAATGGATCGTACGTTAGATCGTATCCGAGTTGTAGAATGAGCCGTCCGTTAGGCTGCATCTGAAAAAGAAAGTAGTCATACGCTAGACTACACCCCTGAATGTACCGTACGCTAGGCAGCATCTGAGGATTTGAAGGTCCAAATGGGTCGTACGTTAGACCGCATTGGAGTTGCTGGAGTTCAGAATGGATCGTACGCTAGATCGTATCTGAGTTGCAGAATGAGCCGTACGTTAGGCTGTATCCGAAGAAGAAAGTAGTCGTACGCTAGACTACACCCCTGAATGTACCGTACGCTAGGCAGCATCTGAGGATTTGAAGGTCCAAATGGGTCGTACGTTAGACCGCATTGGAGTTGCTGAAGAAGTCATATGTTGGGCTGAATCAGAATGAACCGTACGTTAGGCTGTATCTGATAACCTGTATATGTTGTACTTGCAATAAATGTCTGAGATGGGCTTAAAGATGCCATCGTTAGGAGGATATCGAAGTGTTGTCAGAATGAATGTTCCCATGAACTGTATTTGAAATATGTATCTGAATCTTGAATGTGATTGATAAAGGTGTCTGTCTGAATGAACCTTCTACTTTGACTATATCAGGAGGATAATTAACCTGCAAAGAAAAAGTTAGCTTCATGCTATGTCATGATGCATGAGATGTTTCGTGTTATGCTAAAATAAATGTGAATGTTGTATGCATGCGTATGCTGTGAAAGGATGTAATGAATGAGTTATGCGTATGAGAAGTTCTGCTTGGGGACTCTACTGGGGAAAATAAATCCCCATCTACTGATTTGAGACATTTGTGTCGATGACCCTTTCTCGGCTGGGGATGCTTGATTTCTGTCTGATGGTGGAAATATTCCACAGATCTTGGCTGAGGATGGATGAGATGATCAATCTGTCTGATGATGCCGACCTCTGTTGGGGAGTAACTGGCTGTGCCGGGGAATACTGCTAATTTCTTCTGAGGAATAACAGACTTGCTGGGGGAATAGAATTGGTAGCGGATTCATTGGAAGCATGGTTAGACCTTCTCCTCGATCCTGAAGTCGGGTAGTAATTGCTATTGCTATTCTATGCATGTATTTTGGTAAACATTTATCATATTCAAATGCACATATTAATTCAAATTAAATCAATGGACATTTACGCAACCAAAACAAAAAAGTAAAAACAAAAGCATCTTTTTTTTGAAAGAGGGTTGTATTGATTTTGAAAGGAGGCCTATAAACAGGCAATTTGTGTACAAGGAGACAGAAATCCTAGTAAGAGGAAATTGTCGAAAACAAAGAGAAAGCTATGTGGAAGAAGTCCTATTGATTTTAAGCCTACTACTGTCATTATGTCTTCGAGCATCTCATCCCTTGCTGTCGGATAGAAGTGATTGGCTTGGTCAGTCCCTCGAACTTGGATGAAAGTTGACTGAGAACGGGCCATAGTCATACGCTTTAATCCCTAATTTTTGCCTGGACCGCCTTTTCAGGTTTTCAGTCCACCAGGATACCCTTTTTTGCCCAAGCCGCCTTTTCAGGTTTTCGACTTGCCGGGTGTACATTTTTTTTTATATATCCCTAATTTTTGCCCGAACCCTTTTGGTTCGCCGGGATGCCCTTACTTTTGCCTAGATACGTCGATCTAGCGGGTCTCTTTTATGCGTAGTATTTTTTAACTATGTCCGCGTTCACGGGATGTGGGAAGTCTTCACCATCCATAGTAGCGAGTATCATGGCTCCACCAGAGAATACCTTCTTAACCACAAATGGCCCTTCGTATGTGGGAGTCCATTTGCCTCTGGGATCACCTTGTGGTAGAATGATACACTTGATCACCAAGTCGCCAAGTTGGTACACCTGTCTCTTAACTCTTTTGTTAAATGCCTGGGTCATGCATTTCTGATATATCTGCCCGTGACATACAGCCGCAAGTCTCTTCTCATCAATCAGATTTATCTGATCGAGTCGAGTCTGAATCCATTCATCTTCATCTAAGCCCGCCTCTTTCATGATTCTTAGAGAGGGAATCTGAACTTCCACTAGTAAGATGGCTTCCATTCCATAGACTAAAGAGAACGGAGTTGCCCCTGTCGTAGTGCGCACTGAAGTGCGATAACCGTAAAGAGTAAAGGGTAACATCTCATGCCAGTCTTTGTATGTTACTGTCATTTCTTGCATGACCTTCTTGATATTGTTAGCAGTCCCCACGGCGCCGTTCATCTTTGGCCGGTACGGAGAAGAGTTATGGTGTTTTATTTTGAACTGCGTGCAGAGTTCAGTAATCATCTTGTTGTTCAAATTAGTACCATTGTCAGTGATAACTCTTTCAGGAGACAGCAGGTTTCTCAAATAGGTATTTGATAGAATCCATCTTAGAAGTCAATAAGGTGGTATGATTCAACATATACTGTCTTAGTCGGCGAGCAGCCCAGGCCAAAGCACAGCAAGCTTTCTCGGGCTGTGAGTATCTTGTTTCACAGTCGGTACCTTTTGCTAAGGCAGTATATGGCATGCTCTTTTCGACCAGACTCGTCATGTTGCCCCAACACACCTCATTGAATTTTCTAACACGGTCAAATACGTAATTAAAGGTCTTCCTTCAACTAGTGGCATCGGAACTGGAGGTTCTTGGCGATATTTCCTGATTTTGTCATAAGCTTCTTGGCATTCATCATTCCATACCATCTCTTGATTTTGTCTCAGTAATTTGAAGATGGGTTTGCAGGTAGCAGTCAAGTGTGGAATGAATCGGGCAATGTAATTCGAGTGCCCCAAGAAACCTCTGACTTCTTTCTTGTTTATTTCAGTACCCAGATTTACAATTTCAATTGATTCCTCATGCGGTTGTATAGTCTTTTCTTCTTGCAGTAGTCGGGCAAGTTCTCCAGGGACTTCACAATCTTCCTCGCTTCCATCCTCGGCTTGGTAGATCGGATTTTCAAAGTCATAATGAACAGTAGCAGAGTCATTACCAACAGGATCCAGAGTGGATATGGATCGGCAAATTGTTACGTGAGTGTGTGCAAGAAACATAGCTTGTTTGAAAAATGACAGGAAAGATAAAGAGCGCAATATTTGAATGCAAAAAGTCCATTGATCTATTGAATATGAATATGCTTATGAAAATGACAAACCCCTAACAAATTAGCCATTGTGCCTCGGGCATAGACACAATGCTTTAAGAAGTTTGATTGTAAAAGAAAATTAAAATTTGCAATTCTAGAATAAACAATAACAATTACTCCTGACTAAAGGAAATCGGGATAATGTCTTCAGTCTTCCAATTGTTGAGTCCGTCACCAATTGTTGGGAAAATCCAGCTATCCAAGTCGCAATCACTATCAGCATCTTCCATAGCATTAATCTGATTTTTGACTATCTTTCCAGAGTTAAACCCCAGGCCAGCTTTATCAGACTTGTACGGTACATTGATCAGTTGACCCCAACCAGCACGATCACCATTTTCAATCGCGGCTTGAGCATCTTTCAGAGAGATCATGACAGGGGGAGCACGAACAACCTTGGGCACAAGGGGAGTTGGCTTAAGGACAGGACTGGGTGGAGGAACCACTTCAAATGACTGAGAAGGAGTCTCAAAGAATTCACCATCCATCTCAACGTATTTGAAGGCTTGCACACTACTGACAATATACTCTTCTTCTCCACATACAGTGACAACCATGCCTGCTATTGGATACTTCAGCTTTTGATGAAGCGACGAAGCTACCGCACCTGCCCCATGGATCCAAGGGCGCCCCAACAAGCAGGAGTAGGCGGGACGAATGTCCATCACGTGAAAGGTAGTGTTGAAGACTTGAGGTCCTATCTTGATAGGGAGAACCACTTCACCATAGACAACACTCTTCGCACCATCGTAAGCACGCACCACAACATCACTAGGTTTCAGTTCAATGCCTTTGTAGTCAAATTTATCGAGTACAGCTTTCGGGAGCACATTCAAGGAAGAGCCGTTGTCGATCAACACGTGAGCCAGGGTGATCCCCTCACACTCGATGGAGATATGCAGAGCTTTATTGTGATTCTTTCCTGCTGGCGTCAGGTCAGCATCGAAAAAGCCTAGGCCATTGTCAACAGTCAAATTAGCAACATAATGTTTGAATTGATCGACGGATGTTTCTTGAGGCACATGAGCGGTCTTCAAGAATTTCATCAATGCATTGGCATGGGATTCAGAGGATAACAACAAGGACAACATTGAGATTTTAGACGGAGTATGCCCCAATTGTTCCACTACATCAAAATCGCTCTTACGGATGATTTTCAACATCTCTTCCATTTCCTGTTTGGCAACATCTTCAGAAGTAACTTCGACCGATGTCTCTGACTGAGGAGGATTGACTGGTCTTTTTCCTCGAATTTCGGGAGCGGGAGGTGAGATTTCTGGGGAGTAGATCCTTCCACTTCGAGTAACTTTACTAGTCCCCACAATATCATTAGGATTAGCAGAACTACCAACTTGCTTTATGCCATGGATGTAAACGTCGCCTCCATAGTTCCACGGAATAGCTTTGCTGGAGGAATATGGCACGGGGCCAGGTGCGGTAATAATCAGGGGAGCCACTTTGGGCTCAGCGGTAATCTTCACAGGCACTCTAGTAGCGGTAATCTTCACTGGAGCTTTGGACCTAGCAATCACAGATACCTCTTCAATAGAGTTGTCCACCTTAGGAACCCTTTCAAATAGAATTGTACGATCATCCATCAGCCGTTGAATGCCGTTCTTCAACTTCAAACAATCATTGGGTCGGAGTACACAGAGATCGCAATCTTCAGCACAACCTGGAAATAAACCAGCTTGCAATAAATTCTTCTTAACGATCAGGAGAGGAGATGCTAAATCAGCAACGTCAGTAACGTGAGAATTGTCGTCCACAACATTAACATTCTGGTCATGATTAGGCATAGGTGCTGTGATGACATTGGGGGTCGCCGGAGGATCAAATTCAATTTCTCCAGCGTCGATCATATCCTGAATCTTGTTCTTCAACAACCAGCAATCATTCGTATCATGCCCGGGGCTATCGGAGTGATAGGCACACCTGGCGTTGGGATTATAACGAGGAGAAGTAGTGTTGGGATTTGCAGGAGGGCCTCTGAGGGTAATCAAATTGGCCTTTAACATACTCTGCAGTGCTTGGGTTAAAGTCATATTGATCTTGGTAAACTGTCTTCTCGACCTGTCTTGTCTGTGTTGGAAGTTCTGAGATGGCGGTGCGGCAATTGTAACTGCCCCAATAGTATGGTCACGATTCTTCTTGTTATGCTTCCTCTCACTGTACACAGCATTTGATTCATTCTTTCCCTGATAGGACTTTTTGATGCTTGCAGAAGTAGCTGCCTGTATCTTTCCACTTCGAATGCCGCTTTCAACCCGTTCACCTGTCAAGATAAGTTCAGTGAAACCTGACGAGGAACTTCCCAGTAGATGGTTGTAGAATGGGCCAGTCAGTGTACCCATGAACATGTCCACTAACTCTCGATCAGTCATAGGGGGTTTGACTCTGCCAGCCAAATCTCTCCACTTTTGAGCATATTCTTTGAAACTTTCTTTAGAGCCCATAGTCATATTTTGTAGCTGTAGCCGAGTAGGCGCTAACTCAGAATTATACTGGTAGTGCTTGTAGAAAGCTGTTGCTAAATCAGTCCATGTGCGGATGTTAGAGCTCTCAAGCTGATAATACCACTCTAACTGTGTGCCAGACAGACTCTCTTGGAAGAAATGGATCCACAGTTTCTTATCAGTAGTGTGCGGCTGAATCTTTCTCACATAAGCCCTTAGATGCATCTGAGGACAAGAGGCACCATCATACTTAGTGAAAATGGGAACCTTGAATTTGCGGGGAATGACCACATCAGAGACCAGACCCAAGTTTTCGAAATCCAGACCGGGCACTTTCTGCCCCTCCATAGCTAGCATACGTTCTTCCAGCAACTTGTACTTATCATCCTTCGGAGAGTACTGTTCATGTTCATAATCTTCATCGTCGTCCTCAGAATTGACGAGATTAGGATTCTCATCTTCCGAATCATTCTCGGTCTCTTCTTCTGAATCCTTCGGAATTCTAATCTTGACTCCTGTAACCTGTCCCTTAAGCCTTCTCCCCGGGTTGATGTAACCCACAGGCTTCTGGTCCTTCTTCTTCTCCATCAAAAGAGCTTTCAGTTCTTCCTGCCCCTTAGATAAGCTCAGCATCATTTCCTGGAATTGAGCATTCTGGGCCTGGAGATCTTTGACAGTTTGTTCGAGAGCCATTGTTCAATCTGTTTGAATCTGCTGGAATCTGTTTGATAGGAAAATCGTGAGAACACTGATCCTTTAGAATACCTGTTATGCGATGCAATGCAATGTATGAAATGTTTTCAAGGACTTTCGGGATTTAACTTTGCATAAACTAACAAAAAGAGCTTTTTTTTTTCTTTTCTCTTTTGTTTTTGCTTTTGTTTTTGTCTTTTCTGTTTTTTTTTTTTAGCTGAGTTAAATCCCTAAATCCTTGAAATGGTTAGTACAATGCCATGATGTTATGATGTTATGTTGTTATGATGTCATGTTGTTAGATAAATAACAAGCACAAGCAAGTCACACAACAATCATTCCTAGGTTTTAAGGCTTGCGTGAGTTCCATAGGTAAATACCCTCCCCACTGAAGTTTGGTTGGTTCAACCTGTCTTAGAATAGTAACCGGGTTCTAGAAGGATCTCAAATCATTGACCTTTCCTTAAGTCCACTTCAGTGCAACACCAAGTGGTTGACCGAAGCTTCCCTAAAGTCCAATCTCAAAGAGTGTAGTATCGAGTCTCAACCAACTCCAGTCGGAACCGAAGCCAGTTATCTCACTACTTTCTAATGGCCAGGATGATTCAATTAGGGTTCTAAAGGTCTGGTTAATGCTTTTATGACACCACGCGAATGCCAAATATTTCCTCAACTAACATGAGGAACATCAGGACATCCAAAGTGCCACATTAACCGTAGCCATCATTTTGACCATTCCAGTATACGCCGGACAGTCGCGATGATCTCTTGCTACTTACCTAAGGTACACTAGATCCGGGTGTAGGATCTTTCACTCAAGCATAACATACCCAAGCAATCCCTTAAAAATAAATCAGACAAATTGAATAAGTGATCTTGTTTTTAAGGTAACCTCTCTTTTTAAGGGTCCCCAGCAGAGTCGCCAGTTCTGTCATACGGTGAACTGGACTTTTTTGTGGTTTTAATCGCAATGTCGCGGTTAGCAAGAGTCGCCACCGACTTTTCTTTTATCCAATAAGGAAAGGTGGAAAAGAACAGGAAAGACCTTAATTTAGATTTTGGGTTCGGGAGGTACATTATACAAAGGGAAGGTGTTAGCACCCTTTGTATCCATGGTTATCCATGGGCTCTTAATTGCTCGATCACTTATATTATTTTTGTCTAAAAAAAGTGTTTGTGAATTGTTTAGAAAAATTGTTTTGAAAAGAGAATTTAACTTTGTAATGATTCTTGTATGAATGTATACAAAGTGATTATCTCGTTTAGTTTTGAAAATTGTTTAGAAAAATATAACTCGGTAATGATTCTAGTATGAATGTATACCAAGTGGTGATTTTCTGAAGGTATTTTGAAAGGTGTGAGGTGTGAAAAAATGTTTTAGGTTGTGAGCCAGCAATTAAGAGTTATACCGACCCAAGGTCTTTATGAGTATTTCCTATCCTTATGAGGGTAAAACTGTCCTTATTATTGAGAAATAAGTAGTTTTATCCTTTGGATGTAAAAGGGTCATCGTAGGGTCATCGCTTGGTCATTGAAGGCAACAGTTATGAGGATACCTTAGCATTCGAAGGGACTATCATCATTTAGCCGTAGGCAACATCGGAGGGTCATCGAGGGACAAAGTTGTATACTCGAAGGCAACATCCGAGGGACTATAATTTATTTTATGATGATTTAACCGAAGGGTCTTTGCTAAGGGTATCCCCACGTTCGCGGGACATGACCGTAATATCGTAATCATAAGGCAACAAAGAGAGGTCCAAGATCACTTATTCAAAGGCAAAGTTTTACAATTAATTATATAATTAGGATGAAACTCCACATTAAAATTATTAAAAATAATATATTAAAAAATTAATACATTAGAAATTAATACATTAAAAATTAATTTAGGGTGAAACTCCACAAGGGTATCCCACAAATAAAGTGGAATACCTAGCCAATAACCTTTTCCTGGGATATGTGAACCTTTACAAAACTCAAAAAAAGAAACATGTCAGAACACCAAATCAGGGTGCAATCGAAGATTACACCGGAGAAATATCACAACAATAAATAGGATAGGATAAATAATGCATGGCTATGATAAAAACATAAAAAAAAACAGACTAGAAGAATCAGGTACTGTCTCGTTCGCCTCTGCCTCGCCTAGCGAAGGCCACGGATTTTGAATTTGAAAACAGCCCCATGTTAGGAACTTTGAATTTTATGGCATTTTATCACAGGAATAACATGGTCAAACATTCAGGGTATTCAGGCATATTTAAATTCCCATACGAAAGCAAATTATATATCAACATTTAATCATGATGCATTATATATGTAGATATGGCCAATTGAAAGTATAAACAATAGAGATACGCAAACCTGTTTGCCAATTCAAGGTTGAAGGGATTGACCACTTGTAGTATCGGAATAAGTTAGGCAGCGGGAATTGGACGGCGATGGCTTCGGTGCAGATGGGCTGCCTTCAGGGTTTCTTTACTCTGAATTCTCCGGGTAGGCAGGGTTCCTATGCCAAAGTTTCTATCCGTCCTTCTCTGTTCTCTCTCTTTCTTTTTCCTCAAGGTTTTGTTCCAAGGAAACCTCAGAGTGTTTTGCTTCTCTTCCTTCTTTCTCCAGTAAATCTCCCAGTGTAAACTCCAAGTGTAACTCCCCTACTGAAACTTCAGTATTTATAGACTAATTTCGTGGGTAATGGGCTTGGAATGAGGGAGACCCAAGTCCAAAATAATTTGTTATATTTTATTTATTTATTTATTTTAATTATTTAATTAATTAATTAATTAATTAATTAATTAATTTTTGTTTTTTTTTGTTTTTTTTTTTTTTGTTTTTTTTTGTTTTTTTTTTTTAGGAAAAATGATGGGTAATTTTTGGGGTATGACACGTCAAAACAAACACACAACTGGAATCGGGATGCCAATCGTTGGTCTTACGTCCAACTCCGAACAACAAACACAAACAAGGAAACTGAATGCCAATCGCTGGACTTACATCAGACTCCACACACAACAAACAAACGCACACAGGAAACCGAATGCCAATTGCTGGACTTACATCAGACTCCAAACACAAACACAAACAAGGAAACCGAATGCCAATCGCTGGACTTACATCAGACTCCAAGCAAACAAGAGGTTAACCGAACGCTGAGTCGTCAAAAGCAACAAAAAAGTTGAACAAACAAGCTAACAGGGAGTCTGGTACTCGAGCCTGCTAGCTGTCAAGCAAACACACACAAAAAGGGAAAGGGTGCCCGGAGAGATCTCGCACGATCTCCTACCTACGTACCTCATCTGGTATGAGGATCAGGGCAACGTAGTTCCCATGAACAGGGAAAGAACTTCTAACCTAACCAGAGACTGGGAAATGACAAACTAGAAGGGAGCCTAACTCGAGCCTAATAGTTATCATGTAAATCCATCATGGTCCTAGGTTAAGGTTTCTATCTAACTTGCACAGGGAGCAAGCTATCCTAAAAAGCACAGTCAAACAACACAAGCACAATAAACAATCACACGCACTATATGCAATCAATTGGGCTCATACAAGGTTAGGCTGCAAAAGCAAGCCAACTGGAACGGGGTGTGGTTAGCTCTTAACCCTAACATTGAGAGTTAGGGTGAAGCAGATGAAATGGGAAGTGAGGATAAGACCTCATAGCTCTTATCCCTGGCCTGGGAGAGCTTCAGACAAATGAAAGTGTGGGAGTTCAGAATGTAGGAACTCTTCTCCACGGATGACTGACACAACATAGATCTTGGGCTATTATCCACAATGCATCAACACAAGGTATGTGAGCAAAGTGAATGACACACTGAGTAGCAGGAGATGGATTGCACATCTCTTTTATCTTCCAATTGCCTCTTAAGAGGTCTTTACCTGCTTGACACAAAACTAAACATTCACAAGCATTGCCTCTTAAGGAGGGTTTCAGACAGGTGCCTGCCCACATAACAGGACAGGTCTTCCAGACTACATGAAGTCAAAGGAGTTATACCTCAGTGGTTAAACAACCAAGCAAAGCAAAGTTCAAAGTGAACTTAAAGCGACTAATGTACCTGTGGAAACATCAAACAAATCAGTACAAAGTTCAGACAATCAAACAACAGTCAATAAGCAACAAACAATCCCAATGTACACAATGTGTAAGCCAAAAGTCAAACTCAAATGAGTTAACATCAACCTACAAAACACACAAAGATTAGTAATCAAAGGCAAATATTAATGCTCAAATGATGGAGCATCAACAACTATGGAACTTGGATGTTCAACCTGAAATCAAAGCTCAAATGTGAGAGGCAAACCACTAGGTCAAAGCCTAGGGTCAAAGATAGAGAAAAAATCCAAAACAGAAGCTGAAAATTAACATGAATCAACTTCAAACACATCTTGAAACAATCCAAAATGTTTCACATCAATATCATATACCAAAAGCATTTCATGATCAATTGAAGTTCAAGGCAATTTTAAAGCCAAAATGTGATCAACCAGAATGAAAAATCTCAATTAAATCAGAAATGATCCAAAAATTCCAAGAAAATTCATGAGCAATCACAACATTCATATCAAGCATCACACAAATAATCAGGACAATTGGAGATCATTTGGCATGGCAAACACATCACATGAGTTGAACAAGCAAAGGTGTGACACAAATTGTCACACCAACTTAACATGATCATAAAACAGAAATGACAATTGATAAAAATACCAAATCAACACCAAAATGTCAAGCAATGAGTCTTTTTTCATCATGCAAATTTTCAGAATCATTGGATCAAAGACCAACATTTCACAAATGTATAAGCATGACAAGGTCAAAATAGCATACATGTTCAAACATTCTAACACAAAAAATTATCCAGCCAAGCACAATTTTCAAACTCATGATCATAAAAAACTAGACAGAACCAGGATCATTTTGCAAAAAATTGGGAGTAAATTGGAGCATTTTTCAATTTGTTATGGATTTTACAAGTTGATAGAAAAAATAAAATTCAACTATGAACATGCATGGCAAAAGAGGGGGAAAATGTGAAAAAAACTGAACATTTGAAAACTGCACTTGGTGAGAATCGAACCATGGTCAAATTCAAATGAGCGCGCTAATTACCAAAACGCCACCGTTTCCTCTAAGAACCCTAGCCAGCGAAAATTTCCAGAAAACGGCGTTTGAAACCGACGCAATTTACCAGAAACTGACGTAATTTTCCAGATTTCATGAATCTTCATCTTCTTCATGAGGAAAAAGATGAACACGAAGAACATCAATGGAGTTTTTTTTCCAGATTTTCCAGATTTCCAGGAATGCTCAGATTTTCAAAAACTTTATACCAAAACGAAGCTCATGCAAAGGAGATAATAGATCAAGCATCAATTAATCCTAATTCAACATGATTCATGCAAATCGAAGCAAATAAAGTTTGACATGTGAAACTTCAATCAAGCATATCTCTCTCAATTTTTATCCAAATCGCACGAAATTTATATCAAAACGATCAGCAAAGCAAGATCTACAAGAATATCTACATGGATTGTGAAATTATGAAGCTCGAAAAACTCACCTCTTGAAGAACAATTCCTTGTTTTGCGCGATTCAAAGCTCCAGATGATCCAAATCCACTCCACAATGCTTGTGATGATGTTTGATGCAGAAAAGAAAGCTTGAGAACGTGTAGATCTAGCTTAATAATCAACTTCCATCTTTAAGCTTTTGGCCTCAACTCCTTGGTTCTTGCACAAATTCTTCAATCAAATACTTGATTCACACTCTATTCAACTCAAAGATCATGAATCTTTAACAAAAAACAAGGTGTTATGTTGAAGAATTTTGAAATTTGATTTGAAGAAAATTTTGGAGGGAGAGAGAATTTGGATCTTGAAATGTGAAATTGTGATTAACCTCCCTCAATTCTGTTATGATTATGGTATTTATATGAAGTCTTAATCACACTGAAAATGTTAATTAAGCTTGGTTAATGGTAATTGGCAAAAATGAGGTGTTTTTACCAAACTTGAAAATTAGTGGTGCATGAAGTAAAATGGACGTGAACAGTGTCAATGCATGATCAAAACAGAATTATGTATTGATACATAGAACAATTTTCCTTGCATGGATCGATACATAACTCGTATGTATCCATACATAGAACAATTTGCCTTGCATGGATCGATACATAACTCGTATGTATCAATATATAGAACAATTTGCCTTGCATGGATCGATACATAACTCGTATGTATCAATACATAGAACAATTTGCCCTGCATGGATCAATACATAACTCGTATGGATCGATACATAGCACATTTTGCCCTGCATGGATCGATACATAACTCGTATGGATCGATACATAGCACATTTTGGCCATGCACACTTGATGATGATTTGATCATATCTCCTCAACCGTTCATCAGATTCTCATGATCTTGGACTTTTTGGAAATGGAAGAGAAAGGTCTTCAACTTTCATGTTGGACAAAAATTCATTTGAAGCTTCTTTGGTGTTGGAAAGTTGAGTTGAATTTGGTCTAAAACTTTCCATTTTTGGAAACTTTTGATATGGCTTCAAAATCTTCAAGGTAGATGTTTGACCTGTTGAATAACCTTCTTTCAGACATGAATGAAGTGTCTCAAACCATTTCTCCATCTCCTAGCTCTCAGTTGACTTTTATGGGCCTCAGATGACTTGAACATGCACTGATGAGTTTTGAGCCTCAAACCTTGGCCAAATTGCTTCAAAATGATCCTTGGGTCATGTAAGCTCATTGGAACCACCATAGGGCTTTCATCTCATGAAAAATGCTCTTGCTTTCTTGCACAGTTGAATCTCCTGACAAGTCTTGACTGATGAGAGGTAACATGAGATGCAATGCTAATGACCTAAAAATGAAATGAAATATGCTAAGCTAGTCCCAAGAGAGGAGGGCAAATTTTGAGGTGTTACACATACCCCCACTCTATTTGTTTGTAAACATCACTTTATACCAAGTACATATGCATACAAAAAGGGCTCCCTAGGAGTACCTAGGACACTATTGTCGCATTACGCGAAAAACCGGCGGGAAACGAAAACAACAGAGCCGCCACCGTGCGTTATTTATCCCAAAGGAGGGAAAGGAAACGCTCGAAGTAAACCTGGAATAGTTATGCGAAGGGAAGGTATTAGCACCCCTACGCATCCGTCGTACTCGACGGGATCCACGCACAAAAGGAAGGTAAATGGTTGCTAAAACACTACTCAAAACAAACAAATACTGGCTGAAAGAGACACAAGAAAACAAACAGGACTGACTCGGCAGGATATCGCATCCTGGGCCTACTTAGTCTATCAGGCATAGACATCAGAGTCGAAGTAGTTCGGACTGGGAAAAACACATGCTCGCTAGGATGTCGCATCCTATGCATACGTATCTTCTTGGACTAAAGAAGAATCAGAGCATTCGTAGCTCGGCTCACGCACACAAACAAACAGACACAGGCAAACGTGGAATCCGAATGCCAATCGCTGGACTTATATCAGATTCCAAACCACAACACACCCACACTGGAAACCAGATGCCACTTGATGGACTTATACCGGACTCCAGGCACACAACAAGAGGATACGGAATGCCAATCGCTGGGCTTACATCCATCTCCTAACACACACAAAGACAAAACAAAAGGGCGCCCGGAGAGATCAGCTCATCTCCTGCCTACGTACCTCATCTGGTATGAGGATCAGGGCGACGTAGTTCCCCTACGCAGGGACACAGGACTAGCCTAACCAGATAACAGAGGGAGACACAACTAGGGAGACTACGACTCGAGCCTAGATGTTATCATGCAAATCATCCCTAAGCTAAGGTTGCTATCCAACTTGCACAGGGAGCAAGCTATCTTAAACAGCACAAACAGTCATATAGAAGCACAAAGCAGGCACACACACTATATACAAACAGAGGGGCTCAAACAAGGCTAGGCTTTAGTCAAGGGGTCATGTCAACCTCGACAAACAAGCCACTGTAACAAGGTGATGTTAGCTCTTAACCCTAACATTGAGAGTTAGGGTGAAGCAGATGAATGGGAAGTGAAGATAAGACTCCACAGCTCTTATCCCTGGCCTGGGAGAGCTTGACTCAAATAGAAGGTGTGGGAGTTCAGAAAGTTGGAACTCTTCTATCCACATATGACACTGACTCAACTGTACAACTGTACAAGGATCTTGGGTTACTATCCACAATGCATCAACACAGGGGTGTGAGCAGAGGGATGACTCAACTGAATAGCAGGGGATGGATTGCACATCCCTGGTATCTGCCAATGCCTCTTCACTTAGGAGGTCTTTGGATATATACAAGGACAAAAGTAAACAAACACAAACATTGCCTCTTAAGGAGGACTTCAGACAGGTGCCTGGCCAAGTAACAGGCCAGGTCTTCCAGACTACATGGAGAAGAGATCATTATACCTCAATGCTCAAGCTAGAAAGCAAAGCAAAAGAAAGTTCACAAAGGAACTATAGCAACTAAGGTACCTGAAATCAATCCAACATAATCAGTACTCAGCTCAAACAAAAAGCAAACAGACAATGGTCAACATCTTTTCATCATCTGTATAAGCAGAGATTTTCCGATAATAGGCCTGCACGTGGGTGCGAGGGCAAGAAGTACCGTTGTACTTGTCGAAGGACGGTGCTTTGAACTTGTATGGGATTCTCAAACCTTCAACCAACCCCATATTGGTAACATCAAAACCGAGAGAAATTCTGACATTCCATAGCTCTAATTTTCTCAGCAAGGGCATCGACTTTACGATCCCTCTCATCAACTATTCCCAAAACGTCTTCGTCTTCACTGAGCAGAGTGAACATATCTTCTTGTCTGTCAACAATCGGAGCCTGATTACGGGCCGGAGCACGGACAACTCTGGCATTAGCGGTATCTGGAGCAATAGGTTGCCCGTTGATTCTAATACCCCTCAACTCATCACCCACAGCGTAGTTGTTGATGGGAACAGCGGCAGTAGCGTTGTCATTGATCGGGCCTCCCTCTGGCAAAGCAGGATTGACGGGTGGGTTTGCAGTCTCTTGTCTCTGAACCAGGGCTCGAAGCTCCTCTTGACCTTGCGCAACCCCTTGCATCATATGCATGAACTGGGCCATGTTAGCCCTCATCTCGGCTAACTCAACTTGCACTTGATCCATGTTCCTTTGATGATTCAGTCTCGTTGAGTAGCGATGCGGTCTTTGATCAGCTATCCTGCCTAGACACAGGAATCAAAGTGAGAAGTCACGAACAAGAACACCTACTATGCAAAATGATATGAGTATGATGTTAATGATGCGTATGATGCACATGATATGTTCATTTCTCAGGCATTCAAAGAGCCTGATTCATCCTCAAAAGATGGCAACCTGCAGCAGCAAGAGAACAACATATACGAGATAAATGAGAACAAAATGAAACACCAACAACCTTATCTATAGATAAGAGCAACAGGCTCATACAACAAAGTCAACAAAGATCCAAATAAACGAAGTACAACAATGAATCCCATCCAACAAGCCTGGAGGTGATTCTCAACATACACATCAAAGATACAAGCTAAGACAAACGGTCTCCCGGAATGAGAGTCTTCAGGTACTGGCACTGGTCTATCAACATGGCGCATTCTGAACATTCTGGTAGAGGGGTGATCTTCTCCTTCAGTTGTCTTCTGAGCTCTACAACTTCTCCTCCAAGATGGTTCTATGATGCTTGTCTCAAGTCAACCTCCTTCTTCAACTGGATGTCTTTGTCCCTGAGTTGCTTCTCCAAGTCCCTGATCTTCTTCTGGTAACTGGCTTCAGCTCTCTTCAGCTTCAAGCACTCCCGGTGTTCTGCATCTAACATGGATTCCATCTCCTCGTAGGATCTCTTCTTGCTTCTCAGTCTACTAGCATCTTCTCCATGCACTCCTCTGAGTTGATGAGCCAAGTTCAACCTATCAGCCTTGGCTTTGTAAAGCTCCATCTGGGTATCTTGCTCCTTCTCTCTCAACCTGCGATTCTCCATCAGGGCTTGCTTGTAGTGCTCAGCAGGAACACTCTCAACAAGGATCAAAGGTGGTTGTCCTGCAACGGCTCCATCCTATCGTAGGGTAACAACAAAGTCTCCACTCTCTCCTTGACCCAATCGGTGTAATCAGGCATAGCAATGGCAAAATTCTTCCCTAAGACAGATTCATCCTTCACACCAATAGTCTTCCAAGCTCTTCCTATCTGCTCCAATCTAGCCGGGTCACTCTGCTTCTCAAAATACACACTTTCAGCTACCTCAGCCTCAAGTGGTCTTCCTTTCATTACAAACCCTAATTGGCGAAGAGAAAGAACTGGATTGTAATTGATGCAACCCTTAGTCCCTACAAGTGGCACATTCTGGAACTCTCCGCAGCTCATAATGACATCACGCACATTCATCCGGTAAGATTGCCATCTGATATCATAGGAGGTAAGAGACATAACCCTCTGAGTCCACTTATGAGTGCTCTGAGCATCCACAAAAGGTCCACTGACTGGCAGGAGAGACAAGAACCATCTGAGCAAAAGTGGGAGACAGCATCTGATAGCTCCACCCTTACCATGCCTACTGTGAATGGCATAATAAGTGTCACCTAACAGAGTAGGAACTGGATTCCCTCCAATGAAGATACAGACTGCAGCGTAGTCAACAAAATTGAGCATACTCGGGAACAAGACAATCCCATAGATCATGACGGCCAACTGAGCCTGAAAAGCTTCCCAATTCCCCTTCTCTGCTTCCTCTCTAGCAACCCTCAACAAGAACTTCAATGGCAGACCCATAACATCACCACTGGTCTTCCAACTATCACAGACTTCTTTGATACCCAAATGAAGAGCTCGAGCAACGACTCTGAAATCAACTTCCTTAGGCACATCCAAGAAAGGAACCTGATACCGGATCGGGACACTCAGCAGAATAGAATACTCCTCAAGAGTAGGCGCCAACTGATAATCTTGAAAGGTGAAACAATGAAGCTCTGGGTCGTAGAACTGAAGAAGAGTCTGCAACGGCACCGGATCGACTATCATCTTCAACAGTGTCAGAATATCTCCATACTGGTCAACAAACCCCTTCTGGTTACCACTGGCCATAAGGCTACTCAACTCAATCAGAGACGTCAAAGGCTCACGGTGAAAGCTGTAGGAACAAGTCTTTCGCTTCGGCTCTGGGACTGTTGCCATCTCTATCAGTGAACAGACTCTGGAATGTACCTGAGAAATGATATGTATGCAGAGATTAGCTTTTCTTTTCTTTCTTTTTTTATTTTTTTTCTTTTCAATTCTTTTTTATCGCGTATTTTTTTGAAAATAAACATGCTATGATGCAAATGATGCAGACAAGACTGGCTGGCTGTGCATCTCAGAACACGGGATCGAAGCTTCGGTTTAAACTTAGAACCCTAATTCATCTCAAACCCAAAGTCAACTGAGAAACTGTCATCTGAACCCAAAGTCACCAACAGGACCACAAGTCACCAACGGTACCTGTAATAATGATCATCCCCTCTCCACTCACGAGTGTTATCTAGGCCAGGGTAAGGTCGAAAGAAACGCATCATAAATAACCTTTCACAGAATACCATCATATACACACCCGAAGTATGTAACGATAATATCCCATCAGGGTCTGAACTGCTCGTGATGTCAATGTTCCGCTAAGTGGCGCAATACCACCCGCTTCCCATGACTCACTCTATTCCTAAGTATCCTAGATTTCACTCATGGCCTGGGTATTGGGCCTTTTACCTCAAGTAACTCCCACCCCAACAGAGAGAAACAGACAACCAGCCAGCCAGATGAACAATGAATATGAATGAATGCAAACATAAATGCAAACATAAATGTAAACAATAAATACAAACAATAAATAATGAATGCAATAAATAACAGCAAACAGCAACCAAACCCTAACCTAGAGAGCGCTAGGAGAGACTCGCTTAGAGAAGATGGAATAGCAAGAGGTCAACTTCTCTATTATCCCCAGCAGAGTCGCCAGCTGTCGCATTACGCGAAAAACCGGCGGGAAACGAAAACAACAGAGCCGCCACCGTGCGTTATTTATCCCAAAGGAGGGAAAGGAAACGCTCGAAGTAAACCTGGAAAAGACATGGTCTCGCGACCAAAGAGAATGGGATCGGGAGTCGGTTATGCGAAGGGAAGGTATTAGCACCCCTACGCATCCGTCGTACTCGACGGGATCCACGCACAAAAGGAAGGTAAATGGTTGCTAAAACACTGCTCAAAACAAACAAATACTGGCTGAAAGAGACACAAGAAAACAAACAGGACTGACTCGGCAGGATATCGCATCCTGGGCCTACTTAGTCTATCAGGCATAAACATCAGAGTCGAAGTAGTTCGGACTGGGAAAAACACATGCTCGCTAGGATGTCGCATCCTATGCATACGTATCTTCTTGGACTAAAGAAGAATCAGAGCATTCGTAGCTCGGCTCACGCACACAAACAAACAGACACAGGCAAATGTGGAATCCGAATGCCAATCGCTGGACTTATATCAGATTCCGAACCACAACACACCCACACTGGAAACCAGATGCCATTTGATGGACTTATACCGGACTCCAGGCACACAACAAGAGGATATGGAATGCCAATCGCTGGGCTTACATCCATCTCCTAACACACACAAAGACAAAACAAAAGGGCGCCCGGAGAGATCAGCTCATCTCCTGCCTACGTACCTCATCTGGTATGAGGATCAAGGCGACGTAGTTCCCCTACGTAGGGACACAGGACTAGCCTAACAAGATAACAGAGGGAGACACAACTAGGGAGACTGCGACTCGAGCCTAGATGTTATCATGCAAATCATCCCTAAGTTAAGGTTGCTATCCAACTTGCACAGGAAGCAAGCTATCTTAAACAGCACAAACAGTCATACAGAAGCACAAAGCAGGCACACACTATATACAAACATAGGGGCTCAAACAAGGCTAGGCTTTAGTCAAGGGGTCATGTCAACCTCGACAAACAAGCCACTGTAACAAGGTGATGTTAGCTCTTAACCCTAACATTGAGAGTTAGGGTGAAGCAGATGAATGGGAAGTGAAGATAAGACTCCACAACTCTTATCCCTGGCCTGGGAGAGCTTGACTCAAATAGAAGGTGTGGGAGTTCAGAAAGTTGGAACTCTTCTATCCACATATGACACTGACTCAACTGTACAACTGTACAAGGATCTTGGGTTACTATCCACAATGCATCAACACAGGGGTGTGAGCAGAGGGATGACTCAACTGAATAGCAGGGGATGGATTGCACATCCCTGGTATCTGCCAATTCCTCTTCACTTAGGAGGTCTTTGGATATATACAAGGACAAAAGTAAACAAACACAAACATTGCCTCTTAAGGAGGACTTCAGACAGGTGCCTGGCCAAGTAACAGGCCAGGTCTTCCAGACTACATGGAGAAGAGATCATTATACCTCAATGCTCAAGCTAGCAAGCAAAGCAAAAGCAAGTTCACAAAGGAACTATAGCAACTAAGGTACCTGAAATCAATCCAACATAATCAGTACTCAGCTCAAACAAAAAGCAAACAGACAATGGTCAACAATTAACTATACAGTCAAACAACAGTCAATGCACAAAGGTGCAAGCCACAAGGCACAAACTCAAGTCTCAAAACCTACAAAACAAACTCAAAGTTAGTCATAAACATTCAATAAGCCAACTCCAATTGAGTGCACATCATCAAGCATAAGCAATTGTGCATTTAACCTGAAACCAAGCCCAAATGTGAGAGCACAAACCACTAGTACAAGACTAGGGTCAAAATAAGAGCAATAAGCCAAAACAGAACATGAAACTTATCAAAAATAAAGATCAATCAATTAAGAAACAAATCCAAGTGGTCTCATGTTCATATCTTCAACCATCACCATTTCATGAAGCATAGAGTACAAAGCATGCAATTTGAAGCTCATAGAAGCCAACAGAAAGATTCAATCCAAATCAACTCAAGAATATTTCAATAAATCCCCACAAACTTCATGGCTAAACATCATTAATAACATGACCTACACACCAAATTTCAAGTCATTTGGACCAAGGGAAGCAAGTCAATTAAATTCATCAAGTCAAGGCATGTTCAAACAAGCTCATACAAGGCATCAAAACATGTATCAATTTCAAGCAAGCACAAAACAGAATTGGCATAAGATAAATGAACCAAATCAAAGCCATGGCATACTTCAAGATGTCTAGAATACACATGCCAAATTTCAAGTTCATCCAATACATATCAAGAATTTCACAAATCATATGAAATCATGACTCACAAAAAGTCCACAATTGGTCAAACAGGGGAGAAAATCTCAATAAAATAGGAAATGCACTCAAAAATTCCAGAAAAATTCATAAGCATTCTAAACATTCATAAGTATCCTCATGCAAAAATCCATCTCAATTTGAGTTCATATGGCATGGCAAATAAAATCAAGAAGTTGGACATGAAATGGTGTGACACAAATTGTCACACCTCCAAAGATCATAGCATATCTCACAATCCAGGAACTCAAAAATCACAAACCACATATCAAAATGCTCCTCAAAATGTCCAGATTATGCATACAAAATTTCAGGAATTTCCAATTAAGCATCATCATTTCATGAGCAAAATGGTAAACAAAGTGCAACAAATGACATGTTCACATAAACCCTAAGCCAAAACAGATTCCACACGTGCACAATTTTCACAAAAATCATCAAAAAAAACTAGAGATTACAAGGATCATCATGCTGGGGATACAGATCCTTCACTGCACTCTGTGGGAATACCACAGTCTTTGACTTGCTGGGGATATAGATCCCAACTCTGCTTTGGGAACCCTCACAGATACTCCCGCTGGGGAAATGAGCAATCTTCAACCTGCTGGGGGAATACCATCCAGACCCTGCTAGGGGAACGACAACTACTCCGCTGGGGAGGACCCAATCAATCCACATGTAGGATACCCTCGGCTGGGGATGCAGATATTCGTCTGCTACGGAAACTCGTTCAATCCACTGGTAGAATGAACACTGTTGGAGAGATATGTCATTGAAAAAACCCGCTCCACTCGGGGACTAGCTGGGGAGATGAGAAAAGTGGGTACAACACCCATCGACTCGTCGAACCATGCTATCCACCTCCTACTTTCGCATCAGCTTTCCACTTTTGAGAACCCCCAGACTCATCTGGACCTTTTCTGCTCCATCATTTTGTATTCCAAGTCGCTCCGCGCTCGACGAGAGACGTACTCCTGGGATATATACAAAGATTTTCAATTTTCCGACTTTGAAGAGTCTTCTTGATTATTTCAATTGTCGTCGGACGTCTCTCGTCGCCTCTCCATTCCTCCTTCATCCCTGATCGAACTCTGCGGGGAATCACAAACTTGCAAGTCTCTCGACTTTGAAGAGTCTTCTTGATTATCATCAAGGCTCGTCATACGTCGCAACGTCGCTTCGTCGTTTCTTCATACGTTCGTCCCTGATCGGACTCTCATGGGGATCTCCCTTGTCAAAGCTTCCACATCACAACCTGCAAGTGAGTGAAAAACATCTAACAGTTCCTGCAAAATAGATCGTTAGATAAAACCGTGCCCCAGGCGTGTCAAGATTTCAACACTTGGGTCACTCAACCTTCCAAATAAGATTTCAAGCTCTCAATCTTATAAACATGCATCGGAAGGAACCTGTATGTGTTAAAATGCAAAGATTCTTTATCAAAAATAATTGGATGTTCTTGCAATCAAAACGGTAATGAAAAACAAAAACAAAATTATTTGACTGAATGTGCATTTTGTTGATTTGAAAAGTGTGGCTCAAATGAGCAATACAAAAGGAAGCAATTCCTGAAAAGAGGTAATTGCGCTCAAAAGGAAAAATCTATCCTAATGGCAATGTGAAACCCGTGATCTCATCGAGTTCCAACTCGGTTACACCCCATATGTCCTCAGACTCTCCATGCTTTCTGCCTTCTGAATCAAGACGATTCCGATTAATCCCTACCGGGTATTATCCATGATGCTTTAACCAAAGCGCAAACGATCATGCTAGACGCAATTGTTCGTTTCAATCCCTCTTTTGCCTGGACCGCCCTTTCGGGTTTTCAGTCCACCGGGATACCCTTTTTTGCCCAAGTCGCCTTTTCAGGTTTTCGACTTGCCGGGTGTACATTTTTTATTTTTATCCCTAATTTTTGCCCGAACCTTTCTTCCTGTTTTTGGTTCGCCGGGATGCCCATTTTTGCCTGGACTATTTTATTCTTTTCGTCCAGCGGGTCTATTCACACGAAGTATTTTTTTAACTGCGTCCGCATTCACAGGGGATGGAAAATCTCCGCCATCCATGGTCTTTAACAACAAGGCTCCACCAGAGAAGACCTTCTTGACCTCGAATGGACCTTCATAATCCGGTGTCCATTTGCCCCTTCGATCGTTTTGAGGAGGAAGGATCCTTTTCCACACCATATCACCTACGTGATACACCTGAAGTCGCACCTTCTTGTCACAAGCACGCTTCATTCACTGCTGATATAGCTGCCCATGACGGATGACTACCAGCCTTTTTTCTTCAATCAGGCTTCCTGAGTGAGAAAGGCGTGTGCCCCAGCAGACGTACGTACCGCGGTATGGTACCCAGGATACCAGCTTCGTACTCGGTCGCCATTGTTGGTACATTCCATCGTGCCCCAGGAAGCACTACCTCATCCACCTTATCCTCCCCATCAGACATCAGTACCCGTTCGGATTCAGGGTCAGGCCCCTCCTCCGGGATCGGTCACTCTTAATCTTCCGATTGGAGCACCTCGAGATGTCCTCATCAGGGAACTCAAACTTCATCGGTTGATAACCCCCACTGGGTTGCGGAGCGACGTAATCAGACGATGCACTCCTTGATTGCTTTCTGAGAGCGTCAAAAATCAGTCAACATTATTTTGCTCCTCTCGCAACCCGTCCGGTCAATGCTGGATTCTCAAACCCATACTTGATCGGATCCATCTCGGACATCCACAAAGTGGTATGAATCAGCATATACTGTCTCAGTCGTCGAGCAGCCTATGCCAAAGTACATCAAGTTTTTTCGAACAGTGAATGTACTGTTTCACAGTCGATAAACTTTTTGCTAAGGTAAATTGCATGCTCTTTTCGACAAGACGCGTCATGGTGACCCAATACACCTCGTGGACCCTCGAAGGCCGTCAAGCACAGAATTGATGGTTGTTCCTTCCACCGGAGGTAACAGAATCGGAGGTTCCTGCAATTTATTCTTTTATTTTCAATGCCCCTTGGCAATCATTATTTCGCCTGACCGTTTGACCTTTTTTCTTTTGAACATCTTGAGTATAGGTTCACCCGTGACTATTAGATGAGATGTGAACCATGACAGGTAGTTCAATCCTTCTAAGAAACCACGAACCTCTCTTTTCTTTTTCTCGGTTCAGGCACTTTGTTTTTTTTTTTTTTTAATTTTTTTTTTATTATTATTATTTTTTTTTTTTTATTATTATTATTATTTTTAGCGGGAACCTCGATTCCTCTCTGACACTGAACCCCAACATCTTACCGGATCGCACTCTGAACGTGCATTTACTTGAATTCAACCTCAGCTTGAATTATCTTGACCAGATGCCCCACTCCTGTTTGGGACTTTGCTATCATGTCATAGCATAGTATTCAATTTCATGATAAATCATATCATGAAACAAAGTCACCATGGCTCTCTGATACAGGCACTGGCGTTCTGCTTTTCTGGAGGACAGTCTCATTTCCTTGGTAGCTTGTACACAACGACATCAGTATCCGGCCCTGGCATATCCTGACATGATCAGGTGAAGGCATCCACATGCTCTTTCAACAGGACTACCATTCTGCCCTCGACTTGCCTCTGAAGCGGCTCTAATTTTCCTATTTCTTTCCTGACCTCGGCGGTGCTTGGAATAACAATCTCAATCCGCTCCGCATGCGGCTGAATCACCTTCTCCTCTTGTTTCAGCAATCTGGCTAATTCCAGCAGATCACAATCTTCTTCGCTTTCTTCTTCAGCCTGATCGCTCGGATTGTCGAAGTCATATGAGGGCGTAACCAAATTGTTATCAACGAGATCCGGAGAATTATTTTTCGAAGTTGGGACGAGACAAATCAAAAAAAGATGAAAAATGAAAATAAACATTGCCATTTTTATTTGTTTTTAAACTGCAAAAATAATTGAAAAACAGGGAACACCGTTTTTTGACTGAAAAACATCCATTTATTAATGATGCAGAAATGCAAATTTAAACATGAGGTGGCCCTTACAATGGACCATTACGTGTCGGGCAACACATATGGCTTTCATGCAAATAAAACTGAAAACAGGAAATCATTACTCTTCCGGATGAGTGACAGTGCTGATCTGTTTAAGCCTTCCAGCTTCCTGGTACGCACGGCGTTATCCAACCACTGAACTTGCAGTCACTGTCAGTCTCTCCACCTACCGCACAGGCGCGATTTGAATTTTCAGCAATTGCATTCACCATCGCCTGACCATGCGCCGGCATGGGATTAGCATTAACATCTGACAATAGTGAAAAATGGAGGGCCTTGGAATCCACCAGGTCTTGGACTACGTGCTTAAAAGCTTTGCAGTCCTCTACACTGTGCCCAGGAGCACCCGAATGGAATTCACATTTGACACTTTCATCAAAATTGGCTGGCCTCTGATCAGGTCTCATAGGTGCCAAAGTCCTCAACTGTACCAGCCCCATATCTTTCAGCTTTTTCAATAGGAAAGAATATGTCACAGGCGGCCTGTCAAAATGCCGATCACTCATCCTCCTCCTGACTGGATATCCTACCCTCTGAGACCTCTGCTGGAATGGCTGACGCTGCTGTTGCTGTTGTGCAGGCTGTTTGTCAGCAGGAATAGTTACCGCAGCGGTGTGCTGGTAGTAACAACCCCTACCGTATCCTCTCTGGGCGTACACAGCACTCGATCCACCCTCATCCTTGCGCTGGTCATTACCAAAGGATTTCTTCGGTCCAGACGACGAAGCGTTTCCTTGCATGTTCCCCATCTTCAGCCAGTCTTCAATCCTCCCCACCTTTTCGGCAATTACTTTCTGCCCCCAGGCGAACTCTTGCATGACATGAATCAGCTCTCCCATCATCTCTTTCAGCTCGAGAATGTCAGCGTTGGACGGATCCATCAGTTTGGGAGTATTGCGCCTGGTGTAGTATCTGTGAGGACGGGTCGAGTGCAAAGGTACAGTTCTGCGAGCACGAGCAATGATTCCTGCAAAACAGCAAACAGGTTAATATGCATGGATGCAACGTCTATCCATATGAGGAAGATTTTGTCCTTTGATTCTGGTTTCATCGAGACAGATAAAAATTCATCAATAATATTCTGACATCCGGATGTCTCTCAACCAGATTCTCAATCAATAATATTCCCCATATGGCTAAACATAGGTTTGGTGCAGATGAATGCAAAATGAGAATGATGCAGATGTATGCAATGCACTGGGCCATCCTCCAAGTCATCTGATCCTCTGTTGCTCTGAATCACAGCCCGGATCTCTGAACTGATCACAACCATCTGAGGGAACAAGTAACCCCAAATCCAACTCACGGGTTCCGAAATAAACGGAAGAAAGATACACCATCATCATCATTATCATCATCAGTCTCTGAGCAGACCCAAAACCATCTGAATCGGCCCGGGGAATCCCGAAATAAACGGATCCCCACTCATAAATCTCGGACAGCACTCCGGCGTCACGGTAATAAACGGCCATAAATCCGACTTATAAATAAGACCCACGGAACAAAAGTCACCATCTGATTATGCATCTGAACGAATCACCCTCCCCTCACAGGTAAATTCTAAACAGGTCATCCTAAGGCGGATAATAGTCTCGACAATCGGGCAGAGATACTCAATGGGTTTGCCCTTTCGGGTGTGCCATTGTAGCTCCCTTAAGACCGTCTAAACCAAAGATCCGGGAAATGATCGGTCACCAGAGTCAATAACTCAGATGGAGTAACTCAAACAAAGCGGAATATCCACAAAGATGAGCACTACCAAATGAGCCTCGTCCGGCTTGCGGTACATCACACCGCCAGGCACATGTTGACTTAACATGAAAGAGGCGACATGAGACCACACTAATCCTAGGTGTATACTCGGGCCTGGGTTTTAGCCCCACTCAGAACACCCACCCCAAACAGAGGAACCACCTGCACAGAGGACGGCAACAATATGATAGTATGATGCATGCAGACATTAATGCAAATATAGATACACACTGGTTAGAATAATAAATGCAATAAATAACACACAACAAGCAACCCAAACCAATCCTAAAACGCTAGGAAGGACTCGCTTAGGGACGATGGACCAGCATAGGTCTACATCATGGGTCCCCAGCAGAGTCGCCAGCTGTCGCATCCTGCGAAAAAACCGGCGAGGCTCGAAATAAAAACACACAGAGCCGCCACTAAACGTTATTTATCCCAAGATAGGGAAAGGAAACGCTCAGAGAAACCTGGAAAGACATGGTCTCGCGACCAGAGAGAAAGGGTAAGGGAGTCGGTTACGCGAGGGGAAGGTATTAGCACCCCTCACGTCCTAGGTACTCCTAGGGATCCACGTTCTAAAATAAGGAAAAGGTTGCTAAACATCACACACACACACGGGGAACGCAGGTGGGGTTAAGAGAAACGGGCTCGATAAGGTATCGCACCTTATGCCTACATATCTTGTCTGGAACAAGAATCAGAGCCACTGTAGTTCGGCTTACGCACGCCAAACAACACAAAACATACAAACAAGCAACGGTGGCAAACATGGAGCCCGACAACCACTGGATGGAATTACGTCGGCATCCGAACCAAAACACACTCAAAAGGGCAAACGTGGAGCCCGACTGCCAATCACTGGGCTTACGTCGGCATCCGAGCCAAAACATAATCAGATAACAAACAAACACACGCAAAAAAGAAAAAGGTTGCCCGGAGTGGTCTCGCACGACCACCTGCCTACATACCTCGTCTGGAACGAGGATCAGGGCGATGTAGTTCCCCTGAAAGGGATTGAATTGCTAACCAGAAACCGAGGGGAAAACACGACACTAAGGAGCTGAGACTCGAGCCTAATGTTGTCATGCATCGTTCACCTAAGTTCGGTTTTCTATCCTACTTGCATAAGCAAACTAACCTAACCAGGAAAGAAGCTAGCACACAAGCATACCATCATATATCAACATTAAATGAGAACAGGCATCTCAAACAAACATGTCAATCAAATAATCACAAAACACCCACTATAACCAAACAAGAGGCTCAATCAATGGGGTTTGACCGCCGAAGCGAGTCGTCTGTACAGGCTGGTTTTGCTCTTAACCTTGCCATTGCGAGGCTAAGGTGAAGCAGATGAAAGGATGAAGTGAGGATGAGACCTCACAGCTCTTATCCCTAACCAGGGAGAGCTTCTGACAAATGAGCATGGGTCCAGAATAGGGGAACCCTTCTATACTCGGAGACTCTGACTCAATGTGCACTGCACAGATCTTGGGCTTTTGATCTCAATGCTACAACCATGTAATGGGAGCAAGGAGAAGACTCACTGAATAGTGGGGGACAGGTTGCTTGTCCCTACCTTCCACCAATTGCCTTACTTGAAGGACTTTCACCTGCTTGGGCTTTAAAATAAACAACCACAATCATTGCCTCTTAAGGAGGACTTCAGACATTTATTTGCCCGGCCCGGTAACAGCCGGGTCTCCAGACTACATGAAGTAAGAAGGTTATACCTCTATGAAAGTTGCTTAAGCAACGCAAAGCAAAAGTTCACAAGGAACTGAGCAACTAAAGTACCTGGAAACAATCAAACTCAGTCAGTAATCAGACAGACAAACCATAAACAACAAGTGTTCAATCAGTTTAAACAAACTATGCACAACACAAGGCAAGCTCAAGGCTCAAGCCCCAAGCTCCACAACCTACAAAACAATGTTATATTAGTATACAAACATCAACAACATCAATTAAAATTGATTTGAATCAATCTCCATGTGCATTGCTTTTTAATCCTGAAAAATCAAGCAAATATTAGTAACTAGACCACTAGGCCAAGCCTAGGGTCCAAAAGCAAGAAAAAATTTAAAACAGCAAGGTATTCATCAACCAACATCAAATTAACATCAAACAAGAGCAAACATCATTGGTCTCATGTTTATATCATCCATCATGTTCATGTTATGCACAAAACAAGGCACATTGGTTCATATGAAGCATCAAACATACCAACAGAAGTATTGCATTCAATTCCATACCAAAACACATCCAAAAATTCTCAAATTAAATACACCTAAACAGGGGTCAATCAAGGTCTACCATGTTAAATTTGAGCTTAATTGGGCAAATGGAACCATGTCAATGAAAATCAACAAAAACAGACACAATTTCATGCTTCAATTCACAACATCAATATATACATCCACTTCAAAAAATCATAACTCATTGAAAACAACAAAGAAATGGATGAGACCAAAACAGGGAGGTCCTAACATGTGTCTACTACATTCATACCAAATTTCATGACCATACAGTACAACATGAGCATTTCTCAATCATTCTACCAACCTAGGTCACATGAGCTTGTACATTCAACAACCAGAAATGAAAAATCAAGATTAAATCGAAAATGCCATGAACAATTCCACAAAAATTCATACAACAACCTAACATGTCAACAAGTCATCATACAAAATTTCATTCAATTCTAACATGTATAGGCCACTCAAAAAAATCCAGCAAGTTGACATAATGAGGTGTGACACAAATTGTCACACCTAAGTTCCAAAATTTGCTGCTCTCTGACCAGGTATCAAAAATTCACAAAATTTACATGTAAATCACCATTGGCCTGTCTACAATCACCACAAAAATTTTCAAGAATTTATTTTACCATATGAGCATTTCATGATCAAATTGGTGAGATGTATCAAAAATGAACATACATTAGAAAACCCTAGGTCAACTAAAATATTTGCCATGCACAACTTTGACCAATAGGTCAAAAAAATCCTACACTCAAAGACAAAGTCAACAAAATTTTTTCCATAATTTTCTGATTTTTTGGCTATTTTTTATGAATTTTTTAATGTGTTAAAACATTTTCTAATAATTAATGAAAATATCAGTGGCATATTTGTAATTATAATTGGCGGGAGCGGGAAACACCAGTTTTGAAATTTCAAATCGTTTTTTGGATCAAACAGAGTTATTTCATCTTCTTCCTCAAGAACTTGCCCAGATTTTTCAAAATTGGATGAACATCAAAAGTTCATGAAAATTGGCATGGCTATAGTCAAACGAACCGTCTAAACTCCTACAATCCGAATATGAACCTAACTTCTCCTAATTATTCCTCTATTTTCCAAATCGAAGAACTTAGGGTTTGCTACCAAAACTTCGAATCCAGATTCCATGAGCTATAATCCACCATTCCTAAAACTAATCATACCACTGAACTCCACATGAAAGGAACTTTAAAACGCACATAAGCTACAAGTAAATCGTGAGATTCGAAAAGTTACAAAACCTGGAATGGCAGCGCGAGAATCGGACGAGTTCGTGTGTTTTGACCTTCAACAGCTCGACTAGAAGCTCCGGGAAGATGAAGGATATGCTCAAGTTCAATTGATGTTGCTCCTATTGTCCTTAATCGTGATTCACCATTGGAGATGCTTGCTTGGACAGTTGTAATTCGAAGCTCTATTCACTCCACTCTTCCAAAACAGACGGAGATAATGAAGATTGAAGATCAATGCAAGAGGAACTTCGCAAATTGAGCAAGAAATGAGGAAGAATTTTGGATTTGAAGTTCTATGTGTTCTTGAGGGTTTGGAGAGAATTGTGATGATTTCAGATCTGGTTCTTGAAGATGGTGAATTCAGTTATGATTATGAAGTGTTTTAGAATATATACCAGCCCTTAATCCATCACTAAATCATGTTAATTAGCATTTTGGCTTAATTAGTGAAATTGGTTATTTTGCAAATAAGGGCAAAAATGGGAATTTCCACATGACAGCACATTGACACCTGTTGACAGCTCATGCAAACTCCAAATGTCATATGTGAACCATAGAAACTTGTCCCATGCTCATTGGTGTTGTATTTCTCAAATTCACATATGTGTGGTAATTGTCCAATTTTCCCCATTTCACTTTTCAAGCCAAATCTCAATTTAAAAGGCCTAGGCATGAAATGAATATTCAAACACACTCCAAATGCCATTCCTGAGGTGTTGGAAAAAGTCCCATTCAAAAATTCCAATTATTTTGACATTTGGACAATTTTGCCCCTGGTCCAATTCAGCTGTCCAGTTGAAAAGTGACTTTTTGCCTTGGCCATTTTTGGGAAAATCCAATGATGCACCCTCAAAGTACATGTCAAATGGAGTTTGTGCATATAAAGAACTTGCAATTTGGACAAAGTATGTGGTAGTTATGGCCTCCTGATTACGGGTCTTTTCTGAAATTCACTGAGCCATATTTTGCAAACCACACATTGGATTTTCAAGTTCTTGGACTTTTTGGAAAGGTGAGAACAAGATCTACAACTTTCATGTTGAACAATTTTTCATTTGAAGCTTCCTTGGACATCTGTTTTTGAGGTCAAAAACTTTCCATTTTTGGAAACTTCAGTTACAGGTCAATTGCTATTTTTGGCAGTTTTTGTCCTGACCTGATTTTCTTCATTCTCAAGCTTTGCAATGTCATTTAACACTTATTCCAACATGAATGAAGTGTCTTCAACTCATTTTCACCTCCAAATCCATCAGATCATGTACAGTTGACCACAGTTGACTTTTCCATCTGATAGATGAATTTGGCAATGCATTGATCAATTTGAACCCCAATTTCCAACTGAAATGGCTCAAGGGTGATACCCTTGCCTCCATAAGCACCATATAGTCACAAAATGATCCTCATCTCCTTCATAAACCCCATCTCCTGATCCAGCCCTGATTGGCCCAATACAACTGATTAGGGTTGACCAGTGGTCAAAACCCTAATCTCAAGGAATCTTCTCCAATCTCCTGATGACATCCAACCATGATGATGATGATGTATCAATTCAAACAAGATGAAGACCAATATCCTTGGAAATCATGAAACCCTAATTCACAGTCCAATCCTCAGATGGCCCATGATCAGTCATTAACCCTAGGCTTGCACCTTGACTTCCTCACCTCCTGATTAAGACTTGGGAAGATGACTTGCACCATGTAACCACATGTTATGCAATATGAGATGCCTAATGACCTAGAATGAAATGCAAATATGTTAATGCTAGTCCCAAGAGAGGAGGGCAAACTTTGAGGTGTTACAGCTGCCCCTATTCAATCCACTGTGAACCTGTCGATACGAATAGCCTCGGCTTTCGGATGATCAGGATGAAGAGTGATTGAATACCAAGAACAGACGAACAATTTGCACTCTGATGGGATAATAATTAACAACGCCTGTCAGCATCGGCGAAGAAACAAACTCTGAACTTGTCGACCTGAATACCAAAATAAATGGTAACACAGGGATAACCATGGTCTGAACACCACATCCACTCGGGATTCTCATTCCTTTTTTGCTTTTCTTGAACCCCGAAAATTTTCTCTTCTTCTACCTGGTCCGAAAACCACTTCGGTCTGAACTCCGAAAAACTGGCCTGAATACCATAAGTGCTTCAACCTGATAGTCGGAAACTTCACTAATCACCACTCTAAGGGCAACACGTCAGAGGGTACACCTTCAACCAGACACTGACTGATGACTGGGAAGAAACTCGACGTTTACTGAACATCGGACGATGATGTTTACTGACACCAAAAAAAGCTCGACCAGACATTAACCAATGACCGGGAGGAAACTCGATGTTTACAGGCACCGAACAATGATGTTGACATGACATCAAACAATGATGCGGACAGACATCAAACAATGATGCGGACAGACATCAAACAATGATGCGGACAGACATCAAACAATGATGCGGACAGACATCAAACAATGATGCGGACAGACATCAAACAATGATGCAGACAGACATCAAACAATGATGCGGACAGACATCAAACAATGATGCGGACATACATCAAACAATGATGCGGACAGACATCAAACAATGATGCGGACAGACATCAAACAATGATGCAGACAGACATCAAACAATGATGCGGACAGACATCAAACAATGATGCGGACAGACATCAAACAATGATGCGGACAGACATCAAACAATGATGCGGACAGACATCAAACAATGATGCGGACAGACATCAAACAATGATGCGGACAGACATCAAACAATGATCGACCAAACACTTACTGGTGTCTGGGAAGAAACGGTGGTTCCAAACTCACAATGCTGAACTCCTCGGAGCATCGTCTTCACTGTCCGACAAAACCAAATCTCAAGCGGTAACCACGGCTTGAATCGCGCTGATCGCGTAACGACTTCTGACTGTATCCCCATCTCTGTCCGACGGGAACATTTCCTCCAATATCGCACTACTGGGGAACATTGCTGATCTGACGTTGTGATGCTAATCTCCTCAGAGTAACATCTTCACCTTTGGTGAACCCCAAATCTTCAAGCGGTAACCACAGTTTGGGTTGCGTTGAATACATCCCTTTTCCATCTCCGTCCGACGGAAGGAGTCTTCTCCAGTGTCGTACCACTGGGACAATACCTGTGATCCAATCATGAGGCTATACTACTCGGAGTAACACTTTCATTTTCGGGCAAAATACCTCTCAAACAGTAACCACGGCTTGAGACTAGCTGACGTTTGCAATGATGCATGCTTGATTTCTTCTGCGTAATGCTCCATAATTATGGAAATGCTACGCGATTATTTATTTTTCTATGCAATATGCAATGCTTATTCTACATGATGAATGCATAAAAATATCCCCCTCAAGGGAATTTTCTGGGGAATACGAGACTCTCTGCTGAGGAACTCGCCACTGCTCCGATTTCCACCCTGCCGGGGATAGCACTGCTGCTAGGAAATAGACAACCCTTGCTGGGGATACAGATCCTTTGCACCCAACCCTCTCGAGGACATGCTGGGGAATACCTCCTTTGCACCCCACCCTCTCGAGGACATGCTGGGGATACAGATCCTTCACTGCACTCTGTGGGAATACCACAGTCTTTGACTTGCTGGGGATATAGATCCCAACTCTGCTTTGGGAACCCTCACAGATACTCCCGCTGGGGAAATGAGCAATCTTCAACCTGCTGGGGGAATACCATCCAGACCCTGCTAGGGGAACGACAACTACTCCGCTGGGGAGGACCCAATCAATCCACATGTAGGATACCCTCGGCTGGGGATGCAGATATTCGTCTGCTACGGAAACTCGTTCAATCCACTGGTAGAATGAACACTGTTGGAGAGATATGTCATTGAAAAAACCCGCTCCACTCGGGGACTAGCTGGGGAGATGAGAAAAGTGGGTACAACACCCATCGACTCGTCGAACCATGCTATCCACCTCCTACTTTCGCATCAGCTTTCCACTTTTGAGAACCCCCAGACTCATCTGGACCTTTTCTGCTCCATCATTTTGTATTCCAAGTCGCTCCGCGCTCGACGAGAGACGTACTCCTGGGATATATACAAAGATTTTCAATTTTCCGACTTTGAAGAGTCTTCTTGATTATTTCAATTGTCGTCGGACGTCTCTCGTCGCCTCTCCATTCCTCCTTCATCCCTGATCGAACTCTGCGGGGAATCACAAACTTGCAAGTCTCTCGACTTTGAAGAGTCTTCTTGATTATCATCAAGGCTCGTCATACGTCGCAACGTCGCTTCGTCGTTTCTTCATACGTTCGTCCCTGATCGGACTCTCATGGGGATCTCCCTTGTCAAAGCTTCCACATCACAACCTGCAAGTGAGTGAAAAACATCTAACAGTTCCTGCAAAACAGATCGTTAGATAAAACCGTGCCCCAGGCGTGTCAAGATTTCAACACTTGGGTCACTCAACCTTCCAAATAAGATTTCAAGCTCTCAATCTTATAAACATGCATCGGAAGGAACCTGTATGTGTTAAAATGCAAAGATTCTTTATCAAAAATAATTGGATGTTCTTGCAATCAAAACGGTAATGAAAAACAAAAACAAAATTATTTGACTGAATGTGCATTTTGTTGATTTGAAAAGTGTGGCTCAAATGAGCAATACAAAAGGAAGCAATTCCTGAAAAGAGGTAATTGCGCTCAAAAGGAAAAATCTATCCTAATGGCAATGTGAAACCCGTGATCTCATCGAGTTCCAACTCGGTTACACCCCATATGTCCTCAGACTCTCCATGCTTTCTGCCTTCTGAATCAAGACGATTCCGATTGATCCCTACCGGGTATTATCCATGATGCTTTAACCAAAGCGCAAACGATCATGCTAGACGCAATTGTTCGTTTCAATCCCTCTTTTGCCTGGACCGCCCTTTCGGGTTTTCAGTCCACCGGGATACCCTTTTTTGCCCAAGTCGCCTTTTCAGGTTTTCGACTTGCCGGGTGTACATTTTTTATTTTTATCCCTAATTTTTGCCCGAACCTTTCTTCCTGTTTTTGGTTCGCCGGGATGCCCATTTTTGCCTGGACTATTTTATTCTTTTCGTCCAGCGGGTCTATTCACACGAAGTATTTTTTTAACTGCGTCCGCATTCACAGGGGATGGAAAATCTCCGCCATCCATGGTCTTTAACAACAAGGCTCCACCAGAGAAGACCTTCTTGACCTCGAATGGACCTTCATAATCCGGTGTCCATTTGCCCCTTCGATCGTTTTGAGGAGGAAGGATCCTTTTCCACACCATATCACCTACGTGATACACCTGAAGTCGCACCTTCTTGTCACAAGCACGCTTCATTCACTGCTGATATAGCTGCCCATGACGGATGACTACCAGCCTTTTTTCTTCAATCAGGCTTCCTGAGTGAGAAAGGCGTGTGCCCCAGCAGACGTACGTACCGCGGTATGGTACCCAGGATACCAGCTTCGTACTCGGTCGCCATTGTTGGTACATTCCATCGTGCCCCAGGAAGCACTACCTCATCCACCTTATCCTCCCCATCAGACATCAGTACCCGTTCGGATTCAGGGTCAGGCCCCTCCTCCGGGATCGGTCACTCTTAATCTTCCGATTGGAGCACCTCGAGATGTCCTCATCAGGGAACTCAAACTTCATCGGTTGATAACCCCCACTGGGTTGCGGAGCGACGTAATCAGACGATGCACTCCTTGATTGCTTTCTGAGAGCGTCAAAAATCAGTCAACATTATTTTGCTCCTCTCGCAACCCGTCCGGTCAATGCTGGATTCTCAAACCCATACTTGATCGGATCCATCTCGGACATCCACAAAGTGGTATGAATCAGCATATACTGTCTCAGTCGTCGAGCAGCCTATGCCAAAGTACATCAAGTTTTTTCGAACAGTGAATGTACTGTTTCACAGTCGATAAACTTTTTGCTAAGGTAAATTGCATGCTCTTTTCGACAAGACGCGTCATGCTGACCCAATACACCTCGTGGACCCTCGAAGGCCGTCAAGCACAGAATTGATGGTTGTTCCTTCCACCGGAGGTAACAGAATCGGAGGTTCCTGCAATTTATTCTTTTATTTTCAATGCCCCTTGGCAATCATTATTTCGCCTGACCGTTTGACCTTTTTTCTTTTGAACATCTTGAGTATAGGTTCACCCGTGACTATTAGATGAGATGTGAACCATGACAGGTAGTTCAATCCTTCTAAGAAACCACGAACCTCTCTTTTCTTTTTCTCGGTTCAGGCACTTTGTTTTTTTTTTTTTTTAAATTTTTTTTTTATTATTATTATTTTTTTTTATTATTATTATTATTTTTTTTTAGCGGGAACCTCGATTCCTCTCTGACACTGAACCCCAACATCTTACCGGATCGCACTCTGAACGTGCATTTACTTGAATTCAACCTCAGCTTGAATTATCTTGACCAGATGCCCCACTCCTGTTTGGGACTTTGCTATCATGTCATAGCATAGTATTCAATTTCATGATAAATCATATCATGAAACAAAGTCACCATGGCTCTCTGATACAGGCACTGGCGTTCTGCTTTTCTGGAGGACAGTCTCCTTTCCTTGGTAGCTTGTACACAACGACATCAGTATCCGGCCCTGGCATATCCTGACATGATCAGGTGAAGGCATCCACATGCTCTTTCAACAGGACTACCATTCTGCCCTCGACTTGCCTCTGAAGCGGCTCTAATTTTCCTATTTCTTTCCTGACCTCGGCGGTGCTTGGAATAACAATCTCAATCCGCTCCGCATGCGGCTGAATCACCTTCTCCTCTTGTTTCAGCAATCTGGCTAATTCCAGCAGATCACAATCTTCTTCGCTTTCTTCTTCAGCCTGATCGCTCGGATTGTCGAAGTCATATGAGGGCGTAACCAAATTGTTATCAACGAGATCCGGAGAATTATTTTTCGAAGTTGGGACGAGACAAATCAAAAAAAGATGAAAAATGAAAATAAACATTGCCATTTTTATTTGTTTTTAAACTGCAAAAATAATTGAAAAACAGGGAACACCGTTTTTTGACTGAAAAACATCCATTTATTAATGATGCAGAAATGCAAATTTAAACATGAGGTGGCCCTTACAATGGACCATTACGTGTCGGGCAACACATATGGCTTTCATGCAAATAAAACTGAAAACAGGAAATCATTACTCTTCCGGATGAGTGACAGTGCTGATCTGTTTAAGCCTTCCAGCTTCCTGGTACGCACGGCGTTATCCAACCACTGAACTTGCAGTCACTGTCAGTCTCTCCACCTACCGCACAGGCGCGATCTGAATTTTCAGCAATTGCATTCACCATCGCCTGACCATGCGCCGGCATGGGATTAGCATTAACATCTGACAATAGTGAAAAATGGAGGGCCTTGGAATCCACCAGGTCTTGGACTACGTGCTTAAAAGCTTTGCAGTCCTCTACACTGTGCCCAGGAGCACCCGAATGGAATTCACATTTGACACTTTCATCAAAATTGGCTGGCCTCTGATCAGGTCTCATAGGTGCCAAAGTCCTCAACTGTACCAGCCCCATATCTTTCAGCTTTTTCAATAGGAAAGAATATGTCACAGGCGGCCTGTCAAAATGCCGATCACTCATCCTCCTCCTGACTGGATATCCTACCCTCTGAGACCTCTGCTGGAATGGCTGACGCTGCTGTTGCTGTTGTGCAGGCTGTTTGTCAGCAGGAATAGTTACCGCAGCGGTGTGCTGGTAGTAACAACCCCTACCGTATCCTCTCTGGGCGTACACAGCACTCGATCCACCCTCATCCTTGCGCTGGTCATTACCAAAGGATTTCTTCGGTCCAGACGACGAAGCGTTTCCTTGCATGTTCCCCATCTTCAGCCAGTCTTCAATCCTCCCCACCTTTTCGGCAATTACTTTCTGCCCCCAGGCGAACTCTTGCATGACATGAATCAGCTCTCCCATCATCTCTTTCAGCTCGAGAATGTCAGCGTTGGACGGATCCATCAGTTTGGGAGTATTGCGCCTGGTGTAGTATCTGTGAGGACGGGTCGAGTGCAAAGGTACAGTTCTGCGAGCACGAGCAATGATTCCTGCAAAACAGCAAACAGGTTAATATGCATGGATGCAACGTCTATCCATATGAGGAAGATTTTGTCCTTTGATTCTGGTTTCATCGAGACAGATAAAAATTCATCAATAATATTCTGACATCCGGATGTCTCTCAACCAGATTCTCAATCAATAATATTCCCCATATGGCTAAACATAGGTTTGGTGCAGATGAATGCAAAATGAGAATGATGCAGATGTATGCAATGCACTGGGCCATCCTCCAAGTCATCTGATCCTCTGTTGCTCTGAATCACAGCCCGGATCTCTGAACTGATCACAACCATCTGAGGGAACAAGTAACCCCAAATCCAACTCACGGGTTCCGAAATAAACGGAAGAAAGATACACCATCATCATCATTATCATCATCAGTCTCTGAGCAGACCCAAAACCATCTGAATCGGCCCGGGGAATCCCGAAATAAACGGATCCCCACTCATAAATCTCGGACAGCACTCCGGCGTCACGGTAATAAACGGCCATAAATCCGACTTATAAATAAGACCCACGGAACAAAAGTCACCATCTGATTATGCATCTGAACGAATCACCCTCCCCTCACAGGTAAATTCTAAACAGGTCATCCTAAGGCGGATAATAGTCTCGACAATCGGGCAGAGATACTCAATGGGTTTGCCCTTTCGGGTGTGCCATTGTAGCTCCCTTAAGACCGTCTAAACCAAAGATCCGGGAAATGATCGGTCACCAGAGTCAATAACTCAGATGGAGTAACTCAAACAAAGCGGAATATCCACAAAGATGAGCACTACCAAATGAGCCTCGTCCGGCTTGCGGTACATCACACCGCCAGGCACATGTTGACTTAACATGAAAGAGGCGACATGAGACCACACTAATCCTAGGTGTATACTCGGGCCTGGGTTTTAGCCCCACTCAGAACACCCACCCCAAACAGAGGAACCACCTGCACAGAGGACGGCAACAATATGATAGTATGATGCATGCAGACATTAATGCAAATATAGATACACACTGGTTAGAATAATAAATGCAATAAATAACACACAACAAGCAACCCAAACCAATCCTAAAACGCTAGGAAGGACTCGCTTAGGGACGATGGACCAGCATAGGTCTACATCATGGGTCCCCAGCAGAGTCGCCAGCTGTCGCATCCTGCGAAAAAACCGGCGAGGCTCGAAATAAAAACACACAGAGCCGCCACTAAACGTTATTTATCCCAAGATAGGGAAAGGAAACGCTCAGAGAAACCTGGAAAGACATGGTCTCGCGACCAGAGAGAAAGGGTAAGGGAGTCGGTTACGCGAGGGGAAGGTATTAGCACCCCTCACGTCCTAGGTACTCCTAGGGATCCACGTTCTAAAATAAGGAAAAGGTTGCTAAACATCACACACACACACGGGGAACGCAGGTGGGGTTAAGAGAAACGGGCTCGATAAGGTATCGCACCTTATGCCTACATATCTTGTCTGGAACAAGAATCAGAGCCACTGTAGTTCGGCTTACGCACGCCAAACAACACAAAACATACAAACAAGCAACGGTGGCAAACATGGAGCCCGACAACCACTGGATGGAATTACGTCGGCATCCGAACCAAAACACACTCAAAAGGGCAAACGTGGAGCCCGACTGCCAATCACTGGGCTTACGTCGGCATCCGAGCCAAAACATAATCAGATAACAAACAAACACACGCAAAAAAGAAAAAGGTTGCCCGGAGTGGTCTCGCACGACCACCTGCCTACATACCTCGTCTGGAACGAGGATCAGGGCGATGTAGTTCCCCTGAAAGGGACTGAATTGCTAACCAGAAACCGAGGGGAAAACACGACACTAAGGAGCTGAGACTCGAGCCTAATGTTGTCATGCATCGTTCACCTAAGTTCGGTTTTCTATCCTACTTGCATAAGCAAACTAACCTAACCAGGAAAGAAGCTAGCACACAAGCATACCATCATATATCAACATTAAATGAGAACAGGCATCTCAAACAAACATGTCAATCAAATAATCACAAAACACCCACTATAACCAAACAAGAGGCTCAATCAATGGGGTTTGACCGCCGAAGCGAGTCGTCTGTACAGGCTGGTTTTGCTCTTAACCTTGCCATTGCGAGGCTAAGGTGAAGCAGATGAAAGGATGAAGTGAGGATGAGACCTCACAGCTCTTATCCCTAACCAGGGAGAGCTTCTGACAAATGAGCATGGGTCCAGAATAGGGGAACCCTTCTATACTCGGAGACTCTGACTCAATGTGCACTGCACAGATCTTGGGCTTTTGATCTCAATGCTACAACCATGTAATGGGAGCAAGGAGAAGACTCACTGAATAGTGGGGGACAGGTTGCTTGTCCCTACCTTCCACCAATTGCCTTACTTGAAGGACTTTCACCTGCTTGGGCTTTAAAATAAACAACCACAATCATTGCCTCTTAAGGAGGACTTCAGACATTTATTTGCCCGGCCCGGTAACAGCCGGGTCTCCAGACTACATGAAGTAAGAAGGTTATACCTCTATGCAAGTTGCTTAAGCAACGCAAAGCAAAAGTTCACAAGGAACTGAGCAACTAAAGTACCTGGAAACAATCAAACTCAGTCAGTAATCAGACAGACAAACCATAAACAACAAGTGTTCAATCAGTTTAAACAAACTATGCACAACACAAGGCAAGCTCAAGGCTCAAGCCCCAAGCTCCACAACCTACAAAACAATGTTATATTAGTATACAAACATCAACAACATCAATTAAAATTGATTTGAATCAATCTCCATGTGCATTGCTTTTTAATCCTGAAAAATCAAGCAAATATTAGTAACTAGACCACTAGGCCAAGCCTAGGGTCCAAAAGCAAGAAAAAATTTAAAACAGCAAGGTATTCATCAACCAACATCAAATTAACATCAAACAAGAGCAAACATCATTGGTCTCATGTTTATATCATCCATCATGTTCATGTTATGCACAAAACAAGGCACATTGGTTCATATGAAGCATCAAACATACCAACAGAAGTATTGCATTCAATTCCATACCAAAACACATCCAAAAATTCTCAAATTAAATACACCTAAACAGGGGTCAATCAAGGTCTACCATGTTAAATTTGAGCTTAATTGGGCAAATGGAACCATGTCAATGAAAATCAACAAAAACAGACACAATTTCATGCTTCAATTCACAACATCAATATATACATCCACTTCAAAAAATCATAACTCATTGAAAACAACAAAGAAATGGATGAGACCAAAACAGGGAGGTCCTAACATGTGTCTACTACATTCATACCAAATTTCATGACCATACAGTACAACATGAGCATTTCTCAATCATTCTACCAACCTAGGTCACATGAGCTTGTACATTCAACAACCAGAAATGAAAAACCAAGATTAAATCGAAAATGCCATGAACAATTCCACAAAAATTCATACAACAACCTAACATGTCAACAAGTCATCATACAAAATTTCATTCAATTCTAACATGTATAGGCCACTCAAAAAAATCCAGCAAGTTGACATAATGAGGTGTGACACAAATTGTCACACCTAAGTTCCAAAATTTGCTGCTCTCTGACCAGGTATCAAAAATTCACAAAATTTACATGTAAATCACCATTGGCCTGTCTACAATCACCACAAAAATTTTCAAGAATTTATTTTACCATATGAGCATTTCATGATCAAATTGGTGAGATGTATCAAAAATGAACATACATTAGAAAACCCTAGGTCAACTAAAATATTTGCCATGCACAACTTTGACCAATAGGTCAAAAAAATCCTACACTCAAAGACAAAGTCAACAAAATTTTTTCCATAATTTTCTGATTTTTTGGCTATTTTTTATGAATTTTTTAATGTGTTAAAACATTTTCTAATAATTAATGAAAATATCAGTGGCATATTTGTAATTATAATTGGCGGGAGCGGGAAACACCAGTTTTGAAATTTCAAATCGTTTTTTGGATCAAACAGAGTTATTTCATCTTCTTCCTCAAGAACTTGCCCAGATTTTTCAAAATTGGATGAACATCAAAAGTTCATGAAAATTGGCATGGCTATAGTCAAACGAACCGTCTAAACTCCTACAATCCGAATATGAACCTAACTTCTCCTAATTATTCCTCTATTTTCCAAATCGAAGAACTTAGGGTTTGCTACCAAAACTTCGAATCCAGATTCCATGAGCTATAATCCACCATTCCTAAAACTAATCATACCACTGAACTCCACATGAAAGGAACTTTAAAACGCACATAAGCTACAAGTAAATCGTGAGATTCGAAAAGTTACAAAACCTGGAATGGCAGCGCGAGAATCGGACGAGTTCGTGTGTTTTGACCTTCAACAGCTCGACTAGAAGCTCCGGGAAGATGAAGGATATGCTCAAGTTCAATTGATGTTGCTCCTATTGTCCTTAATCGTGATTCACCATTGGAGATGCTTGCTTGGACAGTTGTAATTCGAAGCTCTATTCACTCCACTCTTCCAAAACAGACGGAGATAATGAAGATTGAAGATCAATGCAAGAGGAACTTCGCAAATTGAGCAAGAAATGAGGAAGAATTTTGGATTTGAAGTTCTATGTGTTCTTGAGGGTTTGGAGAGAATTGTGATGATTTCAGATCTGGTTCTTGAAGATGGTGAATTCAGTTATGATTATGAAGTGTTTTAGAATATATACCAGCCCTTAATCCATCACTAAATCATGTTAATTAGCATTTTGGCTTAATTAGTGAAATTGGTTATTTTGCAAATAAGGGCAAAAATGGGAATTTCCACATGACATCACATTGACACCTGTTGACAGCTCATGCAAACTCCAAATGTCATATGTGAACCATAGAAACTTGTCCCATGCTCATTGGTGTTGTATTTCTCAAATTCACATATGTGTGGTAATTGTCCAATTTTCCCCATTTCACTTTTCAAGCCAAATCTCAATTTAAAAGGCCTAGGCATGAAATGAATATTCAAACACACTCCAAATGCCATTCCTGAGGTGTTGGAAAAAGTCCCATTCAAAAATTCCAATTATTTTGACATTTGGACAATTTTGCCCCTGGTCCAATTCAGCTGTCCAGTTGAAAAGTGACTTTTTGCCTTGGCCATTTTTGGGAAAATCCAATGATGCACCCTCAAAGTACATGTCAAATGGAGTTTGTGCATATAAAGAACTTGCAATTTGGACAAAGTATGTGGTAGTTATGGCCTCCTGATTACGGGTCTTTTCTGAAATTCACTGAGCCATATTTTGCGAACCACACATTGGATTTTCAAGTTCTTGGACTTTTTGGAAAGGTGAGAACAAGATCTACAACTTTCATGTTGAACAATTTTTCATTTGAAGCTTCCTTGGACATCTGTTTTTGAGGTCAAAAACTTTCCATTTTTGGAAACTTCAGTTACAGGTCAATTGCTATTTTTGGCAGTTTTTGTCCTGACCTGATTTTCTTCATTCTCAAGCTTTGCAATGTCATTTAACACTTATTCCAACATGAATGAAGTGTCTTCAACTCATTTTCACCTCCAAATCCATCAGATCATGTACAGTTGACCACAGTTGACTTTTCCATCTGATAGATGAATTTGGCAATGCATTGATCAATTTGAACCCCAATTTCCAACTGAAATGGCTCAAGGGTGATACCCTTGCCTCCATAAGCACCATATAGTCACAAAATGATCCTCATCTCCTTCATAAACCCCATCTCCTGATCCAGCCCTGATTGGCCCAATACAACTGATTAGGGTTGACCAGTGGTCAAAACCCTAATCTCAAGGAATCTTCTCCAATCTCCTGATGACATCCAACCATGATGATGATGATGTATCAATTCAAACAAGATGAAGACCAATATCCTTGGAAATCATGAAACCCTAATTCACAGTCCAATCCTCAGATGGCCCATGATCAGTCATTAACCCTAGGCTTGCACCTTGACTTCCTCACCTCCTGATTAAGACTTGGGAAGATGACTTGCACCATGTAACCACATGTTATGCAATATGAGATGCCTAATGACCTAGAATGAAATGCAAATATGTTAATGCTAGTCCCAAGAGAGGAGGGCAAACTTTGAGGTGTTACACCAGCATATGAACATTTTTCACAGAAATTAACAAGCAACATACCATCGTGTTCGTCTTGTAATGCACATCAATAATCTAACACTGGTTTAACCTAGTTCATGCTAATAAATTCGGATCGAGCAAAATAAGCTTCAACAACCAATCTTAAATTCAGCATATCTCTCTTAATACTCAATGAAAATCAAAGCTATAAAGTTCAGCATGCCCGTGGATACAAGATCTACAAAAACCATAGCATAATTTCATGAATGGTGGATTTCGAAATCTGACCTTCAATCAAGTGCAGATGTGATATCGTGGTTTTCTGGCCTGGAGAGGTTGAAACAGAACTTCTACAACCCTTGGATAGATGAATGGATGCTGCAGAATAGCTCAACAATGCTCAAACCCGAGGAAATATCCAGCTGCCATGTGAGGTGCTTGATGTAACAGTGCTTGAAACAGCTTGAAATCCTTGCTCTCTTGCTTCAATCCAGCTCAGTGATGATTGTAGATGATGATTCAATCGTGGAAATGGCAAGGGATTGGAGGAAACTTGCAGAAAAAGTGAAGAGAAAAAATGGAGAGAAATTGCAATTCTTAGATCTAGATCTGTGTGAATGAATGTTAATGTGTTTTCTGTTTTGATAATGCATATATACCATCTGTTAATGATCTTTGTTAATCAATATTAAGCCAAGCCAAAAGGATTAATGAATGCAAGTGTTATGGCCAATTGGGAATTCACCCTCATGTGCATGGGGTGCATGCTACAGTACATGAAATTGGGCCTAAATCCACTTAAAACTTTGTTTGTAATCCAATGGGAATGTTGCCAAGTGTAAACAATGCATTATTTTAATATTTGAAAATTCCAACCAAAAAGTCAAGTGAAAAATCAAATAATTTTGTGATGAGATTTGATGAAATTTAATGAAGGATTATGATAGAGCATGTTAAAAGGAGATTGTAGCAAAAAAACCCACTCAATTTGGCCAATTGGTGTGAAAGTTATCCCACTTTGAAGTTCAAAAATTCTTGACAATGATTTGATCATAATTTCTCAACCACACATGAGAAATTCATGTTCTTGGACTTTTTGGAAAGGTGAGAGCAAGATCTTCAACTTTCATGTTGGACAAAAATTCATTTGAAGCTTGTATGATGATGTAAATTTGAGGAGAAGACCTTTCTATTTTTGGCAATTTCCAATTACAGGTCACTTACTATTTTTGGAAACTTTTTCATCTGACCTCAAATTCTTCAATGTTGATATTTGAAATGTCAAATGAGACTTGTATGGACATGAATGGGACCTTTCAAACCATCTCCCACCTTCAAATCCTTGATTTTTGGCATAGTTGACTTTGGTTGACTTCCTAGGGTTTCAGATGCAATTCAGCTTGACTGTTGAGCTTTGATCATCCAATCCTTAGCCAAACCACTCCAAAATAATCCCTAGATCATGTGAACTTGTTGGACCAACCCTAGGGCTTTGCTTCAGTAGGAAATGCACTTGCTTGCTTGCTTGACTGATATCCTAATCATCTTGACCTAATCTTGTCTGATGACTTGCACTTGGGCAAAGGACAATGCAATGCCATGCAGTGGACAATGTCATGTTAATGACCTAATGATGAAAATGTATGTACAAAATGGGAGGTGCAAATTTGAGGTGCTACAGCTGCCCCTATTCAATCAGCTGGGAACTTGAACGGATGAGAGCAACGACTGTCAGACTTTCAAGGTACACAGGGATTGAATACCAAAGAACCGTAGAAATTTGCACTCTACGGGGTATGATACAAGAAAAACCAAATCATTTACCGATGACGGCTGCACGACAACTTCAGGAAAGCGAAATTATTTGCCGATGGCTAACTATTGGAAACTCGATATTTACCGATATCAACCTCAGCGAGACCATTTACCGATGGCTGCTGGGAAACACCTTGATATTAAAAGGAAGCAAGGCCATTTACCGATGGTGGCTTCAAAGTAACTTGATATTTACCGATATCAACCTGGGGATTCAATATTTACCGACATCAAAGAAAGCGGGGCCATTTACCGATGGCGACTAAACTGGGTATTCGATGTTTACCGATATCGAAGCAAACGGGGCCATTTACCGATGGCGTCTCCACCCGGGGAGGAAAAAGATACTTGCAAATGGAATCAGACAAGACGTTTACCGACGACTCCTGGGGATTTTCGATTTTATCAACAGGAAATACGCACGATCAGACATTACCGATGACTGGGATGAGACTCGATGTTTACCGACATCGAAAGATGATGTTTACCGACATCCAAAAATGACCAGACATTTACCGATGACTGGGGAAACACTCGACCAGACGTCAACGGACGAAAGGGAGAGGCTCGACGTTTATCGACACCAACGGAGAGGTGAACACTTCACTGGGGAAGGAAAAACAAATACTTGCGACCGGAAACCAGACAGGATGTTTACCAACGACTCTACTGGGGATCTCTAGCTGAGGAATTATCAGACATTTACCGATGATTGGGATGACTCGACGTTTACCGACATCGAAAGATGATGTTTACCGACATCAAACAAAGGCGACCAGACATTTACCGATGACTGGGATGAGACCTGATGTTTACCGACACCGAAACAATGGTGTTTACCAACACCAAAGAAAGAACACACGCGGGTGCTGACATGACACTTACCGGTATCACAAGAATGACATCTTAAATACGTCAAGGCAAGGCTGACCACTTGCTGGGGATCTCACTGGGGAGAAACAAGCTTTCCGTTCGCGGACGGGTGAGGAAATAAACATCTCTGGGGGAATATCAATCCTGAATGCTGTCAGGAGCAACTGTAGCAAACGTGTTGTACCGATGTTGAACAAACGATCCGCCTCTGCCGGGGATACGATCTGGTTGGGTTAACACATGAATGCATATGTTTGAATTTTTCTATGGCGTAATGCTCCATATTGAATGGAAATGCTACGCAGTTTGAGGATGCAATGATCACTACATGCAAAATGCAAAGGATGAACACTCCGCCGGGGAGCCAACTGATCAAATACTCCAACTTTGTGGGGAGACTCTGTCCGAGGAATACTCTGCGGGGAGAGCACTGACTTCTCACTCGTGCTGGAGGAATAACACTGTTGCTAGGGGAAAGATCCAAATCCACTCGGGGGACTCCACTTGGGGAACAATCAATATGACTCCGCTGGGTATAGGCAAGGCGACTGCACTGAGGAGTAAACAAAGCAACTCGCTGGGGAGTAATAAGGCGACTTGCTAGGGACAACCGGGTGACTTCACTGGGGAGAGCCAACCAATCCATAAGTAGGAAAAACTCTGCTTTGGGAAATAAATGCTACTCCGCTGGGGACGACCCATCCAGTCCACAAATATGATAACTGCTGGAGATAAATTTCATTGAACCCGCTCCACTCGGGGATTCGCTGAGGAAAATTATCAACACCAATCTCTGCTCGGGAGATCTGCTATGGAAAACAACTCTGTTGGGGAACATAGCTCTGATAGCTTCCATACTTGCTTGGGAGAATATCTGCTGAGGAAACGTCCTCACAGATGCCAACCTGCAAAACAGCACAACAAAATGCCCCCAGGGGATACATGGACGAGATACGCTCAAGTGTCCTCAACATTCAAAATGATTTTCAAATGTTTTGTATTTTTGCACGTTATTGTTTAGCCTTCATGTTCTTATATGCAATGCTTATCAAAAATTCGGACGTTTTTGCAAACAAAACAGTAAAAATAAAAACAAAAGAGCTATTTA